>NW_025963813.1:39115226-39527726 GCF_023055435.1 Haliotis rufescens
TGTATTTTTATATTTGTATCATTTTGCAAATGTTACAGAGACCTGAAAAGGGATATATAATAATGTATAGACGCTATTCTTAAAGTAAGAATATGTTAGATTTATTGCACACAAGAGGATAATCATATTTCATGACACTATTCAACGTCGAAGTCAACGATATTTGTGTATGTTATTGCTACATGACACGGATACGTCATGATAAAGCAATTAGAAATTGGCATTTGATGATATAAGATAGCTACGCGATAAATCACAAAGGACAAAGAAGGAAGCGATATTTATTTCACGATAAAACATTGTTCTATCATGACGTCATTTATTGAGATTCGAACATGCACTCGCAACTTGAAAAGTAAAATTTGTAAATTTGACCATATTTTTGAGAGGTATGTGTCTAGTAAGTTGTTCCCAATAAATGTTGCTGGAGAATCCGAAAGTGAGAGTGATATGACAATCGGTATTGGGAGAAAAGGTACAGATGATTGACGAGAAAATTGTGAGAATATGCGGGACCAAACTCAAATCCTAAAATGGATTTATCTAGCATGGCCGCTGTCGGATTCTATTCAAGGAATCATCATTATTTAAGTACGGGTAAATATTGTAAAGCGTGTATTTTTTCCTAATTTAACACCCTTAAAGAGGCTGTACGTAATGTTGATATCTCATATAGAAATAAACGAGTCTCGGTCGTTGTTTATCGTACAATAAACAACTCCCACTCGTCGTTTGTTTCTTAATTACATGACCATATACACTAACATTATATCTTTTCATGTTTATCGGTCAACAAAAGCGACATAAGCATTTCCATTATCATGAGAAACCCTTGCCAAACGTAGCGCCAACTGCACCATTGCGACAACATCAGGAGCATGTGTCATGATTCATCATAATAAATGATGACATTGGATGCTCGCAAAAACGCGAGCTCATTCCGATCCACTAGTGGCACCCGCCACAAACACATCCAAAGGCAAGCCAATTGTTCACCCGAAAAGGCAGAGAATTGCATCTGACATCATTTTTTTCATTGATACGTCAAACCTGGAAATGCCGTCTAAACGACCAACACAAAGCCCAAGCCAGGACCCAAATCCTTCAAACCCGGCCAAAGTTCTGTTAATTACATACATTTCCCCCTAACCTTAAATAATCTATACTAGTTCTGAAGTAAATCGTATTTACCCGTATGAATCGTCTTATGTTATTTATTGCCGATAAACAGAATATGCACACTTTCTGAAAGTACTGTGTGATAAGTCACGCACCAAACCTATACTCTCGATATACATGCTGCTCTTACTTAAAAAAGAATATTGGGTTGACAAGATACGTATATTAAAGTACCATGCTTTCCTGATGTGCTCTCATTCTAATTTGAAATAATGGCATAAATAGTTACCACTCATCTTTCAATATTTTTCAAGGATGGGTTAATCACAAACATATTTGAATATGTACAACATCTATACTTACTTATCTTTATACTTAAAGGCATCAGGTTTGTCTGTCATAAGACGCCGAAACAAATATGTCCAACACAGCCCAATATTTGGCTCTTGGCTCCTTGTTCTTATATTTTATAAGTATTGTTTAAACAACTGTTTTTTTTCTGTAAAATATGTTCATTTCAGAAATTAGATGTTATTCTAGCATCAGGTCTGTGGTACGTTTACTGCATCAGCATTACATTAAAACGATATTACATTATATAAATCCACACAGAGGAAATGCTTAACATTTATCTTTTAAGGAAGAGTGCAGGACGCCTTGCTTTTTACATGTAAATGTGGACATATATGTATGGACATTTGGATGATACAGATATATACCTCCTTAAAAATAGTGTTCGTAGATGACTGTAGAAAATGAAATAATTATGTGAGTAATCGGGTTAATACCACGTTCAGCAATATTTAGCCATATTGCGATATTGGTTTCCAACATACAAGTCGGACCATGAAATTATGACTTGAATTTGGACCTGGCTTTCTGGTGTGATTTAACACCCCAGAATCTCCGGTAGAAAAAGGGCTCAAAGCACGAATTAAGATCACGAGATGATACTGATGTATGCATCTGGACATATATTTGCGTAGTATTACTACCTTAATTCATCAGTATATATGTATTTTGCATAAAAGGATATTATAGGATCGACGCTGACATGACACATATCGACACGAGAAATTATATTTAAATTTAAAAGGAGCCCAAGTGGGATAGAAATTTGAGTCTGAACCTGTTAAACAAGGCTTGTTTCATTTTGGGCCATAGCATTGCCGCAAGGCCTGGGCGGAAGGGAACACCTGTTTGCACCCATCAGCTACCAATCACGACTTCTCTCTCCAAACGAAAACAAAATACGAAAAATGTCGGAAGTGTATCCTTCTAATTTTCTATTTAGATACATGTTTTAACTTTAAAGTAATTTTATGTATATCATGTATTATTGGTATCTGTGATACTGGTACCGTTTTGTTGCCATTGTGTAGCTTTTGTGGAGTTATTATGAATATCAAATACATGCCTTGAAATATGGACTTGTGAAAGAACTCATCATTGAATCATTTGCATTTAAATTAATGCATATACCATTTACTTGGCGTGTATGGACATATTATCCATCTACTTATACACACTTATTATGGACATATACAAAATTTCATTCTGCCTTATTATTTAAAAAAATACCCGTGAAGATCCGGGTTAGAATAGGCATTCAACAACCCATGCTTGTACGAAGGCGACTTGGGTCGCTGACTTGGTTGATGCATGTCATCGTATCCCAAATGCGTAGATCGGTGCTCTTGATGATAATGACTAAATTGTTTGGTCCAGACTGGATTATTTACGAACCACCGTCATATAGCTGGAATATTGCTGAGTGCGGCGTTAAACAACAAACAATCAAACAAAATCTATATAATTATTAAACACCTTCCAACAATGAGAAATTAAACTTATATTTTCTAAATATTCTGTTATATTTATAACATAATTTGATTCATAATTTAATTACTGCGTTGCTTTCTTCCCTGTCATTCAATGTGCATGTTCAAACCCCTAAACTTTTAATATTTCATTTTTCATAAATGGCTACGTTAGTGCGTTGCCTAGATCTCTCGTTACCTATCCACAAGAATAGATTAAAATAATTTTTTACTATCATATTTCTGTTTATCTATTTCATAATACAAAATTGATAATTCATTTATAATAGTATAGATCATATTCGTGTATATCACTATCTGATGCTAAGGTTTTATTTCAGAAAATATAATTAATTCAAAATGTAGAAAGATACACAATTTGCCATTATTTGACTTTTAAACTGTACAAAGTATGATATAATGATCAGAATGCCTGTAACGGGTGGTATTTAAGAAAGAAATATTTTTCAGATATGCCCTTCAGTAGTATTATTGCATATCTCCAGAGAGAGGTTTACATTGTAGTTCTCATTATTTGTGGATAATTAAAAAAGCCACATAGAAAATATATATGCTACCATGACGAAAGAATACAGAGTATACATAACTCGCAATTCTATATATTCAGCAAACAGCCCAAAACCGAAACTCCACAACATATCCGATTACACTGATTAAGGCTGTCCCAGTTCTCCATGCGATACTGACGCCCGTTCGTCTCCCAGACCATACAGAATAAATTTAAAAGGAATCCAGCTCAAGTCTAGAACGATTTGGCAAGCCTAGATTGCCTTAATTCTATCCATGAAAGTAAGTATTAATAAAAAAAATATTGTTCTTGTCTGCTTCAGATTATATTTTGTAGATACTTATTTTAACTAGGAAAATTGTACTGACACCGGCGCTGTCCCTATTGAAGCTATCCATAAGAATTTCGAATTGCCGTCCATTATTCGATGTCAATACATCGATGACAAGTGAGGATATCATAAAGTAATCGTTGATGCCGCGCTACACTTTGATAAAAATTATAATCAAGTTGACTGGTGTGTACATTACTACAGTGAACATGTACATGATCATGCCCTAATAATCAAATGCCGTAATGTAAAATACTAATTAATTATTGTGTGATGAATTTAACTGGATCAGTGGTAACATGTGATATTAATATTCCATCAATTTCTTTCCTGGTTGGTCCATCCATGTCTACAAAATGAAAATAATACAATTAAAATGGAGCATAGAACAATTCTTAATTTCAGGCTAGAGCTGTGGAAATCTAGACTTTCCCAATCATTATAGACTTGAGTTGGTCTCATGTTTAACATTATTCTCTTGGGTCAACGTCACAGCTCATACCATACACTAACAAGACCAGCTTGCCCCCCGCCGGAGCTCCCGGATTTTGGTTATATCATCTAACATGGCCAACTCTGCTCTTAAGTAAACAAGAACCTAATCAGCGAGGGGTCCTTTATCATCCCTATGTGGCTGCTTATAACAATCTGATATCTTTTCCCAAAGACCTGGTTAATAATATATTTTCTGCTGAATATTCGAAACAAATAGAGTGAGTTGGTACTACATGTACATATGTATACGGTTCTATTTTAAATGACTGCAGCGCTCCATTATAAAAACAATTTGTTTTAACGCCGCTCTCAGCAGTATTCCAGTGATATATGACGGCGGTCTGTTGTATATGAAATATATGCAAATTGAATCTTGAATCTTGAAAGGTGTAACATTTCCGCAAATAAGTATCACATGCAGTATACAGTATATCAACTGCAATATACTGTATACAACATTCAGTATACAGTGTGTCGCGAGCTCTGCGCTGGGCTGGAGCACACATTTCCTACACCTCTCCCTTCGGCAAACACATCACTAGGGTTGAAACGAGGTCACAGGTCAGGCGTGCACTCGTCAGTTGTCTAATACGGTCAAGAGTAAGATCTTCCGGAAGACCACTGCACTGGAGGTATGTGGATTATTGAGGAGGTACTACGTGTTTGGAACTGGGAGTTGAACACTAAGCACTTTTAGAGAAGAGCTCACAATAAAACGTTATGGACTCGCGGACGGACTTGTGTTTTCATTTCAAGACAGACAGACAGACAGACAATAATTTATTTGCGTCTCACCCATAAGGTACATTGTACAGTTTGCATATAAATCAAAACTCGTTAAAACTTACGGCCAGTCGTAAAACGACTTATGAGAGAGGATAAGATCATAAAACCAACTTATATACTAAAATGAATATACATACAATATATACATCATGAATATAAAATAGATCGGCGAGCGCACTTCTGTGGCAGCGACTCAGTGGTTTCTTAACATAATCTTCCGTATCGTAATGGTGTTTGAAACGCCTGTAGGTTCTCAGTTTATTTCTTCCCCTCGCCCCTTGTATTGACTGTAGCTTGTCCCACCACTTTGTTTTATACACTGACATCAGTCTTCCTCTTACTGCCGCGGCAAGGGGCAAGACGTACATTTATCAGGTTGAACTTCCTAACTGTAACAATAACTGAACTTTACGCCTTTTATACACATTTGTGATGGGGCGACAATGCGACAACGAGACATATTTTGACCTTGAAAATGTCGCGTTACGGCATCGTCGCCCTTTTGTAAAATAAAGAAAAGAATTATCAAAGAACGACAATGCGAACACGCGACAATGCGACAAATGGCCAATTGTCGCGCTTTTGTTAATTTTGACACGTTTTGCTTGTTTTTGTAAAGGCGTCAATGCGACAATGCGACAAGAGACAATGTCCCTTCCATAGTAATCCGTGCAAATAAAACTGAGTAATGAAATAGAAGTTTGACATGCCAGTTAAAAGATAGAGTGTTGCAGCTTCTGATTTCATAGATCTTCAAGAAGGGTTATCAATAATGGGATGGGTGATGAGTTCAACTGCATACGCTGTGATTAACAATAATGCTCCGAGTCAATACATTTTGTCAAATGTATGACATGTATTACGTGAATGAACATATTGTTTATACTCGTCCATGTTTTTGACGGACAAAATAATTTACATGCTCGGTAAAACTGAGGACGGGCATTATTGTGTGTTTCCGTGCTTTGTTCAGGTGAACAATTGACTTGTCCTTGCATGTGTTTGTGACGGGTGCCACTTGTGTGGCAGGATACGCTCGACTTTTCCCGAACACCCATTGGATGACCTGAACCACTTCGGATTTTTATCCCACATCAGTCTGATACACCATGATATAACTGAAATACTGAAATACTGTACAGTTGAAAATGATGTTTAATGCGATGACCGTATTGTGTTACTGCAACTGTTCATATTTTGTGCAGTGATGTTATGTAATATGTAAAAGAAAGCATATTCAATTATCCAATTGATTTGAATAGAATATACTTGCGTCAGTGTATTTTATTAACGCCCCAAATCGTAATTTAAACACATAAAATAACAGATCACGCATGGTGCCTTGACTTACTACTAGATTTAATGGGCCACCCCGGAATAAAATAGTTCCCCCCAAACCGAGGAACATATGTTTTAGTATGTTTACAAGAAATATATTCCAAACAATATCCTCATTAGATGAGAAGATCTTTTACAGAATTACCTCAGTAAGTCAATTACAATGACAGAGCGTCGTAATACATTTACATCAAGTACAATTCGTCAAAATGGCCGACACGATAAACGTGACGGGAGATATTTCCGAAGTTGTTAATTAACCTGTGGCTATTTCAAACCTTTGGGATCACTGATCAATTGGCCGATCATTGAAAGGTGATTGTGAAGATGTGTCAAATAGATACTAAGGTAAATTCATAGATTTCTGTAAATTGTCACTGCGACAGTTTGGATTTGTTTTCGTGTTTTTTCTCTTTGGGATGGGTTGTAGCGAGGGTATCCTTAAATGGGCTTGCAACCACGCTTCTGTATGAATTAGTACCAGGGAATTCCAAGGGTTTTCCCCAGGAATGTGGAAGTAGTCAGTGTTTACGCCTTTTCAAGAATACAGTCACGTGAAGAACGTCATGTGACCGACCTCGCGTCCAAGTCGTATATCTTGTAAACTTCACATTAAAAAATTAGTTATTGTTATAACCAAATGAAACACAACCCATTATCCGATAGGGGTAACTGTACATAGCCGTTACCACAATAAACTTAGTAACATTGTTTGGTTTGACTTCTTGGCGCGTGTCTGAATTCCATTAACATGTAACATATCCTAAAACTAGCTTATCAGCAAATCTCGCTGCACTGCGCGCGACAGATACTAGAGCACGGCATGCCAGAAATACGAAACCTAAAGCGTCCGAAAGGAAGCCTTGGACATCACGTGCGTCGGGGGGACCAGCGCCATCTGATTGGCCGTTAACAGTTGTACAAGGCGGAGCAAAAAGCATCGTTTTTCCGTCCATTTTACGCTTGAAAAACTCGACCCTTTTCTGGACACTTTCTAGACGCTGACCAATTAATCAATTTTAATGAATTTTTAGTCGTTTTTCCGTCCAATGACCATATACGGAAAAAAACGACGTTTTCGTGTTTGCAGTGTCATATTTACAATTATAAACAAATACCTTGTATGTTCAACATTACCATAGGTTTGCTCAATTCATACCATTATGATATACTTGTTTTAAAATAAATTGTTATAATGAACCTCCTTTGTATTTTTAATTTACCTGTGGGTTTTGCACTTATTGTGCATATATTTTGAAGTTTGTGTACGGAGGCACGGTTGGCCCAATTGCCTCGGGCGCTGTATTCGCTACGCAGAGTTGTGTACCTTGGCACGCCAGAAACCTATGACAGTGTGTTCGAATTCCGGCTCGCCCCGATTATATTGTCAGCATTAATACCTTTGCTCGTTGGTTTCACCAAAGTGGTGAACGTCAAAGACCTGCATCATTTCGGGCTTTCCTCCCACGTCAAGCTGACACGGCATGATATAAGTGAAATACTATTCAAAGTGGCGTTAAACCCAACTCACCCATTACCCGTGTGTGCGGTTCCGTTTATTTACTTTAGGTTGTGTTGTGATTACTGCTCTGGTTTAGATTCGAAGTATGTTTAGAAGAATGTTACTAAGTTCAACCCAAATGTCGTGAATATATCATGCAACCGTATTACTGGTTGGGAAAATAATTGCAAACTACAGTCCATCCTGTTGATTTCCTATGCATCCAGCAGCAAAGCGCATACATGGTTGTCAAATCTTTGTCGAAATAACTGTCAAAGCAATAAACCATGCAGAACCGAAAACCGCCGCAAGAAACGGTATGAATCATGCATTACATAGAGTGAACTACTTGAACAATACTGTGCTCAACTCTGCACAGCAAGCACCATACATGTGATTATTATGACAACTAATTATAAATTTCTCATGTCAAACCCGTTGTTGTACATATGTTGTTGACGCGACTTAAACTTATGATCTCACACACTCATTCCTATTACTCGATTCCGGGGTAGAATAGGTCTTCAGCAACCCGTGCTTGCCGTAAAAGGTGACTATGCTTGTCGTAAAAGGCGGCTAACGGGATCGGGTGGTCAGGCTCGCTGACTTGGTTGATGCATGTCATCGATCCCAATTGCGTGGATCGATGCTCATGAAATTAATCACTGTATTGTCTGGTCCAGACTCGATTATTTACAGACCGCCGTCATATAGCTGGAATATTGTTGAGTGCGGCGTTAAAAAACCAACCAACCAACCAACCAACATGTGTTGTTTATTGAACAAAGTAATTCTTTAGAAGCCGGGTATTTAATCGAATTGAAAAATAAGTTGCAATTCCTCCCTGAAACCCTTCTCGCTGGCTGCCTGAATAGGCATACGATACATTGCAAAGGTAGTGCGCAATAGAGCTATTCGGGTAAGGGGGATAATCACTCACTCTCTGTGATACAGTTTAAGTAAGATACGAAGTTCAGCATTGGAAGGTCAGTGTGTGATAAAGCTCTATACTGCGCCTGTAGCAAAAGGATATATTCGCTAGTTTTTTTACGGTCTTGTTCTTACTTTGTACAGCCTGAATGGCTCCTGAAGGAGAGGCCACAACTCTTTAAAATGAAAAGTATCATTCTTCTTCCTTTTTGGGGGGCCCCGCGTGGCCCAGTCGTCTAAGGCGCCGCGATTCGCTGTGCAGAGTTGCGTACCTTGGACACGCCAGAAACCTATGATATGTTTCTAGGTTTGTCAGCACCATACCCGTGCTCGTGGGTTTCACCGAAGTAGTAAACGTCTGAGACCTGCATCACTTCGGGCTTTTCTCCCACATTAAGCTGTCACGCCGTGATATAACTGGAATAATGTTAAAAGCGGCGTTAAACCAAACTCACTCACTCACTCACTCTTCCTTTTTTGTGACCATGGCTGCATCGACGCCTTTAAGATGCCAGAAAAGACTCAATACATTGACTTTGGCATTTCGTTTGTTATTTTGTCATTAAATCCCGATTGCATTGATGTACACAACAGTCGAATCCAATTATTTTCTCTGGACATTCTATAAGGCCGACTGCATATAAGGCTATTGTATGTATGGTGTATTGTCACTAATATCCTAACTTTCATGCAAAAGATAGAGTGATTAACAGAATTCAAATGTTTGAGGACCGATTGCAAAGAGTTCTGTTCATGCTCGATCTTCTCTGGCTGACTTGATTCGATCATTTATTTCTGTTGTGTCTCTCAAACAAATCAATCCTCAAAGAGTACACTCAGTGCCAAATATGATGTTTTTCGCTTGGAATGTTATGTCTTCAAACGGATTTGTACAGTATGATTTAGCTGTAAAGTTCAGATTTGAATTCAGGATCAGTAATCAAACTACATGAAGAAATACCGCATTGAGATTGGATCGAAAGAAACATCCCCTCCAACTTAACTGAGCATTTTTTAAGATGTTTGAGTCATCGTTTTTAAAATAGAAGTAGCCTTCATGATGAACATACATGTAGGTCTATTTGAGGGTATCACGAAGGGCCACCCGAGGATAGCAATCTAAACCTTAGTGTGCAGTCCCGTCTGCTGCACAGTTTGGGCAGTTTTAATCTCTCGGCACATACAGTTTCTAGTTTCTTCGTTCAACAGTTTTCGTTAAACACGTGATTCTTAACACTGGCATGTAAAATGTGACTGTCTGATGACGGATGTGACCGTGGACCTTTCTGCTATTACTTGCGATGAATGTATTCATTCGTTTATGTGTTTGTTTACAAACATTATCAAGAAAAGATGCCTTCGAAATTATGTTTATTCATAAAAAACAAACGGATGTGGGATACATTTTCCCACTGGAACATCTAACATATTTCCTAATTTAAGGTAATCTTAAGGTACTTTTATGGCGCTCGGCGTTAAGGGGCTGAAACAAGGACTGGTCGGCTCGGTGTCAGTAAACTCTGTCTGAGTGGGGTATGTTAAACTGCGGCTTGGTATCTCAGTGAGCTGGCACTATAGATCAGCATCAGTCCGGACTAGTACAAGCAGCCGCACAAACACACAAACGTACATTCACGTCGCTATATAAGTGCAATTATCTTGGACGCGACGTTAAACCCCATTTCACCTCACCTGTGAGGTTACAATGTGCTAACGCAACCTCTCTCTACAGGAACAGGTAAGATTACCATGATCCATGAACAAAATCATGATGTGAGCCTGACTCACCAGTACGGCAGTAGCACATTGCCAAGCAACCAATAAAGAGCCGGGGTAGAATAGGTCTTCAGCAACCCATGCATGCTTGCCCTGAAAGGCGACTATGCTTGACGTAAGCATAAGGATCGGATGGTCAGGTTCGCTGAACTGGTTGATGCATGTTTGTTTATTCGTTGTCTAACGCCGCACGCAAACAACAAACCAGCCAGCCAGCCAGCCTTGCCAAGCTGTGTGTAGTCGCGGCAGCATATCAGGGATGTTATGGCATGCATGTGGGAAGTGGTTTGGCTGACGTCGCATTACAGGAGTACTGATATGCGGCGCCATGCAATTTATACTTCCTATTTTATGCAATTTGTATGAATGGTGGGTTCTTCCGGTAGGGCAGAACATGCTTCCCCTTTTCACCTAGTGTCATCACTGATTTTGTGTGACCCATTCATATACATTCCAAAGCTATTGTACCAAATGGAATCCTTTTCGGCAGAAATTCTAGGATGGTTATTCTCTTGCATTGACAGTTTACATTTTGCATACTTTTTATTCGTACAAACGTTTCTCTCCTTGTGAGAACGTTTGGAGCTAACATTGCTGATAATTCAATCAGCGATGGTAATACAAACAATTCCAGACTCATTCTCATTTCATATCAAACTATACACAGCTAGTGTCCACTAATAAATGTTTTCTCTTTCCTATTTTAGTGTGATGCACACTTTTATCCTCACGGCCTTACCCATATCTGATCACCAATCACAACAAATATCAATGAAGTATATTCAAGTTCAGCGAGTAGCTCTGTACTTGCAATTCACGCAAGATGCACATTTGTAACACTATTGCTGTGAAACTGATTACATGTTTGCTGATAATATCCTGCCAGCATCAATGATCACACTTAACATAAGTACAATGCAATCCCTTTCTGCTGAGGGTTCTAGGGGCATATGAATCAGTCTTAGAAGCTAATTGCAGCTTTGATCTTCTCCCAAAACTCCCTTTTATCATTTTCAACTGTTGGATACTTAATATAGGTGTCATAATTGATCTGGTCAAGGATATCTCTACTGAGGATTCTCGTGTCGGGTATGTCAGTATACCACAACACACACAGGACGTCTCTTCCAGTGTGGATGCTCTCCAGCTTAGCCATGTGGACTTCATAGTCACACCAGGCGCTCTTTGCAAAGTCCGGTGACAAAACAGCAATGGTCTTCCTGCTTGACTGAATAGCATTGATGATGTTGGCAGTAATGGCTTCCCCAACCATGAAATCACGGTGATGGATGCACAACCTCAAGCCATAGTGTCTCTCCAGTACAGTTCGCATGTCTTCGATAACGAACCCTCTGTCTCCATCAGCATAGGAAACAAAGGCATCATAAGTAAAATGGTCTTCACCTTCTCTCAGTCTCTGGTAGCCTCTGTACTTCCGTCTAGTGGTGTAGTATAGATAGCGCAGCTTCCATCGATATCGGTATACCATACCAGCTCCAAATATGAACATGGAAAATATTATTCCAACCACTGCTGAGGATATCAGAGGAATTACAATTTTACATCGTAGCCGGAGCTTCACTACAACATCTCCTATATCTAAAAATGTAATAATTTCCCCATTTGATAATCTGCATTGTGTACTGCCAGGTTCCTTTATGGAAATATATGGCCTGGTAATCCACTCTAATGAGTCCAGTGTGGGACAGTCACATTTCAAGATATTGCCCTTGATGCTTAGGTGAAGACTGTCGTTTCTATGAATCATTATTTGGTCAATTTGATTTGTTAGTTGTATTGGTATGTCTTCATATCTGTTTTCCGATATGTCTAAGGTATGGAGGTGCGTCATGTGGCTAATCTCAACAGTCCAAGAGGTCATCATGTTCCAACTTAAATCAAGAACCTGAAGTCTGGTAAGTCTCTTGAATATTGATGAAGGCAGTTCCCGAATAAGATTATTTGAGATTCTTAGTACTTCCAAGTTTGATTGGTTGAACAATATCTGCCCATTTCTGTCCGCTTGAAGAGCCACTGAGAGGTAATTTCTACTTATATTTAAGATTTTTAGGCCACTAGCAAACATGAAAAATGTGGGAGCTATATATGTACAGTAATTGTCAGAGAGATCCAGGTATTCAACTGTGTGAGATTCATGTAATGGCCCTATCCACCTTGTAAAGACATTGTGGGATAAATCGACTGTTCTAAGTTGGTTTCTATTGAAGTTAAGCTCACCAATGTGATAGTTCAATTTACTGTTGCTAACATTTGCATATGTTACATTTGGAGGTAGCAGTATTTTAATACTTAAGTCAATGATTATGTTTTTTTCATATTCTGCATTGTAATAATAACTATTATGATAGTTCCAGCACAAAGAGCTATTGGTACATTCTGCCTCACAGGCACGCGTGCATATTCGTGAATATTGAACCACTGGTTGAGCCTCAGATGAAGGCAGCCTAGGATTCTCGGAGGGAGTTGGAACTGTACCAGAATCAACAAGAGGGATATTAGATGCGTCCTGGTTTTCAACATAGATTTTACGTAAATTTGTCAGTTCATTCAGACTCAGGAGATAGGATCCAAATGTCACTCTGTTGTGTTTCATGGATACCAGTTCCACAGTTTTTAAAAGTCTGATGCATTCCTGATCGATCAGTTCCACTCTGTTTGAATCTATATAGATCTCCTTTACATTAAGATCAGTGAAATACCTCATATTGTGATGCTTTATGTGAACTCCTATGGCAAATGTTGTCACAATCCTGTTGATCTTTAATACTCTTAGAGATGAAAACCGAAGCCCATATCCAGCTTCACCAAGGCTATCAAATCCTAGATACTGATTGTTGGAGATGTCTAGAGTATCAATATGCCTCAGTGGCCAAAATGCACTTGTTTCAATAGAGTAGATTCCACATTTGCTGATGTCCAGGTACCTGACAGACGGAATGTGAAGGAAAGATGTATTCAGCAGCTTTTGAATTGAACAGTAGCCCCTTTCCCCTGATACCGTAAGCTTAGTAAGATTCTTCAGTTTCGAAAATCCATTCCCAAACGTGGCATTACGTACACCATCAATGACAAGTGTCCGAAGAGCAGTAAGATCGCTCAGAGCTTTATCTGGGTACACTGAATCTGCGACCTTGCTGTTCTGTCCAATGTTCAGAGTATGCAATCTTTTCTGCTGTCTGAATATCCCGTCTGGATATGCTGTCTCGTTTAGCGGAAGATTGTTTCCATGGAGACTCAGTTGTAGCAGGTTTGTAGCTCCGATAAAAGTGCCCACTTGCAAACTTTTTAGTTGATTGAAGGATAGGTCAAGATGTTCCAATATGGTGAACCGTTGAAACCAACGACCTGACAGAGGATTAATTCTGTTATGAGACAAACACAGGTATGATACTGAATTTGGAATCCTTTCGGGGATGTAAGATAGATCTTTGTCCGAACAATTGGCGATAATTTTTCCATTTGATGCCACACTACACACACAAGGCTTGCAGCTGATGTTGAGATGTCCTCCTTCAGACAGAGTCAGGCAGCCAAGGAACAGACACAGGACGCAAAGTAGCATCTTAGCTGAAATCAAAAAGCAAATTAAAGCTGTCAATACTAATATGAGATGTACCCCATAATGTGTTCGTTTGTTATCTAGGATGCTCCGTTATAAATGTGGTTCTGTCATATGTTATATAATACACTAAGTTTTTGTCATATTGCGGCAAAACCACGGAGAAGACGCCAGAAATGGGCTTCTCAGATTACATCCATGTGGGATAATCGAACCTGAGGCTTCTGCATGACGGGTGAACGCTTTAACCACTGTGCTACCCTAACACCATATTGTGTTGTAACTCGAATCTGATCAAGCACAAACATAATAATACGAGTAAAACTGGATAAATATATATATATAACACGTTCCATTTTAATTCTGGAAACCCAAAAGTCCAGAAACTATACAGTCTTTACCCAGTCTCGGTCAAAGGTATTTACAAAAATAAACATGCTGTTTCCAAGGAAGAAAAAATGTGGATACATGTTTTACACATTTTCGTTCATATGTGGATATATTAAGCACAAAGACACAAAAAATGTTTATGAAAGATGAATTAGTGCCTTGATATATTCAACGAGATGTGTATCATCGTCTAATGGGGTCATTCTATAAAAGTATGTTTGGAGGAGATATCAAAGGAGCCGCCCAATATACACAGTGTCGTCCGGTGAACTACCACCCCACCCTGTCCATAAGAGTTATGTAATCGGTACACAAATATATTTGATGCGGTGTCAGTGTGGAAGGAGTTTGAATTACGTCCGCCACTGGCCACAGAAATCCTCAAAGTATAGTAACAATCAAGAAGGTCAATGCCGTACTAATTACCTAGTGACGCACGTAACACCGACTGTCAATCTGTCTGCTACAGCAACCATACCATCATCCCTGTCACAACTGGCATATTGACGGCTTATTCAAAATGTTAATTGTAGAAACGTCGTTAAGAGACTAATGTATGTCGTATACAGTCCTCATATTTGATTTAAAAAAGTAAGTACGTCAACTGGGAATTCAACTGGATGTTACCTTCCTTATATCAGCTAACAGCCCTGTTTGTGAAAATATGTACTAGACATAAGATTTAAAGACTAATAAAATCAATTGTAAGACCGCATAGACCATAAAACCGAATTAAATATGTCTTGGTATCATCTCTTGTGTATTAGATGATGGTAATGACCTGGAATGTTATAACGTTACATTAGGACGGAGAAACATTAAAGTGTTTTATAATCCTTGGGAACATGAGCCAAAAGATGTAGCAACATAAACATGCATGGAATAGGGAAAATGGTGAAAACAAACTGAAATAGATTTTAATAAAACATTATTGTACTAAACAACTTGCAAAAGCGGTGCCCAAAGTTGTTTGACCGTGTTATGTGTGTTGTAGACTGACGAATAGCAAGTAATTGTCATGCTGTGCGCATGGTCCCATATACAAATTCAGAAATACATCCGGTATGAAACTGAGAACTAAGATGCCAAGTACAACCTGCATTAACACACGGAAGCAATATACTTGTGTGTATGCCCTATCCTCTGAAAAATGTATCACTAAAGTATTTGCATTGTAATAAATATAGTAATGATAAAACTTGATAATTTGGTAGGTCTCCGACAGATATGATTTTCAGGGTTTTTTACACCTTTGATTGATACGGATTACGTACCTGTAGTCTAGTCACTGTCTCTAGCGTATCTGCTTGTTAGAAATGTCAAATGTCCTGTTATAGCACTGTTCCTAAAATAAGGCAGTTTTTTTTTTCGGGTATAAATAGTTCATTCGTCCTGTCACGCAGGCATTTTTACTTGATCGACTGATTCACACAAACAATTCCGGCAGAGGGTTTTGTATTTTGTTACATACATGAATTGTTAATTGTAGAAGATGCTTACATCACTGTATCTCAGAACGCAAATCTGATAATATTCAAACATGTAATTAGTACACAGTTAATTGTTACATTATACTTACCGCCAAAAGAAACGCGAGCCATAGAAAGATATAAAGAGAAGTATGTATTTTAAGAGTGAGTGAGTGAGTGAGTGAGTTGGGTTTAACGTCGCTTTTAACAGTATTCCAGTTATATCGCGGCGTGTCAGCTTATTGTAGGAGGAAAGCCCGAAGTGATGCAGGTCTCAGACGTTTACCACTTCGGTGAAACCAACGAGCACGGGTATGTACTTTAAGAAGAAATGTTTCAAATGTGTACCACTTAATGGCAAAACTTACAATCAGTCAAGTGTTACCACAGTGTCTTGTCGTAAGAGGCGACAATGCTTGTCGTAAAAGGCGACTAACGGGATCGGGTGGTCAGGCTCGGTGACTTGGTTGATGCAGGTCAACAATCTCAATTGTGTGGATCGATGCTCATGATATTAATCAATGGATTATTTACAGACCGCCGCCATATAGCTTGAATATCGCTGAGTGCGGCGTTAAACAACAAACAGCCAACCTTTTTTGAGGAGGTACACATAAACTGACCATTGTTATGAGTGAGGGAGTTTAATTTTAATTCACGTCGGCATTAATAAATCTTTTTTTTAAAACTGTCGCTGAAGGACAGTATAATAACTACCAATATTTCACAGATTGATTTAAAACTAGTTGTAGAAAATTAAAAATATCTTATTACTGGACAACGACACGATATAAAAATAAGGGGTTCAGATCACGAGCAACCATGGTGGGGTCAGACTATTGTTATTTCTCGTGATACATTTCCCTTCTTCCTAACTTTCCTCCCAGGGCTCGTTGTCTCTAAAGATAGATACACCGGACATTCCTCACACAGTTTCCATTTTGCTGTTGGTTGTATGACAAGCAGGTGTTTTACGTTACGTTCTTTGTACATATTTGTAACTTTAGATAGCTTGTTGAATTTCTTCCTTTAAGGAAGTTCTTTGCCGTCGACGCATGGCAGGAATACTGCACAAAACACATTATTTTATCTGTAAATTGTGTGAGTGGCTGCTGCTACAGGTAAGGCATGCCATGCTTTTTCTTCGAGAACTGACCGCCTTCGTGGTCTAGAGGTAGAACGTCCGCCCGGAGAGAGGATGGCCCGGGGTTCGTTCCCTGGCCGCGTCATACCAAAAGACGTTAAAATATGGCACTTGTTGTTACCCTGTCTGGCGCTCGGCATTAAAGGGCTAAAACAAGGACTGGTCGGCTCGGAGTCAGTGTACTGTGTCTGAGTGGGGTATTCATGTTAAACTACGGCATGGTATCTCAGTGGTCTAGCATTACAAATTGGCATCAGTCCGGACTAGTACTAGTAGCCACACACACACACACACACGCACACACACACACACACACACACACACACACACACACACACACACACACACACACACACACACACACACACACACACACACACACACACACACACACACACACACACACACACACGTGCATGCACCTCGCTATATAAGTGCAATAATCTTGGACGCGACGTTAAACCCAAATATACTACACCTAACCTTCGAGAACATTCGAGAGCACCTGTGTCCTCTCGTGATTTGTCGGATAATCATGACGGGTTATTCTCTGGCGTTAAAGTTTTATGTTTCCTCAAATTATTAACCTGTATGCAAGTCATCCAGTAAATGACTGGACTAAATATATCTCGCGGAACCATCGCCTTCGCGGAACACGCAATCTACTGGTGTCGTGATTCATTGAGTTGCCTGTTCCGAGAAGCATAGGGGACTTTGGGGTAGCCTTGTTGTTAAAGCGTTCGCTCGTCACGCCGAAGACCCGGGTTCGATTCCCGACATTGGTACAATGTGTGAAGCCCATTTCTAGTGGCCCCAACCGTGATATTGCTGGAATAATTCTAAAAGCGGCGTACAATATAAAACTCACTCACTCCGACACTCCGAGAATCATGGGCTCCTGGGGGCTAACTTAAACCAGGAGTACCCATATATATACCGACATCTCTACCGTCAAAAGTTTCAGGACAATATATCACAAAATGAAAGCAAATATCATCTGAAATTTCCTGAAACAACAATAAGTGAAATGTTGAACTTCGACACAGAAAACACCCTTGTGAATTAAGGAATAGGAATTGTAGTCAGGACTTGTGCGCCCGTCCTGTTTCTTTAAGCAAATGAAATTCAGTTCTCTCCAATAATTATTCTTGGCCTATTAGTGCCATATATGTGCTTGTGGTTTTCACTGACGTGTCAAACATGTCTGCGCTTTGCGTGATATAACTATGCTTTTCTTAAGAGGCGACTAACGGGATGGGGTGGTCAGGCTCTCTGACTTGGTTGATGCATGTCATCGATCCCAATTGCGTGGATCGATGCTGATGATATTAATCACTGGATTGTCTTGACCAGACTCGATTATTTACAGACCGCCGTCATATAGCTGCAATATTGCTGAGTGCGGCGTTAAACAACAAACAAACATCACTAACGTTTAACAAAGAGGCTGTCTACTGATATTGAATAAATAATATAATATGAAATATAAACAAATTCTCACCTGCAACTTGTGATTCAACACCCAGTCAAACAGCAGGCACAGTTAGGCGTAGTTGTGATGGAGGGAGTCGCGGCGTCTACTATATACATATTATCATGCACATCCAGGACAGATCACATGACACCGCATATCCGTAGCCGGAACACACTCCTTGTGGGTTATTCCCATCAAAACGCCGTTGCATTATGGGCAGTTGAGGATGAGAAGAACTGGGCTTTTCCTTGGCTTCTCGTGTGAGCATATTGCAGTTATGTTACAGAGCAGAGTGTAGTTTACTGATGATTTAAACAGACACAACTTTTCGCGGTTGCCATGTATGCCTGGTTTCGGTCTTCGGATGTATCTTCAAATATGTATACTTTCTTTAACAGTTCTAAAAAGCTTGAACTCCAGAATGTGAGAACACAGCTGCTAACTATTCCACCTCAAGAAGTCCATAAGACATCTTACCACAGCGAGCACAGAACATCAAACAAATCACAACGTACAAAATGAATACACAATGCTCGTGTGGGTGATTAAATCCCAATGTATACTTTCTTTAACAGTTCTAAAAAGCTTGAACTCCAGAATGTGAGAACACAGCTGCTAACTATTCCACCTCAAGAAGTCCATAAGACATCTTACCACAGCGAGCACAGAACATCAAACAAATCACAACGTACAAAATGAATACACAATGCTCGTGTGGGTGTTTAAATCCCAATGTATACTTTCTTTAACAGTTCTAAAAAGCTTGAACTCCACAATGTGAAAACACAGCTGCTAAATATTCCACCTCAAGAAGTCCAGTAGACATCTTACCACAGCGAGCACAAAACATCAAACAAATCACAAAGTACAAAATGAATACACAATGCTCGTGTGGGTGATTAAATCCCAATGTATACTTTCTTTAACAGTTCTAAAAAGCTTGAACTCCAGAATGTGAGAACACAGCTGCTAACTATTCCACCACAAGAAGTCCAGTAGACATCTTACCACAGCGAGCACAGAACATCAAACAAATAACAACGTACAAAATGAATACACAATGCTCGTGTGGGTGATTAAATCCCAATGTATACTTTCTTTAACAGTACTAAAAAGCTTGAACTCCAGAATGTGAGAACACAGCTGCTAACTATTCCACCTCAAGAAGTCCATAAGACATCTTACCACAGCGAGCACAGAACATCAAATAAATCACAACGTACAAAATGAATACACAATGCTCGTGTGGGTGATTAAATCCCAATGTATACTTTCTTTAACAGTTCTAAAAAGCTTGAAGTCCAGAAAGTGAGAACACAGCTGCTAACTATTCCACCTCAAGAAGTCCATAAGACATCTTACCACAGCGAGCACAGAACATCAAACAAATCACAAAGTACAAAATGAATACACAATGCTCGTGTGGGTGATTAAATCCCAATGTATACTTTCTTTAACAGTTCTAAAAAGCTTGAACTCCAGAATGTGAGAACACAGCTGCTAACTATTCCACCTCAAGAAGTCCAGTAGACATCTTACCACAGCGAGCACAGAACATCAAACAAATCACAAAGTACAAAATGAATACACAATGCTCGTGTGGGTGATTAAATCCCAATGTATACTTTCTTTAACAGTTCTAAAAAGCTTGAACTCCAGAATGTGAGAACACAGCTGCTAACTATTCCACCTCAAGAAGTCCATAAGACATCTTACCACAGCGAGCCCAGAACATCAAACAAATCACAAAGTACAAAATGAATACACAATGCTCGTGTGGGTGATTAAATCCCAATGTATACTTTCTTTAACAGTTCTAAAAAGCTTGAACTCCAGAATGTGAGAACACAGCTGCTAACTATTCCACCTCAAGAGGTCCAGTAGACATCTTACCACAGCGAGCACAGAACATCAAACAAATCACAACGTACAAAATGAATACACAATGCTCGTGTGGGCGATTTAAACATTATGAAACGTCTTTTGTATAGGGCAAATAAAATGCTCCCATCAACAGAACAATCGTCATCTGTACGGGTTGAAATGTTTACTTGACAGTCACAAACCATTGGTGCTTAACCGTTTCGATCAACCAATTTCAGAGTTAACATGTAAAAATATGTCATGCTTATAACTTCCATATAGAAGGGGGATAGAGAAACAAGAGCACGTGACTATATTTATGACACACAGCCTTATTAGAAGCACAAATCAACTCTGTGGCTTTTTAAAAATGTAAACAATATTAAATATGATGAATTTATTCAATCTTCTATTATTTGATGTTTTAAATTTAAACAGTTCTGTGTTGTAACTTCCATATGCTGCCTAGAAGTCGCATGCGCTACGTTCACATTTAATAGATTTTCCTTTTTTTCCTTACTTTTCTCATAAACAGGTTCATGCCCTAATCATGCTACTACCAGAAACCTATGAGTGTGGGTTCGAATCCCGGTTCGCCCCGATTATGTTTCTAGGTTTGTCAGTACCATACCCGTGCTCGTGGGTTTCACCGAAGTGGTAAACGTCTGACACGTGCATCACTTCTGGCTTTCCTCTCACATTAAGCTGACACGCCGCCATATAATTGGAATACTGTTAAAAGCGGCGCTAAACCCAACTCACTCTCACTCATGTTACTAAATGTATTTAAAATGTAATTTTAAATATGGTTACAAAATTCACAACTAGTACTCATTATTTACCTTTTTTTGCCAAAAAAATACCAAGAGAGATGCTTTGAGATGGTGTCGAAAGGATTTCGATTGGACAACACCAAATTACATTTAAGTACCTCTCCACATTTGATGACTTTTAAAATAACGAGTTAACAGAAACCACTAATCTGAGAACCCCTTATGTTATGTGTATAAATATGTGGATTTCACTAAAATATGAATATATGATTCATCAGTGTTAGCTTCATATACTTGAAAATGTTAGTGCTATTAACTAAAATACTGTTCAATGTGGCCTTGAACACGATCACTTACCCACCAAAGTCTATTCATGTTATAATATCATGAAATGATATACGAGCGTAGATCTGCTGTCAACACAGAATATCGTCCGTTATTGACACGTCAAAGGGAGGTAACTAGGAAAACTAGTTACTATATTTCCCTCATTTCCAGGATGACGTGTACGTTTAGATTTTAAACACAGATTTATTCATGTGTACTTTGAGTTTACACAGAGTTGGGAGATGTGGCCACATATCCTTTGCGATATCCTAGCTTGTTTCGCGTGTTAAGATGATGAGCGCGTTCGCAAACATATTCCATAGTGGTTCATTAATACTTGCTTTTCATTTATATGGAGTCGTACAATAGACAAAGGGTTTTGTCGCAATCATTCAGATAAATACACAATGCCATTTAGAAAGTGGTCAAATGTAACACTTGTTATATTTGGGATAACATTTTCTTAGTAAAGTACAGATTCTAGTACTTTTTTTTGGTGAGTCCCGTCCGGGATTCGAACCCACACTTGCCAGAGGGAGGCACCTAATCGCCAGCACGCAAAGTCAGCGATCTAACCCACTCAGCCACCGAGGCTTCTACAAGAATGAAAGTCCGCCAACTGGTAGTCTCAGATCATGTACTTTGAGCACCCCTCTGACAAGTGCAAATTGGCACGGCTCCCATGGCCGAAAGCTATGAATACACAAGCTGGAGCTGCCAGTACAATCACGGATCAGGTCCCACGGATATGTAGCTGACAGTACAGTCACGGATCAGGTCCCATGGATATGTAGCTGACAGTATTATCATGGATCAGGTCCCATGGATATGGAGCTGACAGTACAATAACGGATCAGGTCCCTTGAATATGTAGCTGACAGTACAATCACGGATCAGGACCCTCGGATATGTAGCTGACAGTACAATCACGGATCAGGTCTCACGGGTATGCAGCTGACAGTATTATCATGGATCAGGTCCCATGGATATGGAGCTGACAGTACAATCACGGATCAGGTTCCACGAATATGTAGCTGACAGTACAATCACGGATCAGGACCCTCGAATATGTAGCTGACAGTACAATCACGGATCAGGTCCCACGGATATGCAGCTGACAGTACAGTCACGGATCAGGACCCTCGGATATGTAGCTGACAGTACAATCACGGATCAGGTCCCACGGATATGTAGCTGACAGTACAATCACGGATCAGGTCCTACGGATATGCAGCTGACAGTATTATCATGGATCAGGTCCCACGGATATGTAGCTGCCAGTACAATAACGGATCAGGTCCCGCGGATATGCAGCTCATAGTACAATAACGGATCAGGACCCTCGGATATGTAGCTAACAGTATTATCATGGAGCAGGTCCCACGGATATGGAGCTGACAGTACAATCACGGATCAGGTTCCACGAATATGTAGCTGACAGTACAATCACGGATCAGGACCCTCGAATATGTAGCTGACAGTACAATCACGGATCAGGTCCCACGGATATGCAGCTGACAGTACAGTCACGGATCAGGACCCTCGGATATGTAGCTAACAGTATTATCATGGAGCAGGTCCCACGGATATGTAGCTGACAGTACAATGACGGATCAGGACCAATGGATATGCAGCTGACAGTACAATAACGGATCAGGTCCCATGGATATGTAGCTGACAGTACAATAACGGATCAGGTCCCACGGATATGTAGCTGACAGTACAATAACGGATCAGGTCCCATGGATATGTAGCTTACAGTACAATCACGGATCAGGACCAATGGATATGCAGCTGACAGTACATTAACGGATCAGGTCCCATGGATATGTAGCTGACAGTACAATCACGGATCAGGACCAATGGGTATGTAGCTGACAGTACAATAACGGATCAGGTCCCACGGATATGTAGCTGACAGTACAATCACGGATCAGGACCAATGGATATGTAGCTGGCAGTACAATAACGGATCAGGTCCCATGGATATGTAGCTTACAGTACAATCACGGATCAGGACCAATGGATATGCAGCTGACAGTACAATAACGGATCAGGTCCCACGGATATGTAGCTTACAGTACAATAACGGATCTGGGAATTTGCGTTGAAGTGTATAAACACGAATTTTGAGCTAATGGCACAAACACATATCTGGATTCAACTGTTCAAACTGTCATCCGGGGACAAAAGCACTACAGCAAATACAAACTCTAAATCCTTCGTTGAGATATCCATAATGTGACGCGCTTTTTACAATAATTAACTCTGCCTGAGCTTCTCAACACAATTTTGTCACAGGAAAACAAACACCACCCTGCCTCTTCCTGTCGTTGTCTGTCTCTATCTCGTACTTTATCTGAGTGTCGTGGCGTTAATGTGTACAGGTTATAGTTTAGCCGAACAGCCCGGGCGACCACATGACAAGCATTACCTTGGCTAGTTACATTTGAATACTTGTTTTATAACATATTTGGCCAAATTTCAATGTACGTGGACGAAAAGAATCAATGAAACAAATTCAAATGTCAAATGTTAACTCTAATGAATGAATGAGTGATTAAAAACATTATATGTAGTAGGTTCATTTACATTCTAATCTTGTTAAGTCGTTGGGAAGTGTTCTCCAAATTCACAATGAAGGCAAATGCATTGTGAATTTGTTATCTAATGTTTGTAAGCAATTATGCAAAGTAAATTGAAAGAAGAGCACTTAAAATTTGATGTATGGTGATACCCGTGGCCTTGATTCAACATGCATACAGCTTTATAGTGAGTGAGTTAGTATGGTTTTACGCCGCTTTTAGCAATATTCCAGCAATATCACGGCGAGGGACACAAGAAATGGGCTTCACACATTGTACCCATGTCGGGAATCGAACCCGGGTCTTCGGCGTGGCGAGCGAACGCTTTAACCACTAGGCTACCCGACCGCCCCTACAGCTTTATATCTTTATAACAATTTCCAACACTTCTAACAAAGAAACTTTTACTCTAGAGACGCAATAGTGAGTGATTGAGTTTGGTTTGACGTTGATTCTAACAGTAGCCCAGTTACGGTGTGTCAGCTTCATGTGGGAGGAAAGCCAGAAGTGATGCAGGTCTCAGACGTTTACCACTTCGGTGAAACCGACGAGAACGGGTATGGCCCTACAAACCAAGAAACATTATCGGAGCGAACAGGGATTCGAACCCACAATCATAGGTTTCTGGCGTGCCCAAGGGACGCAACTCTGCACAGCGAATCGCGGCGCCTTAGACGACTGGGCCACCCGTGCCCCCAGAGGCGCATTTGAGTACATAGGTTACACGACAAAGGGACGTAAGTTTGCCCATCGAATTGCGCCGCCTCAGACCATTACATGTATGAGAAGTTTTCTGAGATTGCTTACTTGGAAATGAGTGAGGCCAGGGATGTATCATCACCAGATATCAGTCAAACACAAGACAGAATAATGAGGAAACCAAAAACCGACTTCATTTTGAATCGGAAGGGTTTATTAAAGCTACCACTGCTACAGCCGCCTCTGTTGGGTAGTGCGAGAATCTGACTTGATGTACACTCTCAACTATTAAGTCAGATCGCTCATGCATGCATCGTATCATTGTCAGACTTTGTACCAGGTTGTGTAGTCACAGTGTTTGTTTGTTTGTTGTTTAACGCCGCACTATATTCCACCTATATGGCGGCGGTCTGTACATAATCAGAAATGGGCTCCACACATTGTACCCATGTCGGAAATCGAACCCGGGTCTTCGGCGTGACGAGCGAACGCTTTAACCACTAGGCTACCCGACCGCCCCTGCTCTGTATAGGTATAGCACTGAAGATATGACGGTCATAATTAGGGTGTATTGGGAATTCACTGCACCGTTTAATGTACGTGAAATGTCTATGTTATAACATGGTAGACCAGAAAGTATCAGTATATTATATAGACTAATGATGGAAATGGTGCCACCAGCTGTAGATGGGATGTACACATGAATGTCACTCCGTCGTTTAACACCGTACCTTATCCTGTTGAAAGAGGTTGCGTTAGCACACTGTCACAACAGAGGTCAGAGGTAAGGTGAACTGGGGTTTAACGTCGCGTCCAAGATTCCAAGATCTAACGCAATTCCCCGGACTGGTTGTTGCCTTTGTTATTGTTTTTTCACTCGTGAGTACCCGAATTAACCACTGTTATCTTGCACAGTGGATATGTCAAAAGTGAGTGTTTACATGTCAAGGTTTACTTAAACAAAGGGAATACACTCATATCATGGCGTGAAGTGCCGATGTCAAAACAACATACACAGTTCAAAGGGTTAACTGATAATACGTTGATTGATTGATCATTGTTATCAATCACTCAATGGATTTTTTAGGAACCGTGGACGTTATGAAAATAGTTGTCACGTGGGCTTTCTCAGCCGACCCTTGAGACTTGACACCTGTGTGAAACACCTGAATCAATCCAAGTGACCAGTTGAGAAACGAACACGGGTTGTAATATCCCGAAACGATATACATCTTTTAAAATATTTGATTGTTACAGAAACACGTGACATCGAATAAGTTTCTTTGTATAGTTGTAGACGAGTGATTATTGTTCCTTTGTGTGGATATTCACGGATACATTCCTCGAACAAGGAAGCTGCCTAGAATTCATACGCATAAATTTGGTTGGTTGTAATTACGTTATTTGCATTTGGTTTTCCTTCATTTAAACCGATTCGTTCTTGTTTCTCTACGTCTTGGTTGGGAAATTCTTCAATGCGCTATAGACGTTGTTTTCACAGGTCTTTTCCTTTGTAAGCGTGTATAAATTACCGTCGATTTGTAAAATGTGATTCTCTCAGGCAATTTATAAAATGTGTAAATATTTCAGTCATTTTGACTAAAAAATCTGTCCAGATTGATTAAGACGATCAAAAGGGCCTACAAACATCACAACAGAGTATTATGTAGGATTAGAAGCCAAACAACTTAGAAATCAAAATGTTTGGAATTTGTTTTCATAATAATACAGATGAAAATGTTTTCAGTTACTTGGTAAAATAACTGAATATTTAGACCTTAAATACATTTGTTACACATTTTGACTGTAAAAATATATACGAAAATCGCATAATTACCAAGCAAGTGACTTATCAAAACCTCGTCACCATTACCATCAAAGATACCTACATTTCTTTATGATCTCGAAAACTGTATTTCATTTTGTTGATCAATGTGACCACACGCCCTTATTACTACCCATACAAGTGACTAATGCTCTTACGAATGGCGCAGCAGAGGTCGCGAACTAGTCTAGATTTCGGCTATTCATCCGGGTACTCACTGGGGAAAAAACAATAACAAAGGCAACAACCAGTCGTTAGATCAGTGCCCCTTTAATGCCGAGCGCCAGACAGGGTAACAAGTACCATCTTTTAAGGTTGGCCTCGACAGTGGTGGTACGATGACGCCACACTAGTAACGATACACCTATGGTTACTGAAGAGTATCTGATCTGTATCAAGAGCGTGGGTGGACCCGTCGTCTAAGTCACCACGATTCAATGTGTAGAATCGCCTACATGTAGGTATACTTGAATCGTTGGGTAGATTGTAGACTGTGTATTGTGAGATGCGTTTGACTGAAGGAAAAGTATCAGTAAAACAATTTCACAGAGCGCACTAATTTTAAGGTAACTGTTTTGGAGAAATAAACAACACTTTTCCTAGAGAAAAATAACATAATACTTTTGGTTTTTGGTCCATATCTGGATACAATATATATAGAGAGAAAAGGCACAGTAAAGTTCTAACTCTCAGGCTTCAACGTGAGATTGACCAATCAGAGAGCAGAACTACTGACCCCACATGAGCCCGTATACCGTCAGTAAAAATCCAAGATGGTTGATACTGACCTAGTATGAGACTGTATACCGTCAGTAACAGCCATATCTTGGAATTTCCAAGACCCACCTCACACATTTCACATGGAAATACTGATACCGGAATTCGTTATTTGACCAGGTTTTGTGTTTTACTATAATTAATTGTGATGTTCACGGACAATAATCTGTTTTTCTAGATCTCGTACGTGACTGCATTGATAAAGATTATTGTTAAAATTTTCAACAAGGTTGGGCCTCTAAGGTTTGAAGAGTGGTCTCCCTTTGACATCAGCAATGACTGTCAAACGCTTTAAATTGCTAATTAAACCGATGAGGAATTTTCTGATAAAAGACAAAATGTGCGATATAGATACCAGAGAGTGAAAACTGTTCGTCATAATAAATTCGTTACGGTGTCTTTAGTTGACGTATACGGTGTCATATTAAGTTAGCAGAAAAATATTGGGCTGACGGTTTAATTTGGCCTGTAACAGAGGAGGTGTCTGCTCGTCAATCGTCGCCGCACGGTGTCCGCACTTATGTGTCGCTGGTTTGTCCCCATGGTCTGCCGAGCAGTTTCCGCAGCTGTAACAAAGCGATCTTGAAGATGCTGTCGCACAATCTGACGATCCTGACGTTGGGTGGTGGCCCTTGGTTTTCCACTACTCGGTCGGTCATCTGTAGGGTTGGTGGTCTGGTACCGTTGCTGGAGCCTGTATGTGGTCCTTACGTGGACTTGAAATGCACTGGCTACTTGCCGGGCGGTTGTCCAGCTTGCTATCGTCCAAGGGCTTGGTGTCGCTGATTTCTTGTCAATCTTGGCATGTGGTAGGAATTCAATAGCGAATGAATGTTATCCGATCTGGGTGGATTTTTATAGGGCAAAACATGAGGGAACGCATGTGCATTCCATTTTTGCATGGAACCGTGCATCAGATTACCATGGTCGTTGCCGTGATGCGTTTGCGCGATCGGTTTTATTGTCATTTGCTTTGGGTTTTTTAATTAGCAAATTTCATTTTTCCGGACAAGGTAATGTTAAATTTAGAAACTTTGACAAAAATTACCAGATATTTTAATGACAACTTTTCATGCAATGTTACTTGGGGTGCCGTTTCAGTTGCGGTTCAGTATAGATGAATCTAATTGAAACAGATAATTTGAACGGCTTTAAAATTCACACGACGCTATCTACGAAATGTGTATAATTTACATTATACTATAGGGGCGGTCGGGTAGCCTAGTGGTTAAAGCGTTCGCTCGTCACGCCGAAGACCCGGGTTCGATTCCCGACATGGGTACAATGTGTGAAGCCCATTTCTGGTGTCCCCCGCCGTGATATTGCTGGAATATTGCTAAAAGCGGCGTAAAACCATACTCACTCACTCACTCACTCACTCACATTATACTATAAATTTTGAGTGGATTAGCTCTTAAACTGAATTAAGGATAAAATCCCTTACCTCCGCGTGACGTCTTATTTCTCTATCAGCATACAGAGGCACGATGCACAAATATCTGACATATCTGTTTGCAAAGGGAACGATAATCAATCTTTACTTCTACTCGTACATAACGGAGCGTTTGTGGCGGAAGGATTACCTGATTGAACGGCTGGGTCGACATCAAGCCGAGAGTCACTGACATGATCACGCGTGACGAGCAGAACTTCCCGAAACACACTTGTCTGTTCAATGTTCAGTCGCCAATTGCTGAAAGGAGGACACACAGCGAAGTAATTCAAAGCAGCAAAGCAACTGATTGTGAATACAGTGTTTCCAAATGTGGTGTGCGGCGATGTTTAATTCATGTCACGACGTCTGCTTCGCCAGACACATACACACAAACACACATGTAATATAGATATCTAATTGTCTCGACCCTATTGACTGGCAGTCCGTCCACAGAGGGCACTATGGTTAAGAAAAACACATATTGCGTCTCACCTGATATTGTCCCTTTCTCCATGAGTGGCGTGTGAGTAGCGACTAAAGTCATATGAAACTAGCATAATATATGCATGTGTTTATTCTGAGTAAGAAGTTTACATCCTGAATAGGACAAAATCCAATCAAACAACGTCTTAACATAACATCGTGAAAATTAAAGTGAAATATGTTATCTCTGTTGTTGCAAATGACAACTCGGAGACCCAAACTGTTTCATTCAAACTGCAAACAGCTACATATATACATACTTTCATACATACATACATACATACATACATACATACATACATATGAATTTATCATTCAAAACTGGCTCCCACGGGAGATATCGCTTGGGTGAGATCAAGCAATATCAACATTGTAGATATCACTGCAATGAAACGCATTACAATGCTTTGCAGGTCATTGTGGCGGCATTTGTTACCTTGATGTCACATTCAAATGACATCACTAATGGCTCTGCTACTGATGCTGTTAGCAGTACTTTTTACACTTAAGACACTGCTTATATTTTTACTGTCTACCAACTGAAAATGTTGGAAGAATGATGTTGATGATAAATAAAATGTCACCCTCGTGTCTTGTGATATCAAATATATCAACACTCATTGATCGAGCAGATATCAAATATATCAACACTCGTTGATCTAGCAGATATCACAAGACAGTCGGGTGAGATTCTCAATATATATGAAGTTTATATGTACGTTTGTGCAAATGTGTTGAGAATGTTCGGATTCTGAAGATGCTGTATTCCACGATTAGATTTGCCATCCAGATTGTTCCCACAAGTTGTAGAATGGGATGTGTCCGTATTGGCCTGTCGATACATTAGCGCTTGAAAGAATATGTGCTTACTTTTATTTCTGCGGCAAATATGTTATAATTATTCACATTATGTAATGGCGACGCGACATAAACTTATGAACTCACACACTCATTCCTATTACTCATTACAGTAATATGTGTGTTTCTACAGAACTGTACATTTCAAACAAGTACATAATTCTTTGCGTTGAACATTACTGAAACCTCGCCAATGTATCTCCAATGTTTACCATCACGACTAGGAATATCATGCTGGCATATGCGTACATAAGACCATCACTACATTCCTAAACGCGAATAGGAATCCTACACAATGTGAAACACGTCGCTGAACATCACTGCAAAGAGAACATTATGTCCAACTTTCGCTTAGGAGATATGTGTATTTACCCAACCGAAACGTTAATATCCGGTCCATGTCACTCACACAAACACTGAACGCACGACAAGCAAATCTAGCATTATTTCCAGTCGTCACACCTCACCGACACAGATCAACACAAATCAACTCATTTATACACTGATTTAATAGAAACACAATGACTTCACACACATATCCCAAGGAGGACCTTGAGCAAAGGCACTATGAATTAAAAAATTGTACAGCCAGAGCCGGGAGAAAAAGGACTTCAGCTGATACAATCTCGTTAATAAGATATGTGACGAAGCACATGTTACAAAATATTATTATTTTCGGCGTCCTGTTTCTTGTGTTTGATTCATGTTGTCAGCAAACAGGTTCACTTGAAGAGGCCTTCTTTTGCAATACTTTCAATGGAGCATTGGAGACGATAATGTGATCTTGGCCTGAAAGGTAGCAGCTTTTCCCATAAACATACATCCACCAGGGTCCTCTGCTCCTTAGCCAAAGACACCACCAATGCAGCAACCGGCTACTAAAATGTAAACCGGGAGTGTAATCTGAAATAGAAACAAAGACCAATAGTTTTATTATTCAAATAATGAAACGCATTTCTGTAACTGCATTTCACTGTACTTCTACTGGATACTACTGTGATGGTTCTTGCTGTTACCGGGGCAGTTTTGCGTCCCTTGGTCACGCCAGAAACGTATGATTTTGGGTTCGAATCCCGGTTCGTCCCGATTATGTTTCACGGTTTGTCAGCACCGTACTCGTGGTAGACGTCTAAGACCTGCATCACTTCGGGCGTACCGAGATTCGAACCCACAATTATAGGTTTCTGGAGTACCAAAGGGACAAAACTCTGCACAGCGAATCGGGCCACCCCTAGAATCGTGATGAACCGGACATGACACCACTTATCTTGCCATACCAGAAACGTTTGCAAGTGTCAGTAGTTCAGTCAGTGTCATTGTCTCACCACTTGGACAAAAATAAATTAAAATGGAACAAATACATTATTAGCACTTGTCAGTTGTGAAGAGTACATCGCGAAAGGATACATGTGCTGTATAAGCATCACTCTCGGTAACATGTGCCACAGTTGCTTACAATATGATCATTTTCGAGGTGTTTCCACTCTTGTATGCACCTTCTAAATAACCATATGTATTACTTCCGAACATTTTGCTTCACCAATTAAAACACGCACCTGACATCATCCTATTGTTTAACGCGGATAACACGGGACTATTACATTGGAGTGAAATTTTAAATTTTGTCAGAAAACATGTTACCAGCGGGGCTCGAACCCGCATCGTATCACGTGATGACATGTAATATGCGACGGCGACACATGACAGTGAATTGTGAAATAAGCTACTGAATGGTTTCAAATATGTGTGTAAGCCTTTAAATGTGAGGTGAGGTAATATGGGGCTAAACTTCTTTCGCCTCTGTGTGTGTGCGTGCGTGCGTGCTTGCGTGCGTGCGTGCGTGCGTGCGTGCGTGCGTGCGTGCGTGTGTGTGTTTTAATAACACGACTATGTGTGAAGAGTATGTGTGAAGAGTCTGCTTGTCGTTTTGAATCCACGGATCATGGATGATGATGAGGAGGAGGTGGAGTGTGATGATGAGGAGGAATGTGATGATGATGATGATGAAAAGGGTGATGATGATGAGGAGGAGGAGGAAGATGATGATGAAGAGGGGGAGGAGAAGGGAGAGCAGGAAGAGGAGGGTGATTATGATAATGATGATGATGATGGTGATGATGATATATTGCAATGTAGCTTAACTGAAACAATACTAGATGTCTATAATATAACGAATAACTGGTACAAGAACAGATAAATCTAACCTAATGAATAAAATCTAATTTTCTTACCATTCCGTATTTCCGCTGTCGTTGTTTCCTCCCTGGACGCTGGCCTCCCCACACATGTACTCAATGCAATACAACATAGAATCACAACATAGTCGACGGGTTTCATGATGCAAGTGTGTTACGGATCACTCTGTCCGCAACGGCGTCGGGAGTTGCAAATGGCGTCAGGCAGACGAATACGTATATTATACATTGAGAGCCTCCAAAGCAAAGCTATTCAATTTATACAGCTGCACAAATGGCTCGATAACGTGGTTGTAGAAAAGGAACAAAGTTGATCCTTATCTGATGTAAAGCGCATGATATGTGTGCCTAGGCATTGAGAGCCCCACCATGCAGAGCACATTCATAACTATTTGCATGAATCGTTGCTTGTCTCGACAACGCTAAGTGGTAGGGAGGTAACATTCTTGCTTACAAGTCTTATTCATAGTAAGATCGTGATATAGACGTTTGTATCACACCAGGAAGTAAAACTTGTCACGTTGACAGTATTGGGTGATACAACAAGCATTGACAAAATTCATTGGAGGCTACGTGAAACCTCAGTTTGTATTTGCCGAGGATAGTTGCCTGAATGGAAACCCAGGACTGAGCAAAAGGATGTCTCTATTAAGGTACCAGCAAGCTATACACGTATACCAAGACCATTCGAGGTTGGATTTTGTGTGTCACTTTACATATGTTACAGGTCCTATAGGAATATACAATCTATATATGTATAAACAAGTTAGGGGAGCCCGGACAAAAAGAACAAAACAAGTATTTAAAATGTCATATCTGTATTCAATAAAATCACAGGCAAACGTTTTTGCAAATGTGTATTGTAAAGTGATCATGGTAACGTGATGTAACTGTCCACACTGAAAATCAACCACAATGGAATTACAAAGACGTGGAAAGGAAACATGTGTACACTATCCTTGTCCTTTTGCAGTGTTGTTTCTGAAATATAATATGTTTTCATTATGGCAGGTTGTATCATGATAGCTTTCTGATAAACCCAAGTCATATGAACCTGATTGGTCTCACAGGAAAGTCATATCTGCACTAACTGGTCATAGCATTCCCTCCCTACATTCATATTTATTTAACATTACGGACAGACCATTTTGACATTCGAGCTTATGGAGGCTCGGATTTGGTCGAAAACTATTTAGGGAGGCTTTGAATACACAGGAAACAGATAGATACACGTGGAAGCTGCAACTTTTTAGTTTTCCCGCTATATATGCTAAATTGTGGTCATGAACCAACATTATTTAAAAAAGAGCAACATTCGCGCCTAAGTTAAATGTAAAGGCGTAAGTTATATTTCCATTGTCACCTTGGTATTTTGACGTCATAGTTCTCCTAAATGTTATGACGTCACGTAAATATATGTTACAACTTCAATTCCGTTATTCAGTTATGGCCTGATGAGACTCATACGTGGTACGAGTTGAAAGCGCTAGCCAGTTAAAACTGTGTTCAATCTTACTCCACTTATTCAATTATTACTTTATTGTGCCTGAGTTAGAACTTTACTGTGTTATAAATAAATAACATCCTACCAGAATATCGGTCCCTTATTCACTTTGTGCAAATTGATCTTGTTCACATCTGTCGAAACTGTACCATCACCATTCAACGACAAGGCATGCATCTGTTTGGTTCCTAAATTTTAAAAGTGCACGAGTTGTACTTAACGTTATGTAATGCGTTCCCTTTTAAAAATCGCGACAGATTAGACAGTGTTGACGAAAGCCAAACATGATGTTTCACAAGCCAATCCTTGAAGCTGAGGGGCAGAGAATCAGATGATGGGTCATGTGCTGCACAGGAATATAACTGCAATGTAGATACCGAAACAGGCACACACGAACCCGATCATGACATGAAAGCATGAAAGTTGCTGAATACTCGTGTCAAAATTTCGTTATCTGTTGTCACGGCTTGGCAACACCTGGTCTCTTCCAACACCGCAGCTGACCTCCACACGTTGAGTAGTATTTAGCTTTGAAACAGTGATAAGCGACATTATGCTTCTACATGGGGTGACAGTCAGAATGTTCCGAGATGTAACCATCTTGTGGTTGTTAGGGTTGGCTTGGATACAACCGTTCAGTGTGTCCATGCACACAGAACATATCACGGTAAAAGTGGACCACGTCTTACAGGAAATTGATGATATGTTTGTTGGTGTCACCATTGACAGCAGTCAACTGAGATCCAATCTGACGACTCCAAATATCAGGTATACATCATAACATTTCTATAACTATGTGATTTGTTTGCAACGTAAATTGTTTTTTTCGGATAAGTGAAAAAAAATTCTTGTCGGGAAACGAATAGATCAAATATATGTATTTTCAGAGTCAGCAGATTTTGGTTGGTTGGTTTTTTGTTTAACGCCACACTCAGCAATATTCCAGCTGTATGGCGGCGGTCTGTAAATAATCGAGTCTGGACCAGACAGTCCAGTGATTAATATCATGAGCTTCGATCCACGCAATTGGGATTGATGACATGCATCAACCAAGACAGCGAACCTTACCACCCGATCCAATTAGCCGCCTTTTACGACAAGCATAGTCACGTTTTACGGCAAGAATGAGTTGCTGAAGACCGGACTTCACCGGTCCAGAGTCAGCAGAATCCGTCAACTAATTTTTCGTAAATTCAGTTTCGTCACTGATTTATGTTGTGTCTAGCTAATCCGTGACAACCTAATGATTGACAGAAATCAATTCCAATTATCACCTCTACCTTCACTGAAGACTTTGCTTACTTACAGTCTGTCATCTCAGAAGCGTGTCAGAAACATATGATTGTGGTTTTGTTTCCCAGATTCACCAAGATAATGTTGCTGGGTTTGTTAGCATCATACCCCTGTTCGCTTATTTCACCAAAGTGGTCAACTTGCATGACCTCGGGCTTTCCTCGCACATCAAGCTGACAGTCCGTATTACCACCTGAATACTCTTCAAAGTGGCGTTAAGCGCGACTCCTTCAACACATACTATCGCTACAAGCGAATGGTAATGTAATGTAACGAGACGACATAAGAAATAGGGGACATGAAGCCGAATACGTCATGGGCATTATCAAGGGAATGATGATATTATACACTGGAGAATGCATTTTCAGCTTCTAGTTTCATATCCAAGATGTTACGGGTGGTATTATCTGCTAGATGAATAAAGTTTATTGAAGATGGTTATAGCAGTCACATATATGAATGTAAGAATATATATAAGAACCTTTTTATAACAGGTTGCCCAAACTGGTGACTCTTGGAAAAGCCTTAGCGCCAGGGTATGTGCGAGTTGGAGGAACATCAGGGGATCGCATGGTGTTTGACCCGAATTACCACATAGACCCTTCGCAGCAGTTTCATCTCCAAGGTGATAGCAGTATATTATACGATTCTTATATCTCCCTTGGTGTAATTGTCACCAAACGGTAAACCTAATTAAATAGACCTGGCTAAACAATACAAAACATTCCACGTCTAAAAATAATTTATTCTTTTGGAATAACCTTTTTGGTATGATCACTCTGAGAAATTTCAGCTGCACATTTTTTCTGTTCTACTGATTGCCCAAGAAGAGTTCTTTGAGTAGCACCGGTTATATCGTACCTGTAGGGGTAAATGTTTTGGTTATTTGTTTCATGGTACAGTTATACATTATTCACCCTTGAATCTCGTAACCCCTTCTGCCGGGCATTACTACTGACGCTCACATGTGTTTAAAGAACCTTACTTCTTTCTGAGATTCGTTAGTCCCAGACATTCCGTAATCCGGGCGATTAACGGGGAAAGGTACCTGGATACACGGGTTGCCACTGAGTCTTCTGAACCAGCGACTGACGATGCTGGATAATTTGGATCAATGCGTGTCTTCACACCCTACCTCCATTGGATGTGGCTCATAATATCAATTATTTCTTTATTTACAAACCTTCGTCCATAAGTAGCTATTCAATATGTTTATACTTTGTGGTTTGAGAAATCACTAAACATATTAAAACTGAACTAAAACCGACCAATTGAAACATATTTTCAGCTAACACCTGGGATGCACTCAACGCGTTTGTTCACAATACGGGGCTGAAACTGGTGATTGGCCTCAACCTGCTGCTGCGTGATGGAGCAAAGTGGAACTCATCAGATGCCAAGGAGTTGCTAAAATATTCCTCTGACAAAGGGTATCCTCTTGCAGGGATTGAACTGGGAAATGGTAAGTTTGAAGGCATGTAGACGTCGCATCAACCAGACATAGACGACATATCTTTGGGCATTTTAAGTAGAAGAGGTCCCAACAATCTCTACTTGTGTTTATGAGACGATATATGGCCATGCTGGATAATTTGGATCAATGCGTGTCTTCACACCCTACCTCCATTGGATGTGGCTCATAATATCAATTATTACCTACAGGATCATAAATAACCGAGTTAATAAACATCGTATGTTCACTAGTTCAAATATCACTTCTCGCACACCAGTGTATTGTTTCCGTCATCTAAAAGGCATTGTTGACGTCATTAGAATCTCATTGTGACGTAAGGTGGGATTAACGTCACACTAGAAATGCCAACATAGCAGAAAATGGCTGACACATGTTGGTGTGATAGGACAGCAGTGGTGATCAGTGTATTTGTCTAAAAAGGACCCAAAAGGATAAAGAAATAGTGGGTAATAAATTTAAATTCTTACACTCATATGTGTCATACTGACTTTACGAAACTCGTGTAAGAATTCATGTATTACCCTCGCTCTCGCTCGGAAATTCGTGATTCGAATTCTTGAAATCAGTATGACGCAAATGTTCGTATAATAATCTCTATTTATTAGTTTCCATAATCCAGATGTCATTGTATCCAGCCCACGGTTACATAACAAACAAGACATATAAATACGGCATTATATGCTTCCTACATTGACCGTCATTGGACTCACAAAACTATGGTGTCATTCCTCTTAATACATGAATAACTATATGGTACTTTTGCGATCTGTATATGCAGTATGAGGTATATACATCACTTCAGAAAAAAATAACCCGTTTTTACATTCATTATGTTTTTTCTTCATATGTGAAACATTTACCGAGCTTGATTCTCATGTGTATGTAGATATTTTTTGTTATCATGCATGCCATATGTATTATCATTTTACGTATGTTTCATGAAGAACCGAACTTGTATTACCGACATCGGAATACTACTGTCAGTGACGCTCAGCTGGGGCGCGACTTCATGGAACTAAAACAAGTTCTGCAAGGAACGGTCTATAAATCCAGTCTCATCATTGGACCTGATATCGCCGATTATAACGACACGTTTATAAAAAAGTATGGATAATAAACATCGTTTACCCTATGTAGCAGGGAAAAAATAAGCTGTCTGGATTTTCTGATTGAAATTGAACCGAATCTATGCTTACTTTGTGCTGCTGTTATTATTTCAAAATCTTAAACGAAGCATCGATTCCAGAACTAAAACGGGGCATGGGTGGCCCAGTCGACTAAGACGCCACGATATGTTGTACAGTGTGGCTTCATGTATAATTCTGATGTTCAAATTCCGGCTTCCGGTATAATTATGATGTTAAAATCCCATGTTCGTCTTGATTATCTTTCAAGTTCTGAAAGCACCATACCTTTTCTCGAAGGATTCATCGGAGTCACTTCAGTCCAAGAAGCTAACATGGTAATGCACAAGTGATGCCCTGGTTCATTATAGTTATCTTCAATGAACATTTGGCCAATGTGACTTTGCATTTCCAGCTTCCTGTCTCACGGTGGAGCTAGTGTCATAAACGTCTTGACCTTCCATCAGTGAGTACCTTCCTTCAAGGCATGGGCTACCATACAGTTTTCATACCACGTGGGACACTTAAGGGTCGTTGATAACAGTCTAAAGAGTCTTCAAAAACACCGACACGTTGAACTATTAGGTAGAAGTAGCAATAGGATAGTAGTGGCTGTACACCGTGTGGGGGTTTATGCAGAATTAGTTAAATAGATAACTGTTCACTGTGTCGAGCTTCGAGGTCAACCATTTGTTCTTGACCATTGTCCGAAAATACTGCAAATACTATTTTGACCTCAGATTTTCCCAGTAAAATTCGTTCACTAGACAAGCTGGATTGTCTGAAAAATGATGTAAATACTTTTTGGGGCTCTGTTTTAAAATAAAAGCAACACATCCCTTTTCCTAATCATAAGAAATCCCTGCTAAATGCAGAGTCCGTTTCATTTACGATTGCTAGTATATCTTACTATATCTTTGAAATCTTCGAAGTATGAGCAAGCCTAGATGTACCTCAGATGTTGTGAAATGTAGACAGCAAATGACATCAAACATTTGTCATACAGAAAACAAATCTTTGAAATCTTCATAGAAAGTGGCTGCACAACTGTACATCTAAAGATGTGAAATATATAGACAGCAAATGCTTTAATATTGCTCGAAGGTAATCGGTAAGTTGGCCATAAGTGATGGACAACATATCATCGATGTAGAAGAAGCATAGGTTTTTAACTTCTTGGTTTAATTGCCTATGTTGTGATGTTGATTATCTGAATAAGGTAACAGATCAGCATAGAAAAGGGCGCAATTGATATACATGCGGTGGCCTACTTTTTCACATAGATGCTATCTATGCTATCCAGCATGTCAAATATTGTTTCTTCGGTAAATTCTAGATGACACGTGCTTTAACTTGTGACAAATTGTCTTGAACCGTTGAAGGTAGAGATGTATATATAACTATATATGCGGTCACCACATTGAGAGACAAAATGCTCATGGGTCAAGAAATGATGTTTTCTTTGCGTTTGTCGTTTCCCCCTCCACATTAATTACTTTCATTTCATTAGAAATAATATCAAATAAGTGGACCAAAAACAGAAACGAACACTTTGTATAACAGGATGTCATCCTTTTTTGTACACGTGGTTTAAAATCCCTGTACAAATAGCTTACTCTTTTCAGATATTACTTTAATGGACGCACCGCCAAGCTGGAAGACTTTTCTAAGTATTCTATAATGAATCGTCTTACATCTACCCTACACTCAGTGATGAATACAGTCCGAAGCCATCATGGTCTGGTGGCGTGGCTAGGGGAGACATCGTCCGGTTATGGGGGTGGCACTCCTGGCATTGCTGACAGATATGTGGCAGGCAACCTGTGAGGATGTCTACGTTTCAGTGTCCAAATGAATTTGTGCTAAAGTTGAAAGTGTTCTAAATAGGTTTCTTCACTTTAAATACAACATAACAATTTCAGCCAGAGCATTAACTGGGATGCCAGCATGCGTTGATGTAAATGCAAGTTGCCTCTTCGTGCTGGTTAGAGGGTGCTGATTGCTCTTTATGGTCAATTGAAGCTGGTTAAAACTAGAAACAATTGTTATTCCTTTCGCTCTGAAAATGTCTAATGTTGAAGCTCGTGTGTCCTGAAATATGATCTTCAGATCAATGGGACCAGTGAAAAATTTGCCTTTTTTGTTTTGTCTTGAAACAAGTTGAGCATTGAGAACTGCTCAGATAATTCATTAATATCATCTGTCATATCGCAATTTCAGGTGGCTTGATAAACTTGGTGTATCAGCAAAATATGGCCTAAAAGGGGTTATACGTCAAGAAATCTTTGGTGGAAATTATGCACTCATTGACGACAACGGTGATCCTAATCCTGTGCGTGAACGTCTGTCATCTCAAATTTTTAACAATGTCATTTTGTTGAATGTCTGTTTGATCTTAGATATTGTCTCTGTGTTCATGCATATATTCATTGTCTGTTGTCTGTTTTCAAATGTGACACAATAGACTGAGGCCCAGCATTTTGCTGTACAGAGTTGTGTTCCTTAGGCTTACCAGAAACCATTGATCCTAGATTCGAAGCCTTGGTTCATCCTGATTACGTTTCAAGATTTGTTAGCACGATGCCCGTGCTCATGTGTTTTACCAAAGTTGACCTGCATCATTTTATATTTTCAACCAAATCAATATTATTGACATATCGAATGTGTAAGGACCGTTAAACTGAACTCATTCATACATGTATTTTCCTTTGTGGGAATTCCAAGTCATTATAAGTCACTTGTTCCACCTGCACTGCATGTTAGGTGGCCAGGCTCAGTAACTTGTCTTATACAAACTCCCATTCCGACTATCCTACCATCAACCATCAGTTTGCACATCCAGACACATTTTACTGCTTACACTGACACAAAGTAACATGAACACCAACAGTGTCTTTCTCATATGGACACACATCACAACGTCTTTTGGCAGGACTACTGGTTGACGCTTCTTTACAAAAGACTTGTTGGCAACAAAATATTTGATGTTCCGTCTTCATCTAACAACCTCCGACTGTATGCCCACTGTACAAAGCTGAACAAGTGAGTGGTTTCAGCATGTTTAATTCACAACCTGTCTGTACAAACATATACGTTGTCCAGCTTGCAGACTATGGACAAATACAAAGTGTAGACCTTGGATAGAGGTGGCAGGAACATACCGTCCCTTTTAAAGGACATCACATTAGAAATTGTCTAACAACCAGAATTAATACAAAGCCAATGTAACCACAACAACTGTATGTAAACAAATCCCACACGTTTAAAACTTTAATGTGCAGAATACTGTAATGATCTATATTGGTATAATAATGTGTTTATTTGACAACCCTGTCCCCGACAGGTTAGCTCAATATGGTAACGGTGAGTGTGAACAGAGCAAATGAAAAGTGACAAGATGTGACGTTACATCAACCATTACCAAACATGGAAATGTCTTGGTTAAAGCGTTCGCTCGTCACGCCAAAGACCCGGGTTCGATTACCCGTATGGCTTAAATGTGTGAAGTCCATTTCTGCTATCCACCACCGTCCTATTGATGGAATATTGCTAAAAGGGGTGTAAACCTGTACTCACTCACTCACTTCTTCAATGACAAGCATGCTTTTAATGAAATACGGCGACTAGTCGTGTCAAATCAAAAGGCTAGATTTCGAGTGATTTTTCTCTTGCATTCACTTTTACTGTTATCATATCTTTTGTTTATTTTCCAGCTTGTACCACTACACGCCTGGCAGTATCACAGTGTATGGTCTTAACTTGCACGGAGACCACATAACCCTAGCCATATCAGAGGCGCACGGCAAAAACGTGGACATATTCTGGCTGACTCCTGAGGGAGGAGACTTGAAGTCAAAGTTTGTATATAATATGTTTCCTCTCAACCATTCAGTATAAGGATTTTGTCTTTGGTTCTTCAAGTTTCACAAGGCCATAGGTCAGTTCTTATATAACTGGTTCCTTGGCATTGTCGTCAAATGCAGCGGATAATGGTGAGACATATGTTGTCTCTGAAGCAGCAGATATAACAGAAGAGGGTAAGCATTTGATGATTTTGCTGCATTCAATCTGAACCAGACACGCGAACGGTATATGAGCAATGGTCCGAAATGACAGGTGGAAAACACACCTTGGCAAACACGACTAACTCCTAATCTATACTAAGTAACTAAAGACGAACTTGAACTTACAAACTTGTGCACATATTCAATAGTGGCAGTACAAGTTAGACAACGGTTGTTAGGTCAACGGGTGATCAATACTTAACCTTCATACCAAAATAAACTTTGCCACATCTTTTTTTCAGAAAAGTAGAGGTCAATGGCAAAACACTGGAACTTGTCAACAACCAAATACCACACATTATGCCAAAATCTTTGGGAACTGGGACGATTGTAGCACCTCCGCACTCCTTTGGGTTCATCGTCATTCAAGACGCCAAAATAGCGGCATGCAAATCACAAAGCCATGGCCCCATTATCGGATAATTGAACAAGTGTCCTGTAAGGATAAAAGCAGTAATAAATTGTTCACCAAAACGTTATGTTTGTTGCTTATAAATTGATAGTTAGTGTACCTGAACCTTCTGTTGGACGTGCGTTGACATACAATGGACAATGAAATATGAAAAACAAACACTCTGAAAACATTTAACTGATATTTAGACAAACAGCGTGTTTCAAAAATGGTTTGCGTGATGCAAATAACCAAGAGGAATATGTTAAGACGTTCTGTTAACCCACATCTTCAGAATGCCATTCGACAGAAAACACACTTGGGTGACACACCAGGATCTTTTATCTGACGAACGAACTGACATACCAAGAATCATCGGCGCGTAACTAGGATTTTAAAACACATGCTCAATAGGCGAGTCTCGATGCACCTACTGTACACATCGAAGTTAGAACAGCCCACAATGGGGAATCAGAATACCAGTCATGGCCGGAATCCCAAGTACATCATGTGTTTAATTTAAGAAGCACTATCAAAAGATGACATCGAGTGATGATACGAGGTATTCGTGAAAAGGTGAGCGTGTCCTGCCCTACCAGAGTCAAGCACATGTGAAGGCAAGGGTTGCGTGTAAATACAAAAGACAAAATAATTTCCATAACCATTAGAAATCAGTTATTAGCAGAGTTCATTATACGTTCCCGACAACATCATGAACATATGTTTATGAAATAAAAAATGAAATATCAAATGGTGGTTATACCAAGTATTCACGAAACAGTCATCGTATCCTGTGCAACATGTCGCACTATCACAAACACGTGCAAAGGCAAGTAAATTGTTCTCCAGAAAGACATTGGAACATACGGTACAAGTCAAAAAGGGTAATTGCATCAGTCATCATGCCTCACATTTGGACATATCTGCATGTCGTATCCTCTGTCTATAGATGTTAATGACGAGGAAATCCATGGGAAATGTGGGAGGAAAGCCAAAAGTGATGCAGGTGTCAGACTTTTACCACTTGGGTGAAACCCACGAGCACGGGTGCTGACAAACCTAGAGACATAATCTGGGCGAACCGGGATTCGAACTCACAATTTCTGGCGTGTCCAAGGGACACAACTCTTTCTCAGCGAATCGCGGCGCCTCAGACGACTGGGCCACCTTTGCCCCCTACAATCGTGATGAACTTGACATGACACCACTTGTCTTGCAATACCAGAAACGTTTGCACGTGTCAGTAGTTCAGTCAGTGTCACTGTCTCACCACTTGGACAAAAATGAATTAAAATGGAACAAATACATTATTAGCACTTGTCAGTTGTGAAAAGTACAACACGAAAGGATATATGTGCTGTATAACCATAATTCTTGTTAACATGTGCCACAGTTGCTTACAATATGATCGTTTTCGAGGTGTTTCCACCCTTTTAAAAACCTTCTAAATAACCATATGTATTACTTGCGACATTTTGATTCACCAATTAAAACACACACCTTACATCATTCTATTGTTTAAACGCGCCTTTTTTTCCGGAATGGACAGTTAGTTGTCAATTACTCATTATTTTGAACAAACATTTCAAACAGTAATCTACGCTTCGAATACACGGGACTATTATATTTTTTGACACTCGAATGAAATTTCAAATTTTGTCGGAAAGAATGTTGCCAGCGGGGCTCGAACCCACATCGTATCATATGATGACGTGTTATATGCGACGGCGACATATGACCGCGAATTGTGAATGTAAATACTGAATGGTTTCAAATATGTGTGTAAGCCTTAAAATGTGAGGTGAGGTAATATGTGGGCTAAAGGTCTTTCGCCTGTGTGTGTGTGTGTGTGTGTGTGTGTGTGTGTGTGTGTGTGTGTGTGTGTGTATGTGCGTGTGTGCGTGCGCGTGCGTGCGTGTGTGTTGTGTATGATGGTTTTATTGACACGAGTATGCGTGAAGAGTCTACTTTCTCGTGGTTTGGAATCCACGAATCACGCAAGTTATGATATTTGGTGTTGTGGCCGTGGTTTCACTAAATTATTTAGTATCTACATGCTATGTCAGTTTCATCAGATATTTGCTGTGTCAAATAGCGGTGTTACTCCTCACTCAGCAGCTCACACGCTACTTGCAATATCTTATACTGTGTGGGGCGATGGCCTAAATCTATGTTGATTAAAGAGAAGAAGGGTGATGATGTTGATGAGGAGGGTGAAGATGATGATGATGATGACGAGGATGAGGATTAGGATGATGATGATGATGGTGATGAGAAGGGTGATGATGATGAGGAGGAATGGATGATGATGAGGAGGGTGATGATGATGAGAAGGAGGGTGATGATGACGAGGAGGATGAGGATGAGGATGAGAAGGGTGATGATGATGAGGAGGAATGGATGATGATGAGGAGGGTGATGATGATGATGAGAAGGAGGGTGATGATGATGATAAGGAGGAGGAGGGTGATGATGATGATGGTGATGATGATGTTGATGATGATGATGACGAGGAGGAGGAGGAGGAAGAGGATGATGATGAAGAGAAGGGTGATGATGATGAGGAGGAAAGGATGATGATGAGGAGGGTGATGATGATGATGAGGAGGAGTAGGAAGAGGATGAAGATGAGGTGGAAGAGGAGGGGATGATGGTGATGAGGAGGAGGAAGAGGAGGGTGATGATGATGATGATGAGGAGGAGGAGGAGGAGGAGGAGGAGGGTGATGATGATGAGGAGGAGGAGGAGGGGGAGAGCTTGATGATGATGATGAAGAGGAGGGTGATGATGATGAGGTAATCGAACCCCTGACCTTCCGCTTACCGGGCGGATGCTCTACCATAAGACCACGGAGGCGGTCAGGAGGAGGAAAAGGATAATGATGAAGATGATGAAGATGATGATGATGATGAAGAGGAGGAGGGTAATGATGATGATGATGATTATGATGATGATAATGACGGTGAGGAGGAGGGTGAAACAATACTAGATGTCTATAATATTACGAATAACTGGTACAAGAACAGATAAATCTAACCTAATGAATAAAATCTAATGTTCTTACCATTCCGTATTTCCGCTGTCGTTGTTTCCTCCCTGGACGCTGGCCTCGCCACACATGTACTCAATTCAATACAACATAGAATCACAACGTAGTTGACGGGTTTCATGTTGCAAGTGTGTTACGGATCACTCTGTCCGCACCAGCGTCGGGAGTTGCAAATGGCGTCAGGCAGACGAATTCGTATATTATACATTGAGAGCCTCCGAAGCAAAGCAATTCAATTTATACAGCTGCACAAATGGCTGGATAACGTGGACATACTGATCAGTGCCCTGAACACCTGGTCATTGTTAGTGCTCAAGGATTTTTGCGAGTTTGCCTATGCATTTGTCGCCCCATTTCGAGCGGATTATTTGCATGATAGTCCACGAGCGTGACTGCCACTTGGCGTTTTGATACGCATGGTAGTAGAAAAGGAACAAAATTGGTCCATATCTGATATAAAGCGCATGATATGTGTGCCTTAGCATTGAGAGCCTCAGTACATTCATAACTATTTGCATGAATCGTTACATGTCTCGACAATGCTGAGTGGCAAGAAGGAAACATTCTTGCTTACAAGTCTTATTTATAGTAAGATCGTGATACAGGCGTTTGTATCATACCAGGAAGTAAAACGTTGACAGTATTGGTTGATACAACAAGCACTGACAAAATTCATTGGAGGCTACGTGAAACCTCAGTTTGTATTTGCCAAGGATAGTTGCCTGAATGGAAACCCAGGGCCCACCCAGTTACAATCGATCTTAGGCGGCTACCGTTGACTTTATAATCACCATACAATTGTCCTATTTCACTTGCACAAACCGATCTAAGCTCAGATTGAAATCTTCAACGGTGGATGTACGAATATCTTAAACTCGACTCCTGTGTACAGTTGTCTGCAAACGGGCATAGCTTGCTGCGCATACAATAAGTGGAACCGGTAACGACACACAACATGTACCTCCCAACATCGCACCTTGCGCAGTTTTAAGAAAGGTCCCAATTATTTCAAGGAAACGATTACTAGAATGATGGCATACATTCTTGTCGGCATTAATACTGTCGTGATTTAGGAATTATTTCCTATTGCAACTTGATAATTACCTACTCGTGTTTTTTATTAAAAGTATTGAAATACGAATAAATACATTATTCAGTGACACAATTAATATATAATACAAAATAAATAATAACGAAAATATTTCCGAATAACATAACACGTTAATACATGATCGTCATCTATTTGGGGGAGCTTTTCGTAAAACCCCTAAATATATCCTTCATGTTTTCGGTTCGTTGTCATAACAAAGGATCTTATGAGTACTTTAGAGTTGCTATATATATATATATGTATATATATATATGGATATGTGTATATATATATATATATATATATATATATATATATCAAAGCTACAGTTGCACGATCAAATCAATTTTTTACAACAAAATTCCATCAGATATTTCATCAATGAAAGCATTTTCCTTTTTGCGACAAAATTCCACAACCCCTACATCCCCTCCCACACATCCACTCCGTCCCACACTCTCAGCCCTACCAGAATGCAATTTAATCTGGTTCACAGTTGTCTGAAGTGTATCATCACCATTTAACGACAAGGCATGCATCTGTTTATCTCCTAAATGTTAAAAGTGCACGAGTTGAACTTTAACGTTATGTAATGAGTTACCTTTTTAAAATCCTGACAGATTAGTGTTTACGAAAGCCAAACATGATGTGTCACAAGCCAATCCTTGAAGCTGAAGGGCAGAGAAGCAGATGATGAGTCATGTGCTGCACAGGAATATAACTGCAACGTAGTGCCGAAATAGGCACACACGAACCCGAACATGACATGAAAGCATGAAAGTTGCAGAATACTCGTGTCAAAATTTCGTTATCTGTTGTCACGGCTTGGCAACACCTGGTCTCTTCCAACACCGCAGCTGACCTCTACACGTTGAGTAGTATTTAGCTTCGAAACAGTGATAAGCAATATTATGCTTCTACATTGAGTGACAGTCAGAATGTTCCGAGATGTAACCATGTTGTGGTTGTTAGGATTGGCTTGGATACAACCGTTCAGTGTGTCCATGCACACAGAACATATCACGGTAAAGGTCGACCACGTCCTACAAATGAAATCCAATCTGACGACCCCAAATATCAGGTATACATCATAACATTTGTATAACTATGTGATTTGTTTGCAACGAAAATTGATTTTTTCGGATTAGTGAAACACATCCTTGTCGGGAAACGAATAGACCAAATATGTGTATTTTCAGAGTCAGCAGATTTTGGTTGGTTGGTTTGTTGTTTAACGCCGCACTCAGTAATATTCCAGCTATATGACGGCGGTCTGTAAATAATCGAGTCTGGACCAGACAATCCAGTGATTAATATCATGAGCATCGATCCACACAATTGGGATTGATGACATGCTTCAACCAAGTCGGCGAGCCTTACCACCCGATCCCGTTAGTCGCCTTTTACGACAAGCATAGTCACCTTTTACGGCAAGCAAGAGTTGCTTAAGACCTATTCTACCCCGGAATCTTCACGGGTCAAGAGTCAGCAGAAGCCGTCAACTAATGTTTCGTGAATTCAGTTTTGTCACTGATGTATGTTGTGTCTAGCTTATCCATGACAACCGAATGATTGACAGAAATCACTTACAATTATCACCTCTACCTTCACTGAAGACTTCGCTTACTTACTGTCTGTCGTCTTTGAACCGTGTCAGAAACATATGATTATGGTTTTGGTTCCGAGATTGGCCAAGATAATGTTGCCGGGTTTGTTAGCATAATACCCATGATCGCTGATTTCACCAAAGTGGTCAACTTTTAAACCATGCATGACCTCAGGTTTTCCTCGCAAGCTGACAGATCGTATTACCACCTGAATGCTCTTCAAAGTGGTGTAAACGCGACTCCTTCAATCACATACTATCGCTTCAAGCGAATGGTAATGCAATGTAACGTGACGAGATAGGAAAGTGGGGGACACAAAGCCGAAAAAGGCAAGGGCATTATCAAGGGAATGATGATATTACACACTGGATAATGCATCTTCAGCTTCTAGTTCCATATCCAAGATGTTACGGGTGGTATTATCTGCTAGATGAATAGAGTTTGTGGAAGATGCTTATAGCAGTCTCATATATGAATGTAAGTATATATAAAAGAACCTTTTATAACAGGTCGCCCAAACTGGTGACTCTTGGAAAAGCCTTAGCGCCAGGGTATATGCGAGTTGGAGGAACATCAGGGGATCACTTGGTGTTTGATCCGAATCGCAACCTAGACACTTCACAGCAGTATCATCTCCAAGGTGATAGCAGTATATTATACGATTCTTATATCTCCCTTGGTGTATTTGTCACCAGAAGGAAAACCTAAACAAAAAGACCTGGTTAAACAATACAAAACATTCCATGTCTAATTATTTTTTATTCTTTTGAAATAACCTTTTTGGTATGATCACTGTTTCTGTTCTACCGATTGCCCAAGAAGAGTTCTTTGGGTAGTACCGGTTATATCGTACCTGTAGGGGTAAATGATTTGGTTATTTGTTTCATGGTACAGTTATACATTATTCACCCATGCCCCTTGAATCGCGTAACCCCATCTGCCGGGCATTACTACTGACGCTCACATGTGTGTAAAGAACCTTACTTCTTTCTGAGATTCGTTAGTCCCAGACATTCCGTAATCCGAGCGATTAACGGGGAAAGGTACCTTCATACACGGGTTGCCACTGAGTCTAATGAACCAATGTCTGACGGATTTCTATATCTACAAACCTTCGTCCATAAGTAGCTATTCAATATGTTTACTAAGCATATAAAAACTGAACCAAAACCGATCAATTGAAACATATTTTCAGCTAACACCTGGGATGCATTCAACGCGTTTATTCACAATACGGGGCTGAAACTGGTGATTGGCCTCAACCTGCTGCTGCGTGATGGAACAAAGTGGAACCCATCAGATGCTAAGCAGTTGCTAAAATATTCCTCTGACAAAGGGTATCCTCTTGCAGGGATTGAACTGGGAAATGGTAGGTTTGAAAGCATGTAGACGTCGCATCAACCAGAAATAGATGACATATCTTTGGGCATTCTGAGTAGAAGACATCCCAACAATCTGCACTTGTGTTTATGAGGCGATCTATGGCCATGCTGGACAATTTTGATCAATGCGTGTCTTCACACCCTACCTCCATGGGATGTGGCTCATAATATCAATTATTACATACAGGATCATAAATAACCGAGTTAATAAAAATCGTATGTGCACTAGTTCAAAAACCACTTCTCGCAAACCAGTGTATTGTTTCCGTCATCCAAAAGGCATTGTTGACGTCATTCGAATCTCATTGTGACGTAAGGTGGGATTAACGTCACACCAGAAATGACAACATAGCCGAAAATGGCTGACACATGTTGGTGTTCTAGAACAGCAGTGGTGATCGGTACATTTGTCTAAAGAGGAGCCCAAAAGGATAAAGAAATAGTGGGTAATAAATATAAATTATTACACTCATATGTGTCATACTGACTATACGAAACTCGTGTAAGAATTCATGTATTACCCTAGCTCTCGCTCGGAAATTCGTGATTCGAATTCGTGAAATCAGTATGACGCAAATGTTCGTATAATAATCTCTATTTATTAGTTTCCATAATCCAGATGTCATTGTATCCAGCCCACGGTTACATAACAAACAAGACATATAATTACGGCATTATATGTTTCGTACGTTGATCGTCACTGGACTCATAAAACTATGGTGTCATTCCTCTTAATACATGAATAACTATAAGGTATTTTTGCGATCTGTATATGCAGTATGAGGTATACGTGACTTTAGAAAAAAATAATCCATTCTTACATTCATTATGTTTTTATTCATATGTGAAACATTTACCGAACTTGATACTCGTGTGTATGTAGATATTTGTTTGTTATGATGCTTGACATATGTCTATCATTTTACGTATGTTTCATGAAGAACCGAACTTGTATTACCGACGTAATGCTACTATCAGTGAGGCTCAGCTGGGTCGCGACTTCATGGAACTGAAGCAAGTTCTGCAAGGAACGGTCTATAAATCCAGTCTCATCATTGGACCTGATACCGCCGGTTTTAAAGACACGTTCATTAAAAAGTATGCATAATAAACATCGTATACCCTATCCAGCAGGGAAAGAATAAGTTGTCTGGATTTTCTGATTGAAATTGAAAATATTAAAGGAAGCATCGATTCCAGAACCTAAAAGGGGCATGGGTGGCCCAGTCGCCGAAGTTGCCACGATATTGTGTACAGTGTGGCTTCCTGTATAGTTATGATGTTCAAATCCCATATTCGCCTTGATTATCTTTCAAGTTTTGAAAGCAGCATACCTTTTCTTGAAGGATTCATCTGAGTCACTTCAGTCCAAGAAGCTGACATGGTAATGCACAAGTGATGCCCTGGTTCATTATAGTTACCTTCGATGAACATTTGTCCAATGTGACTTTGCATTTCCAGCTTCCTGTCTCACGGTGGAGCTAGTGTCATAAACGTCTTGACCTTCCATCAGTGAGTACCTTCCTTCAAGGCATGGGCTACCATACAGTTTTTATGCCACGTGTTACACAAAAGGGTCGTTGATTACAGTCTAAAGAGTCTTCAAAAACACCGACACGTTGAAATATTAGGTAGAAGTAGCAATAGGACCGTAGTGACTGTACACCATGTGGGTGCATATGCAGAATTAGATTTAATAGATAACTGTTCACTGTGTTGATTTTCGAGGTCAACCATTTGTTCTTGACCATTGTCAGAAAATACTGCAATTACTACTATTTTGACCTCAGATTTTCCTAGCAAAATTCGTTCACTGGACAGGCTGGATTGTCTGAAAAATGATGTAAATACTTTTTGGGGCTCTGTTCTAAAATAAAAGCAAAACATCCCGTTTCCTAATCATAAGAAATCTCTGTTAATGCAGAGTCCGTCTCATTTACGTTTGCTACTATATCAAAAGCATGTGTTTAGAAATCACTGCCAAACAGTAATGTGAGCATATCCTGCCCCATTGATGGCACCTGTCACAACCACATGCAGAGGCAAACCAATGTTCATGTTCTTTACCATATGGTACAACTCAATGCAGGTAATTGTATCAGACATTATTTTGGTCACTTTCCATCACATTTGAATTCCACATGTTTGCCATAAACCTTTACGAAATGTTTACTGAAGCCTTTAATATGTAACCCTTATTAAAGTCTTTGAAATCTTCGAAGTATGAACATGCCTGGCTGTACCTCAGATGTTGTGTAATGAAGACAGCAAATGGCATCAAACATTTGTCGCATGGAAAACAAATCTTTGAAATCTTTGTAGAAAGTGGCTGCATGACTGTATATCTAAAGATATGAAATATATAGACAGCAAATGCTTTAATATTGCACGAAGGTAATCGGTAAGTTGGCCATAAGTGATGGACAACATATCATCGATGTACAAGAAGCATAGGTTTTTAACTTCTTGGTTTAATTGCCTATGTTTTGATGTTGATGATCTCAATAAGGTAACAGATCAGCATAGAAAAGAGCGCAGTTGATATACATGCGGTGGCCTACTTTTTCACATAGATGCTATCTATGCTATCCAGCATGTCAAATATTGTTTCTTCGGTAAATTCTAGATGACACGTGCTTTAACTTGTGACAAATTGTCTTGAACCGTTGAAGGTAGAGATGTATATATAACTATATATGTGGTCACCACAATTAGAGACAAAATGCACATGGGTCAAGAAATGATTTTTTTCTTTGCGTTTGTCGTTTCCAATTCCACATTAATTACTTTCATTTCATAGGAAATAATATCAAATAAGTGGACCAAATACTGAAACGAACACTTTGTATAGCTGGATGTCATCCTTTTTTGTACACGTGGCTTTAAAAATCCCTGTACAAATAGCTTACTCTTTTCAGATATTACTTTAATGGACGCACCGCCAAGCTGGAAGACTTTTCTAAGTATTCTATAATGAATCGCCTTACATCTACCCTGCACTCAGTGATGAATACAGTCCGAAGTCATCATGGTCTGGTGGCGTGGCTAGGGGAGACATCGTCCGGTTATGGGGGTGGCAGTCCTGGCATTGCTGACAGATATGTGGCAGGCAACCTGTGAGGATGTCTACGTTTCAGTGTCCAAATGAATTTGTTCTAAAGTTGAAAGTGTTCTGAATAAGTTTCTTTACTTTAAATACAACATAACAATTTCAGCCAGAGCATCAACTAGGAATGCCAGCATGCGTTGATATAAATGCAAGTTGCTTCTTCGTGTTGGTTAGAGGGTGATGATTGCTGTTTATGGTCAATTGAAACTGGTTAAAACTAGAAACAATTGTAATTCCTTTCGCTCTGAAAATGTCTAATGTTGATGCTCGTATATTCTTAAAAATGATCTTTAGATCAATGGGACCAGTGCCTTTTTTGTTTTGCCTTGAAACAAGTTGAGCAATGAGAGCGGCTCATGTAATTCATTAATATCATCTGTCATATCGCAATTTCAGGTGGCTTGATAAACTTGGTGTATCAGCAAAATATGGCCTAAAAGGGGTTATGCGTCAGGAAATCTTTGGTGGAAATTATGCACTCATCGACGACAACGGTGATCCTAATCCTGTGCGTGAACGTCTGTCATCTCAAATTTTTAACAATGTCATTTTGTCTAATGTCTGTTTGATCTTAGATATTGCCTCTGTGTTCATGCATATATTCATTGTCTTTTGTCTGTTTTCAAATGTGACTCAATCGACTGAGGCCCAGCATTTTGCTGTACAGAGAGTTGTGTCCCTTAGGCTTACCAGAAACCATTGATCCTCGATTCAAATCCTGGGTGAACCCTGATTACGTTACTAGATTTGTTAGCACGATGCCCGTGCTCATGTGTTTCACCAAAGTTGACCTGCACCATTTTATATTTTCTCCCAAATCAATATTACTGACATATCGTTTTTGTAAGGAGCGTTAAACTGAACTCAATCATTCATGTATTTTCCTTTGTGGGAATTCCAAGTCATTATAAATCACCCGTTCCGCCTGCATTGCATATTATGTGCCCAGGCTCAGTAACTTGTCTTATACAAATTCCCATTCCGACTATCCTACCATCAACCATCAGTTTGCACGTCCAGACACATTTTACTGCTTACACCGGCACAAAATAACATGAACACCAACAGTGTCTTTCTCATATGGACACACATCACAACGTCTTTTGGCAGGACTACTGGTTGACGCTTCTTTACAAGAGACTTGTTGGCAACAAAGTATTTGATGTTCCATCCACATCTTCCGACCTCCGACTGTATGCCCACTGTACAAAGCTGAACAAGTGAGTGGTTTCAGCATGTTGAATTCACAACCTGTCTGTACACACATACGTTGTCCACTTTGCAGACTACAAAGTGTAGACCTCGGACAGAGGTGGGAGTCGAACATACCGTTCCTTTTAAAGGACATCACATGAGAAATTGTCTAACAACCAGAATTAATACAATATCAATGTTACCAGAACAATTTTATGTAAACAAATCCAACACGTTTAAAACTTTAATTTGCAGAATTCTGTGAGCATGTCACTGAACAGTAATGCTGTCAGTAGAGATGCACATGACGTAACGATCTGAATGTTCCGTACATTTATCCATTGACTTATGTAATGGCTATTTCACTTCAAGTTCGCAAGTTATAATGATCTATATCGGTATAATAATGTGTTTATTTGACAACCCTGTCCCCGACAGGTTAGCTCAATATGGTAACGGTGAGTGTGAACAGAGCAAAGGCAAAGTGACAAGATGCGACGTTACATCAACCATTACCAAACATTGAAACGTCATGGTTAAAGCGTTCGCTCGTCACGCGAAAGACCCGGGTTCGATTACCCGTATGGCTTAAATGTGTGAAGTCCATTTCTGCTATCCACCACCGTCATATTGATGGAATATTGCTAAAAGGGGTGTAAACCTATACTCACTCACTCACTTCTTCAATGACAAGTATGATTTAAATGAAATACGGCGACTAGTCGTGTCAAATCAAATAGCTAGATTTCGAGAGATTTTTCTCTGCATTCGCTTTTAATGTTATCACATCATCTGTTTATGTTCCAGCGTGTACCACTACAAGCCTGGCAGTATCACTGTGTATGGTCTTAACTTGCATGGAGACCACGTAACCCTAGCCATATCAGAGGCGCACGGCAAAAACGTGGACATATTCTGGCTGACTCCTGAGGGAGGAGACTTGAAGTCAAAGTTTGTATATAATATGTTTCCTCTCAACCATTCAGTATAAGGATTTTGTCTTTCGTTCAAGTTTCACAAGGTCATAGGTCAGTTCTTATATAACTGGTTTCTTGGCATAGTTGTCAAATGCTGCGGATAATAGTGAGACATTTGTTGTCTCTGAAGCAGCAGATATAACAGAAGATGGTGAGCATTTGATGATTTGCTGCATTCAATCTGAACCAGACACACGAACGGTATATAACATGAGTAATGGTCCGAAATGTCGGGTGGAAAACGCACCTTGGCAAACACGACTAACTCCATGACTATATTCAGTAACTGAAGACGAACTTGATCTTACAAACTTGTACACATATACAATAGTGGCAGTAAAGGTGAGACAACGGTTGTTGGGTCAACGGGTGATCAATACTTTACCTGCATACCAAAATAACCTTTGCCACATCTTTTGTTTCAGAAAAGTAGAGGTCAATGGCAAAACATTGGAACTTGTGAACAACCAAATACCACACATTATGCCAAAATCTTTGGGAACTGGGACGATTGTAGTACCTCCACGCTCCTTTGGGTTCATTGTCATTCCCGACGCCAACATAGCGGCATGCAAATCACAAAGCCATGGTCCCATTATCGGATAATTGAACAAGTATCCTGTTAGGATAAAAGCGGTAATAAATTGTTCACCAAAACGTTATGTTTGTGGCTTTTAAATTGATGGTGAGTGTACCTGGACCTTCTGTTGGACGTGCGTTGACATACACTAGACAATAAAATATGAAAACAACCCCTCTGAACACATTTAACTGATATTTAGACATACAGGGTGTATAAAAAATGGTTTGCGTGTTACAAACGTTCTGATAAGAGTTATCCCATATCTACAGAATGCCATTCGACAGAAAACACACTTGGGTGACGCACCAGTTTCTTTTAACTGACAAACGAACTGACATACCAAAAATCATCGGGGCGTAACTAGGCTTTTTACACACATGCACAATAGGCGAATCTTGATGCACTAACTGTACACATCAAATTTAGAAAAGCCCACAACGTTGAATCAGAATATCAGTGATGACCAGAATTCCAACTACATCATGTGTTTAAGAAGCACTATCAAAAGATGACATCAAGTGATGATACCAGGTATTCGCGAAAAGGTGAGCGTGTCCTGCCCTACCAGAGACAAGCACATGTGAAGGCAAGGGTTGTGTGTAAATACAAAAGACAAAATGATTTCCATAACCATTAGAAATCAGCTATTAGCAGAGTTCATTATACGTTCCCGACTACATCATGAACATATGTTTATGAAATAAAAAATGAAATATCAAATGTTGGTTTTACCAAGTATTCACGAAACAGTCATCGTATCCTGTCCAACATGTCACACTATCACAAACACGTGCAAAGGCAAGTAAATTGTTCTCCAGAAAGACAGGAACATACGGTACAAGTCAAATAGGGTAATTGCATCAGTCATCATGCCTCACATTTGGACATATCTACATGTCTCATCCTCAAATTTAACATAGATGTTTGCGACGAGAAAATACAAGGAAAATGTGGGAGGAAAGCATGACTGATGCAGGTATCAGATGTTTACCACTTGGGTGAAACCCACGAGCACAGGTATGGTGCTGACAAATTTAGAAACGTAATAGGGGCGAACCGGGATTCGAACTCACAATTTCTGGCGTGTCCAAGAGACACGACGCTTTCTCAGCGAATCGCGGCGCCTCAGACGACTGGTCCACCTTTGCCCCCTACGATCGTGATGAACTGCACAAGACACCACTTATCTTGCCATACCAGAAACGTTTGCACGTGTCAGTAGTTCAGTCAGTGTCACTGTCTCACCACTTGGACAAAAATAAATTAAAATGGGACAAATACATTATTAGCACTTGTCAGTTGTGAAGAGTACAACATGAAGGATGCATGTGCTGTATAACCATCACTCTTGGTAACATGTGCCACAATTGCTTACAATATGATCGTTTTCGAGGTGTTTCCACCCTTTTAAAAACCTTCTAAATAACCATATGTATTACTTCCGAACATTTGCGTGTGTGTGTGTGTGTGTGTGTGTGTGTGTGTGTGTGTGTGTGTTTGTGTTTTGTGTTGTGGTTTTAATGACACGAGCATGTGTGAAGAGTTTGATTGTCGTGGTTTTGAATCCACAAATCACCCAAGTTATGATACTTGGTGTTGTGACCGTCATTTTAGGTTTCACTAAATTACTAAGTATCTACATGCTGTCAGTTTCATCATATAGTTGACGTGTTAAATAGCGGTGTTAGTCCTAAGTCACTAGCATACAAGCTACTTTCAATATCTTGGCTGCATTGTAACTTAAGCTGTGTGGGCCGATGGCCTACGTCTATGCTGATTCAACAGGAGGTGGTGGAGGGTGATGATGATGAGGAGGAGGGTGATGATGATTATGATGAAGAGGCGGAGGAGGAGGAAGAGGATGGTGATGATTATGAGGAGAAGGAAGAGGATGATGATGAAAAGGAGGAGGGTGATGATGATGATGGTGATGATGATGATGATGATGATGACGACGAGAAGGAGGAGGACGAGTGTGATGATGATGATGACGATTTTGATGATGATGATGAGGAGGAGGAGGAGGAAGAGAATGATGATGATGAGAAGGGTGATGATGATGAGGGGAAGGGTGATGATGATGATGAGGAGGAGGAAGAGGATGATGATGAGAAGGGTGATGATCATGAGGAGAAAGGTGATGATGATATAAGGAGAAGGGTGATGATGATGAGGAAGAGGAGGGTGATGATGATGAAGATGATGACGAGGTGAAGGAAGAGGAAGAGGATGGTGATGATTATGAGGAGGAGCAGGAAGAGAATGATGATGATGAGTGAGTGAGTGGGTGAGTAAGTGTGGTTTAATGCCGCTTTTAACATTATATCATGGCGTGTCAGCTTAATGTGGGAGGAAAGCCCCAAGTGATGCAGGTCTCAGACGTTTACCACTTCGAATTCCGCGAAACCCACGAGCATGGGTATGGTGCTGACTAACCTAGAAACATAATCGGGGCGAACCGGGATTCGAATCAACAATCATAGGTTTCTGGCGTGCCCAAGGGATACCACTCTGCACAGCGAATCGCGGCGCTTTAGACGACTGGGCCACCCATGCCCCCTTGATGATGATGATAATGAGGAGTGTGATGATGATGATGATGATGAGAAGGGTGATGATGATGACGAAGAGGAGGAGGAGGAGGAAGAGGATGTAAATGATGATGATGATGAGGAAGAGGAGGGTGATGATGATGATGATGATGATGATAAGGCTGATGATGATGATGAGGAGGAGGAGGAGGAAGACGATGATAATGATGATGAGGAGGAGGAGGAAGAGGAGGGTGATAATGATGATGATGATGATAAGGTTTTTGATGATGATGATAAGGGTGATGATGATGATGAGGAGGAGGAAGAGGAGGAGGAGGAAGACGATGATAATGATGATGAGGAGGAGGAGGAAGAGGAGGGTGATGATGATGATGATAAGGTTTATGTTGATGATGATGACAAGGAGGAGAAAGAGGATGATGATGAGGAGGAGGAGGAGGAGGAGAAGGAGGAGGAGAGGATGATGATGACAATTAGGAGGGAGATGATGATGATGATGATGAGGAGGAGGAGGAGGAGGAGGAGGAGAGGATGATGAAGGCGATGAGGAGGGTGATGATGAGGAGAATGGGGAAATGATGAGAAGGAGGAGGAGAAGGGTGACGATGATGATGAGGAGGAGGGGTGATGATGATGATGATGAGAAGGGTGATGCTGCTGATGATGATGAGGAGGAGGAGTGTGATGATGATGATGATGATGATGATGAGAAGGGTGATGATGATGATAAGGAAGATGAGGAGGAGGAGGAAGAGGATGATAATGATGAGGAGGAGGAGGAAGAGGAGGGTGGTGATGATGATGATGAAGATGATAAGGGTGATGATGATGATGATGAGGAGGAGGAGGAGGAATACGATGATAATGATGATGAGGAGGAGGAAGAGGAGGGTGATGATGATGATGATGATAAGGTTTATGATGATGATGATAAGGTTTATGATGATGATGATGAGGAGGAGGAGGAGGAGGAGGAAGACGATGATAATGATGATGATGAGGAGGAGGAAGAGGAGGGTGATGATGATGATGATAAGGTTTATGATGATGATGATGATGACGAGGAGGAGAAAGAGGATGATGATGAGGAGGAGGAGGAGGAGAAGGAGGAGGAGAGGATGATGATGACAATTAGGAGGGCGATGATGATGATGATGACGACGACGAGGAGAATGGGGGAAATAATGATGATGAGAAGGAGGAGGAGGAGAGGATAATAATCATGATGATGATGATGATGATGACGAGGAGGAGGAAGAGGCGGAAGATGATGATGATGATGATGATGATGACGATGAAGAGGATGATGATGAGGAGAATGGGGAAATGATGAGAAGCAGGAGGAGAAGGGTGATGAGGAGGAGGAAGAGGAGGGGTGATGATGATGGTGATGAGAAGGATGATGATGATGATAACGAGGAGGAGGAGGAAGACGATGATAATGATGATGAGGAGGAGGAGGAAGAGGAGAGTGGTGATGATGATAAGGGTCATGATGATGAGACAAGGAGGAGGATGAGGATGATGATGCTGAGGAGGAGGAGGAGAATGAGGAGGAGAGGATGATGATGACGATGAGGAGGGTGATGATCCTGATGAAAATGATAATGATGATGATGATGATGATGCTGATGATGCTGATGACGACGAGGGGAATGGGGGAAATTATGATGATGTAGGAGGAGGTGGAGGAGAGGATGATGAGAAGGAGGAGGAGGAGGAGAGGATCATCATGCTGATGAGGAGAGTGATATAGATGATGATGTGAATGATGATGACGACGACGACGACGAAGACGACGACGATGATGATGATGATGATGATGATGATGATGATGATGATGATGACGACGACGACGACGAAAATGGGGGAAATGATGATGATGAGAAGGAGGAGGAGATGATGATGATGATGATGATGATGTGGAGGAGGAGGAAGAGGATGATAATGATGATGATGAGGAGGAGGAAGAGGATGTAGACGATGAGGAGAAGGAGGAGGAGAGGATGATGATGACGTTGATGATGGTGATGATGATGATGATGATGATGATGATGATGATGTCGACGAGGAGGAGATGATGATCATGATGATGATGATGTGGAGGAGGAGGAAGAGGATGTTGATGATAAGTGAGTGAGTGGGTGGGTGAGTTGGGTTTAATCCCGCTTTTAACAATATATCACGGCATGTCAGCTTAATGTGGGAGGAAAGCCCGAAGTGATGCAGGTCTCAGACTTTACCACTTCGGTGAAACCCACGAGCACGGGTATGGTCCTGACAAACCTAGAAACATAATCGGGGTGAACCGGAATTCGAACCCACAATCATAGGTTTCTGGCATGCCCAAGGGACGCACCTCTGCACAGCAAATCGCCGCGCTTTAGACGACTGGGCCTGCCGTGCCCCCTTGATGATGATGAGGAGGAGTGTGATGATGATGATGAGAAGGGTGATGATGATGATGAGGAGGAGGAGTGTGATGATGATGATGATGATGATGAGAAGGGTGATGATGATGATGATGATGAGGAGGAGGTAGACGATGATAATGATGATGAGGAGGAGGAAGAGGATGAAGACGATGAGGAGAAGGAGGAGGAGAGGATGATGATGACGTTGATGATGGTGATGATGATGATGATGATGATGATGATGATGATGATGATGATGATGATGACGACGAGGAGAATGGGGGGAATGATGATGATGATGTGAAGGAGGAGGAGGTAGGAAGAGGATGATGATGATGAGGAGGAGGAGGAGAAGGAGGAGGAGAGGATGACGATGACGATTAGGAGAGTGATGAAGAAAAGATAAATCTAACCTAATAAATAAAATCTAATTTTCTTACCATTCCGTATTTCCGCTGTCGTTGTTTCCTCCCTTGGCGCTGGCCTCGCCACACATGTACTCAATGCAATACAACATAGAATCACAACATAGTCGACGGTGTTACAGATCACTCTGACTGCAACGGCGTCGGGAGTTGCAAATGGCGTCAGACAGACGAATAAGTATATTATACATTGAGAGCCTCCAAAGCAAAGCAATTCAATTGAAACAGCTGCACAAATGGCTGGATACCGTGGACATACTGATCAGTGTCCTGAACACCTGGTCATTGTTAGTGCTCAAACATTTTTTAGAGTTTGGCTATGCATTTGTCGCCACTTTTCGAGTGGATTATTTGCATGATAGTCCACGAGCGTGACTGCCACTTGGCGTTTTGATATGCATGGTAGTAGAAAAGGAACAAAATTGGTCCATATCTGATATAAAGCGCATGATATGTGTGCCTAGGCATTGAGAGCCCCAGCACATTCATAACTATTTGCATGAATCGTTACATGTCTCGACAACGCTGAGTGGCAGGAAGGAAACATTCTTGCTTACAAGTCTTATTTATAGTAAGATCGTGATATAGGCGTTTGTATCACACCAGGAAGTAAAACGTTGACAGTATTGGTTGATACAACAAGCATTGACAAAATTCATTGGAGGCTACGTGAAACCTCAGTTTGTATTTGCCAAGGACAGTTGCCTGAATGGAAACCCAGGGCCCACTTGCACAGAACAATCTTAGTTACAATCGATCTTAGGCGGCTACCGTTGACTTTATAATCACCATACAATTGTCCTATTTCACTTGCACAAACCGATCTAAGCTAAGATTGAAATCTTCAACGGTGGATGTACGAATATCTTAAAACTCGACTCATGTCTACAGTTGTCCGCAAACTAGAATGATAGCATACATTCTTGTCGGCATTAATAATGTCATGATTTAGGAATTGTTTCCTATTGCAATTTGATAATTACCTACTCGTGTTTTTCATTAAAAGTATTGAAATACGAATAAATACATTATTCAGTGACACAATTGTTATAAAAAATAAAAATAAATGATAATGATAACATTTCCTAATAATGTATGTATATATATATCAACGCTACAGTTTCTCAATCAAATCAATGTTTTGCGACAAAATTCCATCAGATATTCCATTAGGGAAAGCATTATCCTTTTTGCGACAAAATTCCACACACCCTACATCCTCACCCACACATCCACTCCCCCCCTCCCCCTCCCACGCTCCCAGCCCTACCACAATATCGGTCCCTTATTCACTTTGTGCAAACTGATATGGTCCACATCTGTCTTAAGTGTATCATCGCCATTTTACGACAAGGCATGCATCTGTTTATCTCCTAAATTTTAAAAGTGCACGAGTTGTACTTCTCGTAATGTCAGCCATTCCCTTCTAAAAATCGCGACAGATTAGACAGTGTTGACGAAAGCCAAACATGATGTTTCACAAGCCAATCCTTGAAGCTGAGGGGCAGAGAATCAGATGATGAGTCATGTGCTGCACAGAAATATAACTGCAACGTACATACCGAAACAGGCACACACGAACCCGATCATGACATGAAAGCATGAAAGTTGCTGAATACTCGTGACAAAATTTCGTTATCTGTTGTCACGGCTTGGCAACACCTGGTCTCTTCCAGCACCACAGCTGACCTCCACACGTTGAGTAGTATTTAGCTTCGAAACAGTGATAAGCGACATTATGCTTCTACATGGAGTGACAGTCAGAATGTTCCGAGATGTAACCATATTGTGGTTGTTAGGGTTGGCTTGGATACAACCGTTCAGTGTGTCCATGCACACAGAACATATCACGGTAAAAGTCGACCACGTCTTACAGGAAATTGATGATATGTTTGTTGGTGTAACCATTGACAGCAGTCAACTGAGATCCAATCTGACGACCCCAAATATCAGGTATACAACATAACATTCGTATAACTATGTGATTTGTTTGCAACGTAAATTGTTTTTTTCAGATTAGTGAAAAAAATCCTTGTCAGGAAACGAATAGACCAAAAATATGTATTTTCAGAGTCAGCAGATTTTGGTTAGTTGTATTTTTGTATTTTTATGCCACACTCAGCAATATTCCAGCTATATGACGGCGGTCTGTAAATAATCGAGTCTGGACCAGAGAGTCCAGTGATTAATATCATGAGCATCGATCCACACAATTAGGATCAATGACATGCATCAACCAAGTCAGCGAGCCTTACCACCCGATCTCGTTAGCCGCCTTTTACGACAAGCATAGTCACCTTTTACGTCAAGAATAAGTTGCTGAAGACCTATTCTACCCCGGAATCTTCACGGGTCCAAAGTCAGCAGAATCCGTCAACTAATTTTTCGTGAATTCAGTTTCGTCACTGATTTATGTTGTGTCTAGCTTATGCTTGACAACCGAATGATTGACAGAAATCACTTCCAATTATCACCTTCACCTTCACTGAAGACTTCGCTAGCTTACAGCCTGTCGTCTCTTAACCGTGTCAGAAACATATGATTGTGGTTTCGGTTCCGAGATTCGCCCAGATAATGTTGCTGGGTTTGTTAGCATCATACCCCTGTTCGCTGATTTCACCAAAGTGTTCAACTTTTAAAACATGCATGACCTCGGGCTTTCCTCGCACATCAAGCTGACAGGCCGTATTACCACCTGAATGCTCTTCAAAGTGGCGTAAACGCGACTCCTTCAATCACATACTATCGCTTCAAGCGAATGGTAATGTTATGTAACGTGACGACATAAGAAAATGGGGGACATGAAGCCGAATGAGTCAAGGGCATTATCAAGGGAATGATGATATTATACACTGGAGAATGTATCTTCAGCTTCTAGTTTCATATCCAAGATGTTACGGGTGGTATTATCTGCTAGATGAATAAAGTTTGTTGAAGATGGTTATAGCAGTCTCATATATGAATGTAAGAATATATAAAAGAACCTTTTATAACAGGTCTCCCAAACTGGTGACTCTTGGAAAAGCCTTAGCGCCAGGGTATGTGCGAGTTGGAGGAACATCAGGGGATCGCATGGTGTTTGACCCGAATTACCACATAGATCCTTCGCAGCAGTTTCATCTCCAAGGTGATAGTAGTATATATATATGATTCTTATATCTCACTTGGTGTAATTGTCACCAGAAGGAAAACCTAATTAAAAAGACCTGGCTAAATAATACAAAAGATTCCACGTCTAAAAATACTTTATTCTTTTGGAATAACCTTTTTGGTATGATCACTCTGAGAAATTTCAGCTGCACATTGTTTCTGTTCTACTGATTGCCCAAGAAAAGTTCTTTGAGTACTGCCGGTTATATCGTACCTGTAGGGGTAAATGTTTTGGTTATTTGTTTCATGGTACAGTTATACATTATTCACCCATGCCCCTTGAATCTCGTAATCCCATCTGCCGGGCATTACTACTGAGGCTCACATGTGTTTAAAGAACCTTACTTCTTTCTGAGATCCGTTAGTCCCAGACATTCCGTAATCCGGGCGATTAACGGGGAAAGGTACCTGGATACATGGGCTGCCACTGAGTCTAATGAACCAATGACTGACGGATTTCTTTATTTACAAACCTTCGTCCATAAGTAGCTATTCAATATGTTTATACCTTTGAGGTTTGAGAAAGTACTAAACATATTAAAACTGAACCAAAACCGACCAATTGAAACGTATTTTCAGCTAACACCTGGGATGCACTCAACGCGTTTGTTCACAATACGGGGCTGAAACTGGTGATTAGCCTCAACCTGCTGCTGCGTGATGGAACAAAGTGGAACCCATCAGATGCTAAGCAGTTGCTAAAATATTCCTCTGACAAAGGGTATCCATTTGCAGGGATTGAACTGGGAAATGGTAAGTTTGAAGGCATGTAGACGTCGCATCAACCAGACATAGACGACATATTTTTGGGCATTTTGAGTAGAAGAGGTCCCAACAATCTGTACTTGTGTTTATGAGACGATATATGCCCATGCTAGATAATTTGGATCAATGCGTGTCTTCACACCCTACTTCCATTGGATGTGGCTCATGATATCAATTATTACCTACAGGGTTATAAATAGCCGAGTTAATAAAAATCGTATGTGCACTAGTTCAAATATCACTTCTCGTACACCAGTGTATTGTTTCCGTCATCCAAAAGGCATTGGTGACGTCATTCGAATCTCATTGTGATGTAAGATGTGATTAACGTCACACTAGAAATGACAACATAGCCGAAAATGGCTGACACATGTTGGTGTTCTAGGACAGCAGTGGTGATCAGTGCATTTGTCTAAAGAGGAGCCCAAAAGGATAAAGAAATTGTGGGTAATAAATTTAAATTATTACACTAATATGTGTCATACTGACTTTACAAAACTCGTGTAAGAATTCATGTATTACCCTCGCTCTCGCTCGGAAATTCGTGATTCGAATTCGTGAAATCAGTATGACGCAAATGTTCGTATAATAATCTCTATTTATTAGTTTCCATAATCCAGATGTCATTGTATCCAGCCCACGGTCACATAACAAACAAGACATATAAATACGGCATTATATGCTTCCTACGTTGACCGTCATTGGACTCACAAAACTATGGTGTCATTCCTCTTAATACATGAATAACTATATGGTATTTTTGCGATCTGTATATGCAATATGAGGTATTAATCACTTCAGAAAAAATAATCCATTTTTACATTCATTATGTTTGTATTCATATGTGAAACATTTACCGAACTTAATACTCATGTGTATGTAGATATTTTTGTTATCATGCATGCCATATGTATTATCATTTTACGTATATTTCATGAAGAACCGAACTTGTATTACCGACATCGGAATACTACTGTCAGTGACGCTCAGCTGGGTCGCGACTTCATGGAACTAAAGCAAGTTCTGCAAGGAACGGTCTATAAATCCAGTCTCATCATTGGACCTGATACCGCCGGTTATAAAGACACGTTCATAAAAAAGTATGCATAATAAACATCGTACACCCTATCCAGCAGGGAAAGAATAAGCCGTCTGGATTTTCTGATTGAAATTGAACCGAATCTTTGCTTACTTTGTGTTGCTATTATTATTTCAAAATCTTAAACGAAGCATCGATTCCAGACCTAAAAAGGGGCATGGGTGGCCCAGTCGCCTAAGACGCCACGATATGTTGTACAGTGTGGCTTCCTGTATAATTATGATGTTCAAATTCCGGCTTCCTGTATAGTTATGATGTTGAAATCCCATTTTCGCCTTGATTATCTTTCAAGTTTTGAAAGCACCATACCTTTTTCACGAAGGATTCATCTGAGTCACTTCAGTCCAAGAAGCTGACATGGTAATGCACAAGTGATGCCCTAGTTGATTATAGTTATCTTTGATGAACATTTGTCAAATGGGACTTTGCATTTCCAGCTTCCTGTCTCACGGTGGAGCTAGTGTCATAAACGTCTTGACCTTCCATCAGTAAGTACCTTCCTTCAAGGGTCGTTGATTACAGTTTAAATAATCTTCAAAAACACCGATACGACACGTTGAACTATTAGGTAGAAGTAGCAATAGGACAGTAAGTGGCTGTACACCGTGTGGGGGTATATACAGAATTACATTTAATAGATAACTGTTTACTGTGTTGAGCTTCGAGGTCAATCATTTGTTCTTGACCATTGTCCGAAAATACTGCAAATACTATTTTGACCTCAGGTTTTCCAAGCAAAATTCTTTCACTAGACAGGCTGGATTGTCTGAAAAATAATGTAAATACATTTTTGGGCTCTGTTTTAAAATAAAAGGAACACATCCCTTTTCATAATCATAAGAAATCTCTGCATTTTTCATAATCATAAGAAATCTCTGCTGAAAGCAGTGTCCGTTTCATTGACGATTGCTACTATATCAAAAGCATGTGTTTAGAAATCACTGCCAAATAGTAATGTGAGCATATCCTGCCCCATTGATGGCACACGCCACAACCACACGCCGAGGCTAGGCAAATCAACGTTCATGTTCTTTAGCATATGGTACAACTCAATACAAGTAATTGTATCGGCCATTATTTTGGTCACTATCCATCAAATTTGAATTCCACATGTCTGCCATAAACCTTTACGAAATCTTTACTGAAGCCTTTAATATGTAACCCTGATTAAACTTGTCCCATGACAGTCTTTGAAATCTTCGAAGTATGAGCATACGTGACAGTACCTCAGATGTTGTGTAATGTTGACCGCAAATGACATCAAACAATTGTCGTACGGAAAACAAATCTTTGAAATCTTCGTAGATAGTGGCTGCGCGACTGTATATCTAAAGATGTGAAATATATAGACAGCAAATGCTTTAATATTGCTCGAAGGTAATCGGTATGTTGGCCATAAGTGATGGACATCATATCACCTATGTACAAGAAGCATAGGTTTTAACTTCTTGCCTAAACTGCCCATGTTGTGATGTTGATGATCTGAATAAGGTAACAGATCAATATAGAAAAGAGCGCAATTGATATACATGCGGTTGCCTACTTTTTCACATAGGTGCAATCTATGCTATCCAGCATGTCAAATATTGTTTCTTCGGTAAATTCTAGAGGACGCGTTATTTAACTTGTAACAAATTGTCCTGAACCGTTGAAGGTAGCGATGAATATATAACTATATATCTGTGATCACCACATTTAGCGACAAAATGCCCATGGGTCAAGAAATGATTTTTTCTTTGCGTTTGTCGTTTCCCACTCCACATTAATTATTTTCATTTCATTGGAAATAATATCAAACAAGCGGACCAAATACAGAAACGAACACTTTGTATAGCTGGATGTCATCCTTTTTTGTACACGTGGTTACAAAAACTCCCTGTACAAATAGCTTACTCTTTTCAGATATTACTTTAATGGACGCACCGCCAAGCTGGAAGACTTTTCTAAGTATTCTATAATGAATCGCCTTACATCTACCCTACACTCAGTGATGAATACGGTCCGAGGTCATCATGGTCTGGTGGCGTGGCTAGGGGAGACATCGTCCGGTTATGGGGGTGGCACTCCTGGCATTGCTGACAGATATGTGGCAGGCAACCTGTGAGGATGTTTACGTTTCAGTGTCCAAATGAATTTGTTCTAAAGTTGAAAGTGTTCTAAATAAGTTTCTTTACCTTAAATACAACATAACAATTTCAGCCAGAGCATCAACTGGGATGCCAGCATGCGTTGATGTAAATGCAAGTTGCCTCTTCGTGCTGTTTAGAGGGCGATGATTGCTGTTTATGGTCAATTGAAACTGGTTAAAACTAGAAACAATTGTAATTCCTTTCGCTCTGAAAATGTCTAATGTTGATGCTCGTGTGTCCTTAAAAATGATCTTTAGATCAATGGGACCAGTGAAAAAATTGCCTTTTTTGTTTTGCCTTGAAACAAATTGAGCAATGAGAACGGCTCATGTAATTCATTAATATCATCTGTCATATCACAATTTCAGGTGGCTTGATAAACTTGGTGTATCAGCAAAATATGGCCTAAAAGGGGTTATGCGTCAAGAAATCTTTGGTGGAAATTATGCACTCATTGACGACAACGGTGATCCTAATCCTGTGCGTGAACGTCTGTCATCTCAATTTTTTAACAATGTCATTTTGTCAAATGTCTGTTTGATCTTAGATATTGTCTCTGTGTTCATGCATATATTCATTGTCTGTTGTCTGTTTTCAAATGTTGTGTCCCTTATGCTTACCAGAAACCATTGATCCTCGATTCGAAGCCTTGGTTCACCCTGATTACGTTACTAGATTGGTGAGCACGATACCTGTGCTTATGTGTTTCACCAAAGTTGACCTGCACCATTTTATATTTTCACCCAAATCAATATTACTGACATATCGTATGTGTAAGCAGAGTTAAACTGAACTCATTCATTCATGTATTTTCCTTTGTGGGAATTCCAAGTCATTATAAGTCACCTGTTCCACCTGCATTGCATATTAGGTGGCCAGGCTCAGTTCCTTGTCTTATACAAATTCCCATTCCGACTATCCTACCATCAACCATCAGTTTGCACGTCAAGACACATTTAAATGCTTACACCGGCACAAAATAACATGAACACCAACAGTGTCTTTCTCATATGGACACATATCAAAACGTCTTTTGTCAGGACTACTGGTTGACGCTTCTTTACAAGAGACTTGTTGGCAACAAAGTATTTGATGTTCCATCCACATCTTCCGACCTCCGACTGTATGCCCACTGTACAAAGCTGAACAAGTGAGTGGTTTCAGCATGTTTAATTCACAACCTGTCTGTACAAACAGACTATGGACAAATACGAAGTGTAGACCTCGGATAGAGGTGGCAGGAACATACCGTCCCTTTTAAAGCACATCACATTAGAAATCGTCTAACAACCAGAATTAATACAAAGTCAATGTAACCACAACAATCCATTGACTTATGTAACGGCTATTTCGCTTCAAGTTCGCAAGTTACAATGATCTATATTGGTATAATAATGTGTTTATTTGCCAAGCCTGTCCCCGACAGGTTAGCTCAATATGGTAACGGTGAGTGTGAACAGAGCAAATGAAAAGTGACAAGATGTGACGTTACATCAACCATTACCAAACATTGAAACGTCAAGGTTAAAGACCCGGGTTCGATTACCCATATGGCTCAAATGTGTGAAGTCCATTTCTGCTATCCACCACCGTCATATTGATGGAATATTGCTAAAAGGGGTGTAAACCTATACTCATTCACTCACTTCTTCAATGACAGGCATGTTTTTAATGAAATACGGCGACTAGTCGTGTCAAATCAAATGGCTAGATTTCGAGAGATTTTTCTCTTGCTTTCGTTTTTAATGTTATCATATCTTCTGTTTACGTTCCAGCGTGTACCACTACAAACCTGGCAGTATCACTGTGTATGGTCTTAACATGCATAGAGACCACGTAACCCTAGCCATATCAGAGGCGCACGGCAAAAACGTGGACATATTCTGGATGACTCCTGAGGGAGGAGACTTGAAGTCAAAGTTTGTATATAATATGTTTCCTCTCAACCATTCAGTATAAGGATTTTGTCTTTCGTTCAAGTTTCACAATGCCATGGGTCAGTTCTTATATAACTGGTTCCTTGGCATTGTTGTCAAATGCTGCGGATAATATGTTGTCTCTGAAGCAGCAGATATAACAGAAGATGGTGAGCATTTGATGATTTGCTGCATTCAATCTGAACCAGACACACGAACGGTGTATAACATGAGTAATGGTCCGAAATGTCGGGTGGAAAACGCACCTTGGCAAACACAACTAACTCCAGGACTATATTAAGTAACTAAAGACGAACTTGATCTTACAAACTTGTACACATATACAATAGTGGCAGTAAAGGTGAGACAACGGTTGTTGGGTCAACGGGTCATCAATACTTTACCTGCATACCAAAATAACCTTTGCCACATCTTTTTTTTCAGAAAAGTAGAGGTCAATGGCAAAACATTGGAACTTGTCAACAACCAAATACCACACATTATGCCAAAAGCTTTGGGAACTGGGACGATTGTAGTTGCTCCACGCTCCTTTGGGTTCATTGTCATTCCCGACGCCAACATAGCGGCATGCAAATCACAAAGCCATGGTCCCATTATCGGATAATTGAACAAGTATCCTGTTAGGATAAAAGCGGTAATAAATTGTTCACCAAAACGTTATGTTTGTGGCTTTTAAATTGATAGTGAGTGTACCTGGACCTTCTGTTGGATGTGCATTGACATACACTAGACATAACATCTGAAAACAACCACTCTAAACACATTTATATAGATATTTAGACATACAGAGTGTTTTAAAAATGGTTTGCGTGTTACAAAGAACCAAGAGGAATATGTTAAGACGTTCTGATAAGAGTTATCCCGCATCTTCAGAATGCCATTCGACAGAAAACACACTTGGGTGACACACCAGTTTCTTATAACTGACAAACGAACTGACATACCAAGAATCATCGGGGCGTAACTAGGCTTTTAACACACATGTACAATAGGCGAATCTTGATTCACTAATTGTACACATCAAATTTAGAACAGCCCACAACGTTGAATCAGAATATCAGTGATGACCAGAATCCCAACTACATCATGTGTTTAAGAAGCACTATCAAAAGATGACATCAAGTGATGATACCAGGTATTCGCGAAAAGGTGAGCGTGTCCTGCCCTACCAGAGACAAGCACATGTGAAGGCAAGGGTTGTGTGTAAATACAAAAGACAAAATAATTTCCATAACCATTAGAAATCAGCTATTAGCAGAGTTCATTATACGTTCCCGACTACATCATGAACATATGTTTATGAAATAAAAAATGAAATATCAAATGGTGGTTATACCAAGTATTCAAGAAACAGTCATCGTATCCTGTCAAACGTGTCACACTATCACAAACACGTGCAAAGGCAAGTAAATTGTTCTCCAGAAGGCATAGGAACATACGGTACAAGTCAAATAGGGTAATTGCATCAGTCATCATGCCTCACATTTGGACATATCTACATGTGTTATCCTCAAATTTAACATAGATGTTTGCGACGAGGAAATCCATGAGAAATGTGGGAGGAAAGCATGACTGGTGCAGGTATCAGATGTTTACCACTTGGGTGAAACCCACGAGCACTGGTATGGTGCTGACAAAGCTAGAAACATAATCGGGGCGATCCGGGATTCGAACTCACAATTTCTGGCTTGTCCAAGGGACACGACTCTGCTCAGCGAATCTCGGCGCCTTAGACGACTGGGCCCTACAATTGTGATGAACTGGACATGACACCACATATCTTGCCATACCAGAAACGTTTGCACGTGTCAGTAGTCCAGTCAGTGTCACTGTCTCACCACTTGGACAGAAATAAATTAAAATGGGACAAATACATTATTAGCACTTGTCAAATAACCATATGTATTACTTCCGAACATGTGCGTGTGTGTGTGTGTGTGTGTGTGTGTGTGTGTGTGTGTGTGTGTGTGTGTGTGTGTGTGTGTGTGTGAGTGTGTGTGTTTGTGTTGTGTGTTGTGGTTTTAATGACACGAGCATGTGTGAAGAGTTTGATTGTCGAGGTTTTGAATCCACTAATCACCCAAGTTATGATACTTGGTGTTGTGACCGTCATTTTAGGTGTCACTAAATTACTAAGTATCTACATGCTGTCAGTTTCATCATATATTTGACGTGTTAAAAAGCGGTGTTAGTCCTAAGTCACTAGCATACACGCTACTTTCAATATCTTGGCTGCATTGTAACTTAAGCTGTGTGGGCCGATGGCCTACGTCTATGCTGATTCAACAGGAGGTGGAGGAGGGTGATGATGATGAGGAGGAGGGTGATGATGATTATGATGAAGAGGTGGAGGAGGAGGAAGAGGATGGTGATGATTATGAGGAGAAGGAAGAGGATGATGATGAAAAGGAGGAGGGTGATGATGATGAGGGTGATGATGATGATGAGGAGGAGGAGGAAGAGGATGATGATGAGAAGGGTGATGATGAGAAGGGTGATGATCATGAGGAGAAAGGTGATGATGATGATGAGGGGAAGGGTGATGATGATGAGGAGGAGGAGGAAGAGGATGATGATGAGAAGGGTGATGATGAGAAGGGTAATGTTCATGAGGAGAAAGGTGATGATGACGATGATGAGGAGGAGAAGGGTGATGATGATGATGAGAAGGAGGGTGATGATGATGAAGATGATGACGAGGTGTAGGAAGAGGAAGAGGATGGTGATGATTATGAGGAGGAGCAGGAAGCGAATGATGATGATGAGTGAGTGAGTGGGTGAGTGAGTTTGGTTTAATGCCGCTTTTAACATTATATCACGGCGTGTCAGCTTAATGTGGGAGAAAAGCCCGAAGTGATGCAGGTCTCAGACGTTTACCACTTCGAATTCCGCGAAACCCACGAGCACTGGTATGGTGCTGACAAAGCTAGAAACATAATCGGGGCGAACCTGGATTCGAACTCACAATTTCTGGCTTGTCCAAGGGACACAACTCTGCTCAGCGAATCGCGGCGCCTAAGACGACTGGGCCACCTGTGCCCCCTACAATTGTGATGAACTGGACATGACACCAACGTTTGCACGTGTCCGTAGTTCAGTCAGTGTCACTGTCTCACCACTTGGACAAAAATAAATTAAAATGGGACAAATACATTATTAGCACTTGTCAGTTGTGAAGAGTACAACATGAAGGATGCATGTGCTGTATAACCATCACTCTTGGTAACATGTGCCACAATTGCTTACAATATGATCATTTTCGAGGTGTTTCCACCCTTTTAAAAACCTTCTAAATAATCATATGTATTACTTCCGAACAGTTGTGTGTGTGTGTGTGTGTGTGTGCGTGCGTGCGTGCGTGCGTGCGTGCGTGCGTGCGTGCGTGCGTGTGTGTGTGTGTGTGTGTGTGTGTGTGTGTGTTTGTGTTGTGTGTTGTGGTTTTAATGACACGAGCATGTGTTAAGTGTTTGATTGTCGAGGTTTTGAATCCACGAATCACCCAAGTTATGATACTTGGTGTTGTGACCGTCATTTCAGGTGTCACTAAATTACTAAGTATCTACATGCTGTCAGTTTCATCATATAATTGACGTGTTAAATAGCGGTGTTAGTCCTTAGTCACTAGCATACACGCCACTTTCAATATCTTGGCTGCATTGTAACTTAAGCTGTGTGGGCCGATGTGGAGGAGGGTGATGATGATGATGAGGAGGGTGATGATGATTATGATGAAGAGGTGGAGGAGGAGGAAGAGGATGGTAATGATTATGAGGAGAAGGAAGAGGATGATGATGAAAAGGAGGAGGGTGATGATGATGATGATGATGATGACGACGAGGAGGAGGAGGACGAGTGTGATGATGATGATGATGTTGATGATGATGAGGAGGAGGAGGAAGAGGATGATGATGATGATGATGAGAAGGGTGATGATGATGAGAGGGTGATGATGACGAGGGGAAGGGTGATGATGATGATGAGGAGGAGGAAGAGGATGGTGATGATTGTGAGGAGGAGCAGGAAGAGAATGATGATGATGAGTGAGTGAGTGGGTGAGTGAGTTTGGTTTGTTGCTGCTTTTAACATTATATCACGGCGTGTCAGCTTAATGTGGGAGGAAAGCCCGAAGTGATGCAGGCCTCAGACGTTTACCACTTCGAATTCCGCGAAACCCACGAGCACGGGTATAGTGCTGACTAACCTAGAAACATAATCGGGGCGAACCGGGATTCGAATCAACAATCATAGGTTTCTGTCGTGCCCAAGGGGCACAACTCTGCACAGCGAATCGCGCCGCTTTAGACGACTGGGCCATCCATGCCCCCTTGATGATGATGATGAGGAGGAGTGTGAAGATAATGATGATGATGATGAGAAGGGTGATGATGATGATGATAATGAGGAGGAGGAGGAGGAGTGTGATGATGATGATGATGATGATGATGATGATGATGAGAAGGGTGATGATGATGATAACGAAGAGGAGGAGGAGGAGGAAGAGGATGATAATGATGAGGAGGGGAAGGAAGAGGAGGGTGATGATGATGATGATGATGATGATAAGGGTGATGATGATGATGATGAGGAGGAGGAGGAGGAGGAAGACGATGATAATGATGATGAGGAGGAAGAGGAAGAGGAGGGTGATGATGATGATGATAAGGTTTATGATGATGATGATAAGGGTGATGATGATGATGATGATGAGGAGGAGGAGGAGGAGGAGGAGGAGGAAGACGATGATAATGATGATGAGGAGGAGGAGGAAGAGGAGGGTGATGATGATGATGATAAGGTTTATGATGATGATGACAAGGAGGAGAAAGAGGATAATGATGATGATGAGGAGAAGGAGGAGGAGAAGGAGGAGGAGAGGATGATGATGACAATTAGGAGGGCGATGATGATGATGATGTTGACGACGACGAGGTGAATGGAGGAAATAATGATGATGAGAAGAAGGAGGAGGAGAGGATAATGATCATGATGATGATGATGATGACGAGGAGGAGGAAGAGGATGATGTTGAGGAGGAGGGGGAGAGGATGATGATGACGATGAGGAGGGTGATGATGAAGAGAATGGGGAAATGATGAGAAGGAGGAGGAGAAGGGTGATGATGATGAGGAGGAGGAGGGGTGATGATGACGAGGAGGAGGAGGAAGAGGAGAGAGATGATAATAAGGGTCATGATTATGATGATGACAAGGAGGAGAATGAGGATGATGATGATGAGGAGGAGGAGGAGGAGAAGGAGGAGGAGAGGATGATGATGACGATGAGGAGGGTGGTGATGATGATGATGATGATGATGATGATGATGACGACGACGAGGATAATGGGGGAAATTATGATGATGTAGGGGGAGGTGGAGGAGAGGATGATGAGGAGGAGGAGGAGGAGAGGAACATCATGCTGATGAGGAGATTGATAAAGATGATGATGTGAATGATGATGACGACGACGACGACGAAGACGACGACGAAAATGGGGAAATGATGATGATGAGAAGGAGGAGGAGAAAGAGGATGGTGATGATAAGTGAGTGAGTGGGTGGGTGAGTTGGGTTTAATCCCGCTTTTAACAATATATCACGGCATGTCAGCTTAATGTGGGAGGAAAGCCCGAAAAGATGCAGGTCTCAGACTTTACCACTTCGGTGAAACCCACGAGCACGGGTATGGTCCAGACAAACCTTGAAACATAATCGGGCTGAACCGGAATTCGAACCCACAATCATAGGTTTCTGGCATGCCCTAGGGACGCAACTCTGCACAGCAAATCGCGGCCCTTAAGACGACTGGGCCACCCGTGCCCCCTTGATGATGATGAGGAGGAGGAGAAGTGTGATGATGATGATGAGAAGGGTGATGATGATGATGGGGAGGAGGAGTGTGGTGATGATGATGATGATGATGAGAAGGGTGATGATGATGAGGAGGAGGAGGTAGACGATGATAATGATGCTGAGGAGGAGGAGGAGGAGAGGATGATGATGAAGTTGAGGAGGGTGAGGCTGATGATGATGATGACGATGAGGAGAATGGGGGGAATGATGATGATGATGTGAAGGAGGAGGAGGTAGGAAGAGGATGATGATGAGGAGGAGGAGGAGAGGATGATGACCATTCCGTATTTCCGCTGTCGTTGTTTCCTCCCTTGGCGCTGGCCTCGCCACACAAGTACTCAATGCAATACAACATAGAATCACAACATAGTCGACGGTGTTACAGATCACTCTGACAGCAACGGCGTCAGGAGTTGCAAATGGCGTCAGACAGACGAATAAGTATATTATACATTGAGAGCCTCTAAAGCAAAGCAATTCAATTGATACAGCTGCACAGATGGCTGGATACCGTGGACATACTGATCAGTGTCCTGAACACCTGGTCATTGTTAGTGCTCAAACATTTTTTAGAGTTTGGCTATGCTTTTGTCGCCCCATTTCGAGCGGATTATTTGCATGATGGTCCACGAGCGTGACTGCCACTTGGCGTTTTGATATGCATGGTAGTAGTAAAGGAACAAAATTGGTCCATATCTGATATAAAGCGCATGATATGTGTGCCTAAGCATTGAGAGCCCCAGCACATTCATAACTATTTTTGCATGAATCGTTACATGTCTCGACAACGCTGAGTGGCAGGAAGGAAACATTCTAGCTTACAAGTCTTATTTATAGTAAGATCGTGATATAGGCGTTTGTATCACACCAGGAAGTAAAACGTTGACAGTATTGGTTGATACAACAGGCATTGACAAAATTCATTGGAGGCTACGTGAAACCTCAGTTTGTATTTGCCAAGGATAGTTGCCTGAATGGAAACCCAGGGCCCACTTTCACAGAACAATCTTAGTTACAATCGATCTTAGGCGGCTACCGTTGACTTTATAATCACCATACAATTGTCCTATTTCACTTGCACAAACCGATCTAAGCTAAGATTGAAATCTTCAACGGTGGATGTACGAATAACTTAAACTCGACTCCTGTCTACAGTTGTCTGCAAACGGGCATAACATGCTGTGCATACAATAAGTGGAACCGGTAACGACACACAACACGTACAGTTTCAAGAAAGGTCCCAATTATTTAAAGGAAACAATTACTAGAATGATGGCACATATTCTTGTCGGCATTAATACTGTCGTGATGTAGGAATTGTTTCCTATTGGAACTTGAGAATTATCTACTCGTGTTTTTAATTAAAAGTATTGAAATACGAATAAATACATTATTCACTGACACAATTGTTATGAAATAAAAATAAATAATAACGAAAATATTTCCTAATAACATAACACGTTAATGCATGATCGTCATCTGTTTGGGGGAGCTTTTCGTAAAACCCCTAAATATGTCCTTCATCTTTTAGGTTCGTTGCAATAACAGGGAATCTTATGAATACTTTAGTGTTGCTATATATATATATATATATTTTGCAACAAAATTCCACACCCCCTACATCCCCACCCACACAACCACTCTCAGCCCTACCAGATATCGGTCCCTTATTCACTTTGTGCAAATTAATATGGTTCACAGCTGTCTTAAGTGTATCATCGCCATTTAACGACAAGGCATGCATCTGTTTATCTCCTAAATTTTAAAAGTGCACGAGTTGAACTTTAACGTTATGTAATGAGTTACCTTTTTTTAAAATCGTGACAGATTTAGTTGACGAACGCCAAACATGATGTTTCACAAGCCAATCCTTGAAGCTGAAGGACAGAGAATCAGATGATGAGTCATGTGCTGCACACGAATATAACTGCAACGTAGATACCGAAACAGGCACACACGAACCCGATCATGACATGAAAGCATGAAAGTTGCTGAATACTCGTGTCAAAATTTCGTTATCTGTTGTCACGGCTTGGCAACACCTGGTCTCTTCCAACACCACAGCTGACCTCTTCACGTTGAGTAGTATTTAGCTTTGAAACAGTGATAAGCGACATTATGCTTCTACATGGAGTGACAGTCAGAATGTTTCGAGATGTAACCATATTGTGGTTGTTAGGGTTGGCTTGGATACAACCGTTCACTGTGTCCATGCACACAGAACATATCACGGTAAAAGTCGACCACGTCCTACAGGAAATTGATGATATGTTTGTTGGTATCACCATGGAAAGCGGTCAACTGAAATCCAACCTGACGACCCCAAATATCAGGTATACATCATAACATTTGTATAACTATGTGATTTGTTTGCAACGAAAATTGTTTATTTCGGATTAGTGAAAAAAATCCTTGTCAGGAAACGAATAGACCAAATATATGTATTTTCAGAGTCAGCAGATTTTGGTTGGTTGGTTTGTTGTTCAACGCCGCACTCAGTAATATTCCAGCTATATGACGGCAGTCTGTAAAAAATCGAGTCTGGACCAGACAATCCAGTGATTAATATCATGAGCATCGATCAACGCAATTGGGATTGATGACATGCTTCACCCAAGTCGGCGAGCCTTACCACCCGTTCCCGTTAGCCGCCTTTTACGACAAGCATAGTCACGTTTTAAGGCAAGCATGAGTTGTTGAAGACCTATTCTACACCGGAAACTTCACGGGTCCAGAGTCAGCAGAATCTGTCAACAAATTTTTCGTGAATTCAGTTTTGTCACTGATTTATGTTGTGTCTAGCTTATCCTTGAAAACCGAATGACAGAAATCAATTCCAATTATCACCTTCACTGAAGACTTCGCTTACTTACAGTCTGTCGTCTCTTAACCGTGTCAGAAACATATGATTGTGGTCTCGGTACCCAGATTCGCCCAGATAATGTTGCTGGGTTTCTTAGGATCATATCCATGGTCGCTGATTTCACCAAAGTGGTCAACTTTTAAAAAATGCATGACCTCGGGCTTTCCTCGCACATCAAGCTGACAGGCCGTATTACCACCTGAATGCTCTTTAAAGTGGCGTTAAGCGTGACTCCTTCACCACAGCCGAATACGTCATGGGCATTATCAAGGGAATTATGATATTATATACTGGAGAATGCACCTTCAGCTTCTAGTTTCATATCCAAGATGTTACGGATAGTATTGTCTGCTAGATGAATAAAGTTTGTTGAAGATGGTTATAGCAGTCTCATATATAAATGTAAGTTTATATAAAAGAACCTTTTATAACAGGTCGCCCAAACTGTTTACTCTTGGAAAAGCCTTAGCGCCAGGGTATATGCGAGTTGGAGGAACATCAGGGGATCGCATGGTCTTTGACCCGAATCGCAACCTAGACACTCCGCAGCAGTATCATCTCCAAGGTGATAGCAGTATATTATACGATTCTTATATCTCCCTTGGTGTATTTGTCACAAGAAGGAAAACCTAATTAAAAAGACCTGGCTAAACAATACAAAACATTCCATGTCTAAAAATAATGTATTATTTTGGAATAACCTTTTTGGTATGATCACTGTTTCTGTTCTACTGATTGCCCAAGAAGAGTTCTTTGGGTAGTCCCGGTTATATCGTACCTGTGGGGGTAAATGATTTGGTTATTTGTTTCATGGTACAGTTATACATTATTCACTCAGGCCCCTTAAATCTCGTAACCCCATCTGCCAGGCATTACTACTGACGCTCACATGTGTTTAAAGAACCTTACTTCTTTCTGAGATTCATTAGTCCCAGATATTTCATAATCCGGGCGATAAACGGGGAAAGGTACCTGGATACACGGGTTGCCACTGAGTCTTCTGAGCCAGCGACCGACGGATTTCTTTATTTACAAACTCTCGTCCATAAGTAGCTATTCAATATGTTTATACCTTTGTGGTTTGAGAAAGTACTAAACATATAATAACTGAACCAAAACCGATCAATTGAAACATATTTTCAGCTAACAACTGGGATGCATTCAACGAGTTTATTCACAATACGGGGCTGAAACTGGTGATTAGCCTCAACCTGCTGCTGCGTGATGGAACAAAGTGGAACCCATCAGATGCTAAGCAGTTGCTAAAATATTCCTCTGACAAAGGGTATCCTCTTGCAGGGATTGAACTGGGAAATGGTAAGTTTAAAAGCATACAGATGTAGCATTAACCTGACATAGATGACATATCTTTGGGCATTCTGAGTAGAAGACGTCCAAACAATCTGCACTTATGTGTGTTTATGACGCGATCTATTGTCATGCTGGACAATTTGGATCAATGCGTGTCTTGACACCCTACCTCCATGGGATGTGGCTCATAACATCAATTATTACCTACAGGAATATAAATAACCGAGTTAATAAAAATCGTATGTGCACTAGTTCAAATATCACTTCTCGCACACCAGTGTATTGTTTCCGTCATCCAAAAGGCATTGTTGACGTCATTCGAATCTCAATTTGACGTAAGGTGGAAATAACGTCACACAAGAAATGACAACATAGCCGAAAATGGCTGACACATGTTGGTCTCCTAGAACAGCAGTGGTGATCAGTGCATGTGTCTAAAGATGGCCCAAAAGGATAAAGAAATAGTGGGTAATAAATTTAAATTATTACACTCATATGTGTCATACTGACTTTACGAAACTCGTGTAAGAATTCATGTATTATCCTCGCTCTTGCTCGGAAATTCGTGATTCGAATTCGTGAAATCAGTATGACGTAAATGTTCGTATAATAATCTCTATTTATTAGTTTCCATAATCCAGATGTCATTGTATCCAGCCCACGGTCACATAACAAATAAAACATATAAATATTGCATTATATGTTTCGTACGTTGACCGTCACTGGACTCATTATGTTTTTATTCATATGTGAAACATTTACCCAACTTGATACTCATGTGTATGTAGATATTTTTTTTTTTGTTACCATGCTTGACATATGTATTATGATTTTTACGTATGTTTCATGAAGAACCGAACTTGTATAACCGACGTAATGCTACAATCAGTGAGGCTCAGCTGGGTCGCGACTTCATGGAACTAAAGCAAGTTCTGCAAGGAACGGACTATAAATCCAGTCTCATCATTGGACCTGATACCGCCGGTTATAAAGACACGTTCATAAAAAAGTATGCATAATAAACATTGTTTACCCTATGCAGCAGGGAAAGAATAAGCTGTCTGGATTTTCTGATTGAAATTGAACCGAATCTCTGCTTAATTTGTGTTGCTGTTATTATTTCAAAATATTAAAGGAAGCATCAATTTCAGAACCTAAAAGGGGCATGGGTGGCCCAGTCGCCTAAGACGCCACGATATTGTGTACAGTGTGGCTTCATGTAAATTATGATGTTCAAATCCCGGCTTCCTGTATAATTATGATGTTAAAATCCCATGTTCGCCTTGATTATCTTTCAAGTTCTGAAAGCACCATACCTTTTTCTCGAAGGACTCACCGGAGTCACTTCAGTCCAAGAAGCTGACATGGTAATGCACAAGTGATGCCCTGGTTGATTATAGTTATCTTCGATGAACATTTGTCCAATGTGACCGTTGCATTTCCAGCTTCCTGTCCCACGGTGGAGCTAGTGTTATAAACGTCTTGACCTTCCATCAGTGAGTACCTTCCTTCAAGGCATGGGCTACCATACAGTTTTAATGCTACGTGTAACACTTAAGGGTCGTTGATTACAGTCTAAAAAGTCTTCAAAAACACCGACACGTTGAAATATTAGGTAGAAGTAGCACAGTAGTGGCCATAGCACAGTAGTGGCCATAGGACAGTAGTGACTGTACACCGTGTGGGGGTATATGCAGAATTAGATTTAATAGATAACTGTTCACTGTGTTGAGCTTCGAGGTCAACCATTTGTCCTTGACCATTGTCAGAAAGTACTGCAAATACTATTTTGACCTCAAATTTCCGAGCAAAATTCTGTAAATACTTTTTGGGGCTCTGTTTTAAAATAAAAGCAACACATCCCTTTTTCTAATCATAAGAAATCTCTGCTAAATGCAGAGTCCGTTTCATATACGATTGCTACTATATCAAAAACATGTGTTTAGAAATCACTGTCAGACAGTAATGTGAGCATATCCTGCCCCATGGGTGGCATCCGTCACAACCACATGCAGAGGCAAATCAATGTTCATGTTCTTTAGCATATGGTACAACTCAATACAAGTGATTGTATCAGCCATTATTTTGGTCACTATCCATCTAATTTGAATTCCACATGTTTGCCATAAACCTTTACGATTTTTTTACTGAAGCCTTTAATATGTAACCCTTATTAAATTCTTTGAAATCTTCGAAGTATGAGCATGCCTAGATGTACATCAGATGTTGTGTAATGTAGACAGCAAATGGCATCAAACATTTGTTGTATGGAAAACAAATCTTTGAAATCTTCGTAGAAAGTTGCTGCATGACTGTATATCTAAAGATTTGAATGCTTTAATATTGCTCGAAGGTAATGGGTAAGTTGGCCATAAGTGATGGACAACATATCATCGATGTACAAGAAGCATAGGTTTTAACTTCTTGGCTAAACTGCCTATGTTGTGATGTTGATGATCTGAATAAAGTAACAGGTCAGCATAGAAAAGAACGCAGTTGATATACATGCGGTTGCCTACTTTTTCACATAGATGCTATCTATGCTATCCAGCATGTCAAATATTGTTTCTTCCGTAAATTCTAGATGACACGTGCTTTAACTTGTGACAAATTGTCTTGAACCGTTGAAGGTAGAGATGTATATATAACTACATATATGGTCACCACATTTAGAGACAAAATGCCCATGGGTCAAGAAATGATTTTTTCTTTGCGTTTGTCGTTTCCCACTCCACATTAATTACTATCATTTCATTGGAAATAATATCAAATATGCGGACCAAATACAGAAACGAACACATTGTATAGCTGGATGTCATCCTTTTTTGTACACGTGGTTAAAGAAATTCCCTGTACAAATAGCTTACTCTTTTCAGATATTACTTTAATGGACGCACCGCCAAGCTGGAAGACTTTTCTAAGTATTCTATTATGAATCGCCTTACATCTACCCTGCACTCAGTGATGAATACGGTCCGAAGTCATCATGGCCTAGTGGCGTGGCTAGGGGAGACATCGTCAGGTTATGGGGGTGGCACTCCTGGCATTGCTGACAGATATGTGGCAGGCAACCTGTGAGATTTTCTACGTTTCAGTGTCCAAATGAATTTGTTCTAAAGTTGAAAGTGTTCTGAATAAGTTTCTTTAATTTAAATACAACATAACAATTTCAGCCAGAGCATCTTCTTGGAATGCTAGCATGCGTTGATGTAAATGCAAGTTGCTTCTTCGTGCTGGTTAGAGGGTGCTGATTGCTGTTTATGGTGAATTGAAATTGGTTATAACAAGAAAGAATTGTAATTCCTTTCGCTCTCAAAATGTCTAATGTTGAAGCTCGTTTGTTCTTTAATATGATCTTGAGATCAATGGGACCAGTGCAAAATATTCACGTTGATTTGCCTTGAAACAAGTTGAGCATTGAGAACGGCTCATATAATTAATTAATAACACTTGTCATATCACAATTTCAGGTGGCTTGATAAACTTGGTGTATCAGCAAAATATGGTCTAAAAGGGGTTATGCGCCAGGCATTCTTTGGTGGAAATTATGCACTTCTTGACGACAACTATGACCCTAATCCTGTGCGTGAACGTCAGTTATCTCAATTTTTATCAATGTAATTTTGCCTTATGTCTGTTTGATCTTAGATATTGTCTCTGTGTTCATGCATATATTCATTGCCTGTTGTCTGTTTTCAAATGTGACCCAATCGACGGAGGCCCAGCATTTTGCTGTACAGAAAATTGTGTCTCTTAGGCTTACCAGAAACCACTGATCCTCGATTCGAATCCTGGGTTCACGCTGATTACGTTACTAGATTTGCCCGTGCTTATGTGTTTCACCAAAGTTGACCTGCACCATTTTATATTTTCTCCCAAATCAAAATTTATGACATATCGTATGTGTACGTAGCGTTAAACTGAACTCATTCATTCATGTATTTTCCTGTATGGGAATTCCAAGTCATTATAAATCACCTGTTCCGCCTGCATTGCATAGTAGGTGCCCAGGCTCAGTAACTTGTCTTGTACAAATTCCTATTCCGACTATCGTACCATCAACCATCAGTTTGCACATCCAGACACATTTTACTGCTTACACTGGCACAAAATAACATGAACACCAACAGTGTCTTTCTCATATGGACACACATCACAACGTCTTTTGGCAGGACTACTGGTTGACGCTTCTTTACAAGAGACTTGTTGGCAACAAAATATTTGATGTTCCGTCTTCATCTAACAACCTCCGACTGTATGCCCACTGTACAAAGCTGAACAAGTGAGTGGTTTCAGCATGTTTAATTCACAACCGGTCTGTACACACATAAGTTGTCCACCTTGCAGATTATGGACAAATACAAAATGTAGACCTCGGATAGAGGTGGGAGTGGAACATACCGTCCCCTTTAAAAGACATCACATGAGAAACAACCAGAATTAATACTAAGTCAATGTAACCACAACAGTTTTATTTAAACAAAACCCACACGTTTAAAACTTTAATGTGCAGAATATTGTCAGCAAGTCACTGAACAGTAATGCTGTCAGTAGAGATTCACATGACGTAACGATTTGAATGCACATTTATCCATTGACTTATGTAATGGCTATTTTGTTTCAAGTTCACAAGTAACAATTATGTATATTGGTGTAATAGTTTGTTTCTGGACAATCCTGTTCGCGCAAGGTAATCTCAATATGGTAACGGTGAGTGTGAACAGAGCAAATGCAACGTGACGACATGTGACGTTAGATCAACCATTACCAACCATGGAAACGTCTGGTTAAAGCGTTCGCTCGTCACGCCAAAGACCCGGGTTCGATTACCCATATGGCTCAAATATTTCATATTTCTGCTATCCACCACCGTCCTATTGATGGAATATTGCTAAAAGAGGTGTAAACTCATACTCACTCACTCGCTTCTTCAATGACAAGCATGTTTTTAATGAAAGACGGCGACTGGTCGTGTCAAATCAATTGGCGAGATTTCGAAAGATTTTTCTCTTGCATTCACTTTTAATATTATCACATCATCTGTTTATGTTCCAGCGTGTACCACTACAAGCCTGGCAGTATCACAGTGTATGGTCTCAACTTGCATGGAGACCACGTAACCCTAGCCATATCAGAGGCGCACGGCAAAAACGTGGACATATTCTGGATGACTCCTGAGGGAGGAGACTTGAAGTCAAAGTTTGTATATAATATGTTTACTCTCAACCATTCAGTACAAGGATGTTGTCAAGTTTCACAAGGTCATGGGTCAGTTCTCATATAACTGGTTCCTTAGCATAGTTGTCAAATGCTTCGAATATTAGTGAGACATATGTTGTCTCTGAAGTAGCAGATATAACAGAAGATAGTGAGCATTTGATTGTTTGCTGCATTCAATCTGAACCAGACAAACGAACGGTGTATATAACATGAGTAATGGTCCGAAATGTAGGGTGAAAAACGCACCTTGGCAGACTATATTAAGTAACTAAAGACGAACTTGAACCTACAAACTTGTACACATATACTATAGTGGCAGTAAAGGTGAGACAACGGTTGTTAGGTCAACGGGTCATCAATACTTTACCTGCATACCAAAATAACCTTTGCCACATCTTTTTTTCAGAAAAGTAGAGGTCAATGGCAAAACATTGGAACTTGTCAACAACCAAATACCACACATTATGCCAAAAGCTTTGGGAACTGGGACGATTGTAGTGCCTCCACACTCCTTTGGGTTCATTGTCATTCCCGACGCCAACATAGCGGCATGCAACTCACAAAGCCATGGTCCCATTATCGGATAATTGAACAAGCGTCCTGTTAAGATAAAAAGCAGTAATAAATTGTTCACCAAATCGTTATGTTTGTGGCTTTTAAATTGATGGTGAGTGCACCTGGACCTTCTGTTGGACGTGCGTTGACATACAATAGACATCTGAAAAAAACCCACTCTGAACACATTTAACTGATATTTAGACGTACAGAGTGTTATCAAAATGGTTTGCTTGTAACAAATAACCAAGAGGAATATGTTAAGACGTTCTGATAAGAGTTATCCCACATCTTCAGAATGCCATTCGACAGAAAACACACAAGGGTGATACACTTAACCCAGTATCGGATAACTGACGAACGAACTGACATACCAAGAATCATCGGGGCGTAAGTAGGATTCTATCACACATGTACAATAGGCGAATCTTGGTGCACCTGCTGTACACATCGAACTTAGAACAACACGTTCCCACAATGAGGAATTAGAATATCAGTCAGTGCTACAATTCCAATTACATCATGTATATATGAAGCACTATGAAATGATGACATTAAGTGATTATCCCAGGTGTTCGCATAAAAGTGAGCGTGTCCTGCCCCTCAAGTGACAAGCACGTGTGAAGGCAAGTGTTGTGTGTAAATAAAAAAGACAAAATAATTTCCATATTTATTAGAAATAGTTGCCGACTATATCATGAACATATATTTATGAATCACTATCAAATAATGATTATACCAAATGTTCACGAAACGGTCAGCGTATCCTGACCAACATGTCACAAACACGTGTAACGGCAAGTAAATTGTTTGCCAGAAAAACATAGGAACATATGATACAAGTCAAAAAGGGTAATTGCGTCATGCCTCTCATTTGGAAATATCCAAATGTCTTACCCCCAAACTTAACATAGACGTTTTCAATGAGGAACTTCAATATTTCACATATTGTTTTGTCAGTAAATGTCACATGACATTTGCTTTCACTTTTTCAATTATCGTCCTGTGGTCATCATGTTTAGTGACAAATGACAGTTTGTCGTCTATAATAGTTGTGTTCAAAGTTGACAATTGAAATGTATTGACATAATTGAACTTGGTTTTATTCTGATATTGCGAAACATCAAACAATTCCGTTGAGGTTTTTATAATTCACATGGCAATAATTCCACTGTCTCAATAAGTATCGTTATTGGCGGTGGAAACTATTATACATATATCTGTAATGATTATCAAATGATGAGTAAATGATTGAACTACTAGTTAAAGATATCAAGTCCTGACTGAACAGCAAGGAGAGTTTTCCAGATCGTTGAAATATGTGTACAGTGTACACCACTCCAGGCCTTGCATTCGTACAGCAGCCCATCGGAATATCTCCCACTCAGGCTGGCTACCCCAGACCCGTGAAGATTCCGGGGTAGAATAGATCTTCAGCAACCCATGCTTGCCGTAAAAGGTGACTATGCTTGTCGTAAAAGACGACTAATGGGATCGTGTGGTCAGGCTCGCTGACTTGGTTGATGCCTGTCATCGATCCCAATTGCGTGGATCGATGCTCATGATATCAATCACTGGACTGTCTGGTCCAGACTCGATTATTTACAGACCGCCGTCATTTGGCTGGAATATTGCTGAGTGCGGCGTTAAACAACAAACCAACCAACCAACTTTTGCATTATAATATTGGGAGGAGGATGAATATGCGATATTAAAGCTGTTACATTAATGACTCTCTTACTCCACTTCCTCTACCATCACGTCCCATCACCAGTAAAGGCCTACACAGGTAAAACCACTTCTTTAAACATAAAACGCGTTGTTTACAATTACTCACGATGGCATCAAAGGTTATCGTGTCAATATTAATTTTAATCACGGGATTTTATCGTTCCTGTGTTTGACGCTTTTCATTTGCACCAAGATAGGATTCCAATTTAAGGAACTGTTAAGTATGCAGGAGAAACCGCAGGTCTCTTAACCTCAGGTGATTTCTTTTTATATAAATTGGTTTACAGATCCGCCTACCCTAGATTTTGCAAAAGTAGAAAAAAATAAATGCATAACAAGCCACCTGTTTTATTATCGCCATGTCAAATATCAAAGTATCTGCCCCAAATGAAAAAAACCCAACTCAAGCAGATTGAGTTCATAGATGATCTAAACCGGTTTCCGCAAGCAACGCCATAATAATCGATTCAAAACATCGCTATTGACTTTATACAATTCCTTAAATTTGCGGCTGGACTCCTTCTTTTATGCTGTAATAATACAATTGAGTGGGAGACTGATATTTCAAGATTTCTCAAGGAGACAGTACATGCATTTGCAAATAAACTGTAACAAATAAATTGATTTAAAGTTTTACAAATGTCAGTTAGCCTTTCATCATGATTCTTCGAGCATATGTTTATCAAACATTGTATCATCGCTTAGGTTTCTTGTTCAGCCAGAGTTTAAAGAAGCAGAAAACATTGACAGTATAGAACGTTCTGGTTGGTAAAAGAAATCGTCCGAACAGAAATTTGATCCTTCTGGGGGCAGATACACCACTCCTAAATACACATCACTGTCAATTCCAAACATGGATCTTAATAATTTAAACCACATACAGAAATCATTTACCTCTTCAACTTGAGTGATGTATTTATAATAATGATCCTATCCCCTAAGGCCAATACCTCCTGATCTTCTTCCTTCCGCTGTTCTATATTGCAAAAACAGCTTTTGCCTTCAATTTGCATATGATCCTATATGTATAGGATCATATGCAAATTATCGTTTCTTGAAAGCCTATTATATCATGAGTGTGAATAAGATTTCCAAATTCGGGGAATTCAAGCCGTCTTCTGAGACCACATACACTACGACTTGCGAGACGAACAACATCAAGTCCATAACCACCGTCAGTTATACTGTCAGTGATTAAATTGGTGAGGTGAGGTGAAATGGGGTAAAACGTCGCGTCCAATATTTTTGTACCTAAATAGCGTGTGTGTGTGTGTGTGTGTGTGTGTGTGTGTGTGTGTGTGTGTGTGTGTGTGTGTGTGTGTGTGTATTTGTGTGTGTGTGTGTGTGTGTGTGTGTATTTGTGTGTGTGTGTGTGTGCGTGTGCGTGTGTGTGTGTGTGTGTGTGTGTGTGTGTGTGGCTGCTTGTACTAGTCCGGACTAATGCCGATTTAAAATGCTAGCTCACTGAGATACCATGCTCCAGTTTAACATGAATACCTCACTCAGACACAGAATACTGACTCCGAGCCGACCAGTCCTTGTTTTAGTTCCTCTATGCCGTGCGCCAGACAGGGTAACAACAAGTACCATCGTTTAACGTCTTTTGACATGACGCGGCCGGGGATTGAAACCCGGACCTTCCGCTCTACCACTACCGCTCTACCACTAGACCACGGGGGGGCGGTCAATTAAGTTAGTACTATCATCACTGATACTACGGTGACTTCTTTGAAAATCAACATTGCATGCCGGAAGGTATTGCACGGATCAGTACTGGCACCATCGTGATTTGGCTTGTCACGCACAGAGTCCAGATCTGTAATGACGAGGACATTGTTGTCCAAATTTTGGTCACTATTTACATGTACATAATTCACATCATCAGTAGTGTTTATAATATTCTGAGTATTGGTAATACAATGCTCATGACCTACATCAACGAGGTTTGATGGATTAACATTACCCTACCTGACAAGAATAACAAGTGGTCAGTGAAACATTCAGTGACACTAATGTCGTGATTTGATTCTCAACAACAAATTGTGCTGCTGGAAGCTACTTTGCTTTGTGAGGGTAAGTTTATCTCTGTAGATTTAACAACAGACTTAAAATTGTCAGTTAAACGTGATCCACGTGATGGCAAATTGTAAGAGAGTTTTCTTTGGTTTGTGTGAGAGAAGAATGTATAGCAACTCTACTTCCCACCGCATGCGGGAAACACACAATACTGAGTTACTGTCGTTATCTAAGAGTCAACTTTGGGCATGTACTCACAGTACTTGAAGATTATGACTGTCTGTGATTCTTTGGTGTGTCAAGTTTGGCCCTATAACATGGGGAATTCTCTCAACGATCCAGTCCTGGGATAGTGTGTGGCAGGCCTTGCTACTCCGACCACCCGCGTGTTCCTTTGAGAGCATCAATCTGCTGTCTTCCGGTCGTCTGTTCTGGGCCACTATGTAGGGTGGCGGTGAATGGCCAGTATGCAATGCATTCTTAATATACAATTTATCATCTGACATTGAAGCTCTCTGACCTTTGTTCCTCACATCTCCGAGTAGAGGCATTAGAGTATCCTTCGGTATTGTCGGATTTCCTCCGGCAATTGTTCTATGATTTGGAATTTTTCCTTTTATTTCCTTCCCCTGGTACTGTACAAAACCCCTCTCCGTCATGTAGATTAACTTAGCTATGACAGATCTCCTGACAGGCCTGACGATCTATGAGCACCTTTCTATGTACTCATTTAAAGTTAAACATAGTGAAACCATTTTGAGGTGAGGTGAAATTGGGTTTAATGTCGCATCCTAGATTATTGCACTTATATAGCGACGTGCATGTGCGTGTGTGTGTTTGTGTGGCTGCTTGTACTAGTCCGGACTGATGCGGATTTATAGTGCTAGCTCACTAAGATACCATGCCGCAGTTTAACATGAATACCCCACTCAGACTCAGTATACTGACTCCGAGCCGACCAGTCCTTGTTTTAGCCCCTCAATGCCGAGCGCAAGACAGGGTAACAACAAGTACCATCTTTCAACGTATTTTGGTATGACGCGGTCAGAATTCGATTGTTTACGGGCTGCTGTCGTATGGCAGGAGTTCCAGGTCAGGCAAATTACTTTAATGGCTTGTTTTACCTGTGGAGCAGGGCATTCTTATCCTTTTCGGGAACACCCGCTGTTATCAATCAATTTAGATAATGTTCACCGCTAATATATGACCTTGCACGCTCTATGAACTGAAGTAGCTAAGTTTCAGCTTAAGCTCAAAAGCATTTAGCAATTATGCTGAGTCAGCACCAGTTTGAAACTGCTCGAGCCAGGCCTCTCAATTCTCGTTGTCTGGCGTTGACGTCTTATGCACACACAAGTATAGCACTTTGGTGCAGATTGTATGCAGGATATTTTTTGACGTATGGAACGATTTTGACCAGTCACCGTAGGGACTTCCCGCGCTACATGTATTTCGATTGTGAAAACGTTATGTTGACATTTAATCGTCAAACTTCCTCAAATATGACTTTTAGCGGGTCATGGTACGGCATTTATGATATGTGTATCAATTCTCTTGCAACTAAATTTCATTTCAATGCGTCAATAGCGGTAATCTGACCGTGGTTGCTGTTAATAACGGTGAGTTCTGCGATCTACCGATCACTTCGTATACGATTTCGCCAAAATAATTTTAACATTATTATAATTATTGAATGAAATTTTGAATATAATTAAAAAAATATTTATTGCAAACATTAGTCCAGATAATGTCCAATGAACATTTTTTTAATATCACCAGATATTGTAATAATAGGATTAAATTTCGTATTTCAGTTTGGATTTGTTGACTGGCATTTCCGGTATTACGTGATCGCGGTGATAATGTTTTCTGAGATGGGGGAAAACATCGTGTCATTGGAATACTTGAGTTTATTGAAAATGTTAGTAAATTTTGGGAGCCATGCTTTACCGCGCGCTATAACCGAGTTAGCGCTATATTGAAGGGCGCAATAACGAGGGAACACTGTACTCTCTACCCGACCGTAACTCGTGTTTTTTTAGTACTTGTGACACAGTGTGACGTGCAACGAGTGAGAGCGAAACTTTTCAAAGTGTACACTTCATGTTGAGTTATGAAATAGCCGTACGCGAATAAAGTATAAGATTGAAAAAGACCAATGCTTGGGCAGACACAGTGACAGATTGTCTTGCTTTAGGGGCGCCTACTTTTTGTTTGCTTACATAGTAGCTAACCTACACACTCTCAGTATCTATCGATGGGAATAAAGAACTAAGATTTATTAAAATTAAGTTTGGGCACATACAGCGTCTTCATTTGTCTAAAGTCTGTCATAAATAAGCATATTGTGTTTTCACTCCAGACCTGGGTTACTTGTAGATTTAACCGAGCTAAAGGGTATCGTAACGTCTCGTATGACGTCTACCAGTTGTCCAAAAATATTCGCTTGCATTACCAGTCTCCTCTAATGCTTAATCCGTAGTGAGCGTCTACTGCTGCTACAACTTCTAGAACTACCAATATTACTGTATATGTATGACAAGGTAGACACAATTTTATGGATGACAACTTCTTTAAAACTGTAAAAAGCGACGTTTCGGTATAGATCCTTATACCGTTGTCAAGCAAGACTGAATGAGGGACATTGTACAGAATATATATAGTCGGTGGAGGATTAACAGTAACAACAATAGTTGCATACATGAGTGGGATAACATGAGTAAGTGTTGACAACAGAAGGACAATACTGTCCCATCATGATGGTCAGAGAACACTTAGGTGGAAGCCAATAAAACAGGGTAAGTGATTATTGTTTGATGAGTTCATAGAAGGCGGATGGGATGATATACAATGTAGCCTTGATCTCTGTTGATTGATGGCTTGTGGCGGCGAATGTGGACTGCTTCTGTTAGTTTTCTTTTGTTGAAATCATTGAGGTTGTTGGAGAGGATTTGGAGTTGTCCCAGTTGATGTTGTGATTAGGACAGTTGGTGAAATGTCTGATTTGATGGCTGATGAACGTTTCACCTACGTAAGTAATACCTATAAAACAATTTGTCACGTCATGCACAACACGATAAAGGACAGCCAGTTATATTCAGAATGTTACCGGTCATGTTTAAAATTAACCCTAAAGGAAAAAGACGTTCGGACATGTTGATCTCACACAAGGTACAGTAAGGGGTACGGTCATGTGAGATATACGGCTATGGCGTTTGGATTGTTTGGTGTTGTTATTAATTAAAACAGTTTCATCGCCTGCAGAATCAACAATGAGGGCAGTTTCATCAGCATACAGAGGGGGTAAGAAACAGACACATAAATGTACATGCACATCGTTCACATCGCTAATTTTAACACTCGTTCATCCGTCTTTCATAAGGCATTTTTTCAAGATTATTGATAAAGAGACAAAATAGACAAGGTGATAGATTGTCCCCTTGCCGTACGCCTCAATAACACGGGAAATAATCTCATTCAACACCATTCAATGACACATGATTTTATATTTGCAAGAATAGTTTGAACTAACCGTAAGAATGTACCCTTATGATAGCATTTTAGTACTTCATGCCATAACTGAACTCTCCTCACCTAAAAAACATTCAAGACCCGTGAAGATTCCGGGTTAGAATAGGTCTTCAGCAACCCATGATGTGCCGTAAAAAGGCGACTATGCTTGTCGTAAAAGGCGACTAACGGGATCGGGTGGTCAGCCTCGCTTACTTGGTTGATGCATGTCATCCATCCCAATCGCGTGGATCGATGTTTATGATATAAATCATTGTCTGGTCCAGACTCGATTATTTACAGACCGCCGTCATATAGCTGGAATATTGCTGAGTGCGGCGTTAAACAACAAACCACAAACAGTCATAGTTTAATCACCTCGCGTGTGGCACGACTTGACTGCAACACAAAGCTACTCGAAATACCGAGTTTTATCTGACAGTTGTGTCTTTTCAATTACACTTGAAAAGGTTCACCATGACTGTATAGTCCCTCAGTGTATACCTACAATCAACCCACATTCATCGAAATACCTGAACACTGCGAGCATACAGAAGACACCTGCATTGACATGTATTAAATTCAAACAGGAAGTCTCTCTCATGAAATGGAAGCTAAATATATACATATAAAGCATAAGACAAGAAACTGTGATAACTATGGAACCCTAGAAGGGACATGGTTGTCGCATTGTCGCCCTCACAAATACAAGCAAACTGTGTCAAACTTTACCAAAGCGCGTCCATGCGACACTGTCCCTGCTAGGATTGCATACATAACACAGCGTCGAGCTAGACCCATTGACAGACGTACCCTATATGTTGATGGGAGCAGCTTGTTTCAAACGGATGGGGAGACTATGAAGGCTGATGTCTACTGTGTAAAACAAGGTAATTTTGAAACAGCTCGCAGATACTCTCTCTGTGCCACTTTCTGCTCTCCCCTTCCTCCTTTCTCTATCTTACTCACTGTCGCTCTGCATAACATTCTTGCTTGCCATAAGAGGCGACCTACGGGATCGGGTGGTCAGGCTCGCTGACTTGGTTGATGCATGTTATCGATCCCAATTGCGTGGATCGAACTCATGGTGTCAATCACTGGATTGTCTTGTCCAGACTCGATTATTTAGAGACCGCCGTCATATAGCTGGAATATTGCTGAGTGTGGCGTTAAACAACAAACCAACCAACCACTATCGCTCTGTCTGTCTTTGTCTGTCTCTCTCTCTCCCGTTTCTCCTCTCAGCATGCGAGCATACCTGAATGTACAAACATGGTGTGATGTGCCATAAATAACACAATTAAACATATAAACTGTGAATAGTGACACTCTCTTATATTTATGAATCAATAAATATCAATGTTTTTGAGGAACTAACACAAAAACAATCGAGGTATCATAGACGAATAGCCCATTTCTGGTGTCCCCCGCCGTGATATTGCTGGAATATTGCTAAAAGCGGCGTAAAACCATAGTCATTCACTCACTCACTCATAGACGAATAACGACGAAACAAATTTCTGATAATGGATGTAATGTCATCAACGAACATTTTCCCTTGAACCTTTTGAACTTACTCTTATAATTGTTAACTGTTAATGAATATGCATAAACCGTACTGAAGTGATACAAGTTCTGGCTTGAATGATATGCTTTGACACGAAGGGGCACGGGTGGCCCAGTCGTCTAAGTTGCGTCCTTTGGACACGCCAGAAATATATGATTGTGGGTTCGAATCCCGGTTCGCCCCGATTATGTTTCTAGGTTTGTCAGCACTATACCCGTGCTCGTGGGTTTAACCGAAGTGGTAAACGTCTGAGACCTGCATCACATCGGGCTCTCCTCCCACATTAAGCTGACACGCCGTGATATAACTGGAATCCTGTTAAAAGCGGCGTTAAACCCAACTCACTCACTCACTCTATGATTGAAATTATGGGCACCGTAGGGTCGCATCGTCTGGGTACGAAGACAGAATTAACAATGTCCATTGTTGTCCAAACAAACTCCATGAAGCTCATACGGCACATAAAACCATCAACATTCTGTCGTAACATTGTGGTACATTTACCTGTACAACCTGTGTTTACACATTGATTAACGCCTATATTCCTCTGATGTTATCTTGAATTAAGAAATTCTGTTAAAAAATTTAACTTGATTGTTGCGTTTGGCAAGTGTTTGGTATGATCAGTGGTCTAGTGTTACGGAACAACAATCAGAATCCACTCAGGAGGCTGTGTAGTTTCTTTTATAAGTCCTTATAACTATTTGTTGTTTTAGATCAGTTGCATTTTTAATATCTTGATATTAACAGCTGTGTCTAACTTATCCTCTACACAATGTTATTACAAAATATTGACTTCTTGATTCTCTAGGGGCGGTCGGGTAGCCTAGTGGTTAAAGCGTTCGCTCGTCACGCCGAAGACCCGGGTTCGATTCCCGACATGGGTACAATGTGTGAAGCCCATTTCTGGTGTCCCCCGCCGTGACATTGCTGGAATATTGCTAAAAGCGGCGTAAAACCAAACTCACTCACTCACTCACTGATTCTCTGTCACATTACAGACCACATCACTATTTCTCAAAAGTGATTTATTTGTGCTAATGTTCTTATTTCTCTCTTTTTTTTGAAATCACATATGTGCCGTTCTTTATTCATCTTGTGGACATTAATCATCTGCTGTCATCATGTGGCATGCGTCCAGCGTAAGTGCATGTACATGGAAGGTATTGTGGTAACTTGATCCCAGCAAATTCCTACCACTGGAGGACATAGTTGTAAGTCAAAGCACTATGCGTGTATCTGATCTCTTATTGTATGTGTTTAACAAATGCGTTAAAAAAATTCACTGACGCAAGTATATTCTAATCAAATCAATTGGATACTTGAATATGCTTTCTTGTACATATTACATAACATCACTATCACTAAGTATGACCCACGAGCAAACCCCCTCCCCCCTGTTCTCGCTGAATCCTTCACTTCAATCCGGTATATGTTCTAGGTACGTGTGCCTGATTCCACTAGAATCTTCTAACACATGTTCCAGTACATCTCTTGAAGTACTTCTTAACATGTGATGTTACCAGTTGCAAATCATTTGAAACAAATTTACTCTCATAATATCAGAGTAGGATACCCAATATTGCATTTTCGGCCCAGCTATATGGTATTCCCCACGGACGGTGTATTTGTAGAAACAATTATATCTCCTAACGTAACAAACAACACATACATAGTTCATTTACCTTATCTTAAACGTGATGCCTACTTTAAACCTGAATCAATGTCATTGTCAACACCTATGACAATCATTTATCAGTTACGATATTTACATTCACTGGTAAATGTATCTTCGAACGTGAATGGTCATTTCTCTTCTTGTTAAGGTTAATGATACCATCCTATTTTATAGCCACGATATATCCGTTTCAACCCAATGATTGTGTATGTTGAAAACTGTTGGGTATTATATACCAAACATATTCCAAGCTGTTCCAAGTTTTAAAGACGGGGTTATTGTTCTCCAATTTTCTCCATTTTGTGTACAACAGACAACGAACAAACAACATGTTTGATTCTTTATATTCGTATTGCTACGGCACTGTAGCTCAACTGGAAATGTTGTGAGAATTGTCAATTGGTTGGTGATAAAAACTGGAAATTTACTTGAACAACATAGTACTTTTTAAAAAGAATATTCTACTTTGTCTCAGAATCAACAACTCCTGCCAGACTCTTCTTGTGATGCTGATGCTGCAGTGATATTGGCCTTGGAACTTGTTGCCAGGGAACCCTGAATCCAGTGACACCATATTAGTTCTTGGAATTACTGTTGGTGTAAGCAAAGATGGCGACAAAGCGAGAGAACTGGTCCAGCTGGCTGGATTATTTCCTATCCATCATCGGTTGCTTGGTCGGACTGTCCAACATATGGAGATTCCCCTACGTCTGTTTTCAAAGCGGAAGTGGTAAGCATTTTAATTTATAAAACCCAAGGTTTTAATATTATTAATTAATTCTTCATTCAGCACAGAACAGGGCACAGACCCTTTGCACAAAATGTTTAGCATATTTATGACAACAGTCACAATGATAAAATACGTGCTCTCTCTTCTTCACTCTGATACAGATATTTAGCGATATTAATAATCAGCTTTGTGTTGGTTGTAGATAAAAGAACATGAAACTTATTGACATTTGGTAGAAGAAAAATTTGAAGGAATATAGAGATGGCGTAGGTGAATACATGCAGGGCACATACATTCTCAATGTGTCCTGGGCGTTAATAATGGATATATGTTTCAAAGGAATATTCACTCTTTTCGGGAAGGGGGGGTTAAAATCCCAACGTACTCACAAATTGTTTGAATCGGACTTTAAAACCTGATGTGCTGTAACCATGTGCTTCCTCACAGCCGCCTTCCTCATCCCTTACTTCGTGGCCATGTTTGTGTGCGCCATGCCCGCCATCTTGTTGGAAGTGTTATACTGTCAGTATTCCAACCTCGGTCCAGGACGTGTGTGGATTATCTGCCCTTTGTTTCAAGGTAAGACAGGCAATGTCTGGAACGACATGAACGCATGTTTCTGATAAACAGATAAACGTTAATCTGATTAGTTCTGGAAGTCAGATAATGAGATTAACAATGGCAAACTGATGTGACAAGACGCCGCTGATTATGACTCTAGGCTTGTCAGCAGTATTTCTTGTCTAAGACATGCATGAGCTCGGGCTTTCCTCCTACAGTGTGCCGTTATGAAACTGGTATACTGTTCAAAGCGGCGTTTAAAGTAACTCACTCACTCAGTCAAAACAAACACGGCCTGAGCAAGAGTGACTGATGCAATTAGACTCGTACCATATATTCGTTTTGTTTCAGGTGAACAGTTGACTTGCCTTTACATGTATTTCTGATGGGTGCCGATTGGGCAGGACACACTCACCATTCAATACCTAGTATCATCACCAGTTGATAGTGATGCATAAACATATGCTATGATATGTGCATTTGACAGAGGTTTATTATAATTATTGAAAGCCTTCTTTGTCGCTTTTATTTATATATGTGAGTCGTTATCATCGCTAACATTGAATTTCGCTGTGTTCAAGGCATAGGATATGGCATGGTTGTCCTCACCGCTATCGTCAGCGTCTACTACAACGTCATCCTCGCCTGGACCCTCTACTACCTTGTGCAGTCATTTAGTACAGTCCTTCCTTGGAGCACGTGCGGTAACGAGTGGAACACTGACCTGTGTCAAAGCGCGACCAATCAAACACATTCGTCTCTTCTCGCCAATGAATCATCGTATTTGAGTGCTTCATCAGGGCGCGTCAATGTCACAACTCTGTCAACTAATAGCACAATCCAAATGGTCTCGTCTTCTGAAGAATACTGGAGGTTCGTTATTGCACACATTCTGTTAACCATGTATTTAGGCAGGATAAACTGTTACAAACATAAGGTAATCATTCATTGTGCCATGATTTACGTTGTCTATGATTAGTTTTATGTACATGTATGTTCACGATAGGCTTACGTTTGCCTGGCATCCCAGGCCCCAAATGCATGTTCTTTTCATGTCTGTCACAACATAAACATGTTTTGTGACCTGTATAGGCAAATATCATGTATCGACAATGTGTTTTTCATGGTTAATTTAACAAAACATCTACCTCATGTAGATCACATTGGAAGGATTGGTCATTAGCCTCATCAGAGAAATGGGATTATAGTTAATAAATGATTACCGGTTGATGAGGTAAATAGTTACACGTATCCAGGAATGAATAATCTTTCGGGATTTCTTTTACTTGGGGAAAATTTGTTTTCACACATTAGTAAGGACTAATGATTGTTACCCTTTAAAAAATAAAACCAGTCCCCCCCACCCCCATCCCCACCCCCATCCCCATCCGAACCCAAGTGTGGCAACCATGTCCATAGTCATTAGAAATCTCCAGTGATAATACCAGGCGCGGGCGAAAAAAAGACCATATCCTGACACCCGTCACAAAACACATGCAAAGGCCTGTCTCATATCTAATGTCTTCCAAAAATATCTTCTCCACTCTCCTTTCCCCTATTGGCTGGTAATAAAGTAGGTGGGTTTTGTGGTCATTTATTCATATTGAACAGACTTCATCACATCCCTTTATGGAGGTGGAAACGTGGAAACCGGCGCGCACACAATGTAAATACTCTTGACATGTCGTGACACTGGATGGGTGTTATCGTACATGTAGCTGCAATGGCCAGTGAAGTGAATAACACGTTTTATGTAATTGAACGGTATTTGTTTGTATGCACATTTCAGCAATCACGTTCTTCAGATGTCCTCAGGAATCGGTGAAGCCGGAAGCGTCCGGTGGCAGCTACTTCTATGTTTACTGGGAGCCTGGTTGATAGTGTTCCTCAGTCTTATAAAGGGCATCAAGTCCTCGGGCAAGGTATTGTCATTACAAGAAGTGTATACTATGTCTGATGCTGTGGCAGCTATTTCTGTGTTTACTGGGAGCCTTGCTGGCGGTGTTCCTCAGTCTTATAAAGGGCATCAAGTCATCGGGCAAGGTATCGTCATTGCGCGATTACTCGTTCCATGTGTTGTTATGTATTATTATTTAGTTCTGTTGGGAAGTTTGTTATGATCATTTAACTACCTAATAATTACCAATATAACACCAATATATTCAGCACTATCCTTGTAAGACCATTTGCTACCCGTTTCCTTTGTGTAAGATTTATATATATATTTATTTGGCACATTGATGATTAATGTATATGCTATTGCAGGTTGTGTATGTTGCAGCCACAGTTCCGTATTTGATTCTCATAGCTCTGCTTATTCGTGGATTGCTGCTGCCGGGTGCTGTGGAAGGAATCAGATACTATGTTATACCTCAGTGGGAAAAGCTTTTGGATATTAAGGTGTTATTTTCTTTTTGAGTAAATATTATGCTTCTTGTGTTTGGTGAGGTGAGGTGAAATGGGGTTTAACGTCGCGTCCAAGATAATTGCACTTATATAGCGACGGGCATGTACGTGTGTGTGTTTGTGTGGCTGCTTGTACAAGTCCGGACTGATGCCGATTTATAGTGCTAGCTCACTGAGATACCATGCCGCAGTTTAACATGAATACCCCACTCAGTATACGGAGACACAGTATACTGACTCCGAGCCGACCAGTCCTTGTTTTAGCCCCTAATGCCGAGCGCCAGACAGGGTAACAACAAGTACCATCTTTTAACGTCTTTTGGTATGACGCGGCTGGGGATCGAACCCCGGACCTTCCACTCTCCGGGCGGTCGCTCTACCATTAGACCACGGAGGCGGTCCTTCTTGAGTTTGAATTCCATTTGATGAATTACATGTATGTGGTGAAGTAAAAGTGCACATGAGTGGCCACCCAAGACGTTCCCTTGACTGAAATAATACAAATATCAAGCAAAAGGTTTCTTTGGTAAATTGCTTTGCAAATAAGTGCTAATCATCAGTAGGATGTTTGCCATGGTACACAAGGTGGCGTATTGAGAACTACAGAGGTGTTATTAACATTGCGTTTAAGGTATGGCGTAATGCCGCTGCCCAGGTGTTCTTCTCTGTGGGTATTGGATGGGGAGGAATATCTATCCTGGCTAGCTACAACAGATTCCACAATAACTGCTACAGGTATGGACATTATTATGTTTTAGGGGCGGTCGGGTAGTCTAGTGGTTAAAGCGTTCGCTCGTCACGCCGGAGACCCGGGTTCGATTCCCGACATGGGTACAATGTGTGAAGCCCATTTCTGGTGTCCCCCGCAGTGACTTTGTTGTAATATTGCTAAAAGCGGCGTAGAACCAAACTCACTCACTCGCTATTATGTTTCATAAGTGCTCATTTTGTTTCATCTACATTGACGTCTGTATTGCAGCATATCAGTCACATTGACCATCTACACTTTTCGTGAACACTTGATGATGACGATATGCAACTTGTGTATTGTGTCATCTTGGAGTTTCGTATTTTAAACCATCCAAACCCAAAACCATGCTGTTGTTTCCTAGCTTGGATATACAGCTTTTTTCTTTATCTTGTTCTCCAAAATTCTTCAGCTTGCAAGAGAATATGTCCTTTATATCTCAGTCACAAGTTTCAAACTCAATTATATCACAGCAAATTGTTGGAGCGGAAAGAGGCTTGATATAGATCGTATTCATTCTTTTGTGGAAGTTTGCACCCGTGAAGATTCCGGGTTAGAATAGATGTTCAGCAACCCATACTTGCCGTAAAAAGGCGACTATGCTTGTCGTTAAAGGCGACTAACGGGATCGGGTGGTCAGGCTCGCTGACTTGGTTGATGCATGTCATCGATCCCAATAGCATGGATCGATGCTTATGATATCAATCACTGGATTGTCTGGTCCAGACTCGATTATTTACCGCCGTCATATAGCTGGAATATTGCTGAGTACGGCGTTATACAACCAACCAACCAAAATAACAAATTTATATGATACCTTAATTACCTTAATTATCCTTAAGACATCGATGGTTGATGATATAATATCACTACGCGCTGCACAAACAAGGTACATCTTGGTCCATCTTTCTACGTGGGTTTCATTTTTCCTTGTAGAGACGCTCTAGTGATCCCAGTGGTGAATTGCCTCACCAGCTTGTTTGCAGGATTCATCATCTTCGTGTTCCTGGGCTACATGGCCAACCAATCCAACCTGCCTATCTCCGCTGTTGTCAAAGAAGGTGCGTGTGATCCATAAAATAAAGAAGCAACAATACGACAAAAAAAGGTCATGGTTCATCTCATGATACTATTTTTTAGAAGCGTTTAAATAAGTCATAGCCTGCACGCTACGTTGCAACATAAAATATTGTATTTTCATTGCATTGGTCACCCACACCAAAGACCTAAATATAAAACGTCAACGCCAGATAATAACCAGTCTCGACTGTAAGCCATTTCGCAAGTGTACAGCCAAGAATAGTCAGACGCACTTCACTCGTAGCAACTGTCGCATAAACAAGCATGAAGAATTGTAAAGGTTAAAAAGGCATTAACGTGAACAGACCACCACCTATTTCACTCCATCTCCACGTTGCACATTTGGGTGATCCATGTTCATAGTAAGTTGTCAACACTGTTTTCCCTTTTGCGCCCAAAGATATCTGTTACGGCAGATAGTCGAGACCAGAAATGGGCTTCACACATTGTACCCATGTCGGGATTCGAACCCGGGTCTTCGGCGGGACGAGCGAACGCTTTAACCACTAGACTACCCGACCGCCCCCAAATGCAACACGGACCCGTGAAGATTCCGGGGTACAATAGGTCTTCAGCAACCCATGCTTATCGTAAAAGGTGACTATGCTTGTCGTAAACGGCGACTAACGGGATCGGGTGGTGGGACTCGCTGACTTGGTTGATGCATGTCATCAATTTCAATTGCGTGGATCGATGCTCATGATATCAATCACTGGATTGTCTGGTCCAGACTCGATTATTTACAGACCGCCGTTATATAGCTGGAATATTGCTGAGTGCGACGTTAAACAACAAACCAGCAAACCAACCAAATGCAACACAAACTTTCGTCATTAAAACATGACTGACTGTTCAACTGCAATCAGATGGTGGATGTGTTATTCACCACAGGTCCTGGTCTGGCATTTATGGTCTACCCCGATGCTGTGGCGACAATGCCGGTGTCTCAGCTGTGGTCAGTTCTGTTTTTCCTGATGCTGTTCCTCGTCGGTATGGACAGTCAGGTAGATTCTTAGACACTCCATTGATTTCCAGAAACTTCCCGTTAAACGGAAAAAGAACTTAACTCAGGAACACGGCGGGGGACATCAAGATTTGGCTTTACACATTGTATTCAATCAGCGAGCTGAGTCTGTGCCTTAGCATGACAACTGGTCGGTTAACTCCATTGATGATGGAGGTCTACAAACAATTAACTACAAGACATACATAGATGAGTGTTAAAGGGCCATGAAAATGGATCGAACCTGAGCGTTTTATGATTCAAGATTCTTTAACATAGTTTTAACATGTGATGAATTGTGAGTGAGTCGCATCAGCACCATGTCAGCCATTCACATAAAACATATTCACGTTACAATAACAGTTGCCTTTATATTTGAAAGAATGTTGGTGACATGAAAACCTTGAGTGAGTGAGTGAGTATGGTTTTACGCCGCTTTTAGCAATATTCGAGCAATATCACGGCGGGGGACACCAGAAATGGGCTTCACACATTGCTCCCATGTCGGGAATCGAACCCGGGTCACTGGCGTGTCGAGCGAACACTTTAACCACTAGGCTACCCCACCGCCCCGAAAACCTTGAGCATGAGACGTGATTAGAGTACTCGATCCTTTAACTTTAACTATAGTAACGACAATGAGATCACCTGAACGTGCATGACCCTGCTTAACATTTCAACAAGTTTATATATTAAGGTTATTAACTCTTTTCATGCTTCAGTTCGTTCACGTTCAGACGATAGTCTGTGCCATCACAGACGCCTTCCCAAGATCTCTCGGTCATCGAAAGTTACCAATAACAGCTATCGTATGCGGTGTAGGCTTTCTCCTAGGATTTTCCTGTGTCACTCAGGTGAGCTATGTCCAACCCTACACGAATATCCCTTCACTCGGGTGAGCTATGCCCAACCCTACACGAAGTTCCCTTCACTCAGGTGAGCTATGTCCAACCCTACACGAACATCCCTTCACTCAGGTGAGTTATGTCCAACCCTACATGGACATCCCTATATGCAGTTGAGATATTTCCACAACTACACGAACATCCCTTCACTCAGGTGAGCTATGTCCAACCATACACGAACATCCCTTCACTCAGGTGAGCTATATCCAACCCTACACGAACACCCCTTCACTCAGGTGAGCTATGTCAAACCCTACATGGACATCCCTTCACTCAGGTGAGCTATGTCCAACCCTACACGAACATCCCTTCACTCAGGTGAGCTATGTCCAACCCTACACAAACATCAGGTCACTCAGGTGAGCTATATTCACACCTACATGAAAATCCCTTCACACAGGTGAGCTATGTTCATCCTTCAAGAGAATTTTTAATTCAGTTGAGCAATGTCACAGACACAGACAGCCCTTCATTCGGGGGAAACATTTTCACATGTTACATCCCAAATCGCGGGAAAGTATTCGTTGATGTTATTCTTACGTGTCCGTAATAAAAATGTGGACAATACCAACCATATACAACGTTAACAATGTTCCGTCCAGGGAGGTATCTACGTGTTGACACTGATGGACTGGTACATCGGGAGTATCTCAGTCATGGTGCTGGCGATGTCGGAAATGTTGGTTCTAGCGTGGATATATGGTAAGACAGCTTTCTACATGAAGCCAGTTGCGTGTTTTGTGTAGTTCTATGTAAACCAAGACTCCCAGTCTTGTTATATCAAAAATGTTAGTTTCCCTTATATATACCGCTATACAGTAAACTACGGTTATAACAAACTCAAGGGACTACTAATTTTAGTTCGTTATAACCGTAATTCGTTATGAGCAAATATACAGCATAACTACAGCATATAGTCGGGACTAAAAAGTTAGTTCGTTATATCCGTTAGTTCGTTATAAGCGTGTTCGTTATAACCGTAGTTTACTGTATATACTTTCATTGTATTATTGCCCGCAGATCTGTTCACATGGATTCTCTGACATACAAAAGAATGCAAATTTTGATGGCTAGGAAATGAACCAAAGCATGATGTTGGCATAACCTCGCACGCTTACACGTAACTTGATCAGAATATGTTCTTAAACGTTGTTATCTTCTGACACAGGTGTAAATCGCCTGTATGATGATCTGACGATGATGATTGGCTATCGAGTGTCTCCTGTATGGAAGCCCATGTGGCTCGTCCTCACTCCCCTGTTAGTCTTTGTGAGTTGCCATTTATTTTAATTGTTACAAATGGAGTGAGTGAGTGAGTGTGGTTTTACGCCGCTTTTAGCAATATTCCAGCAATATCACGGCGGGGGACACTAGAAATGGGCTTCACACATTGCACCCATGTCGGGAATCGAACCCGGGTCTTCGGCGTGACGAGCGAACGCTTTAACCACAAGGCAACCCGACCGCCCCATAACAAATTTAGAAGTATATAACTGAGTGAGTGGGTGAGTGAGCTTAGAACAACGTCTCTGTGAGCAGTTTTTCAGTATCGCAGCCTGTTAGCATCTGAGGTGGAAAGCCCGACCTGATCCAGGACTTAGGCTTAGAACCAATGGGCACAGGATGGTTCTGGCAAACCAAGAAACATTATCTTGGTGAAGTGAGTGAGTGAGTGAGTTGGGTTTAACGCCGCTTTTAACAGTTTTCCAGTTATATCACGGCGTGTCAGCTTAATGTGGGAGGAAAGCCCGAAGTGATGCAAGTCTCAGACGTTTACCACTTCGGTGAAACCCACGAGCACGGTATGGTGCTGACAAACCAAGAAACATAATCGGGGCGAACCGGGATTCGAACCTACAATCATATGTTTCTGGCGTGCCCAAGGGACGCAACTCTGCACAGCGAATCGCTGCGCCTTAGACGACTGGGCCACCCGTGCCCCCCCTCTTGGTGAAGAGTACATGACGTAATACAAAACCCTCCTTCTCGTGATGCAATTCTGACATTCCAGTAATATCACATATCAAATTCAAATCCAAATTACGCATTTATATAGCGCTACCTATCCAGACATACTGCCTGCTCAAGAGCGCTCAGTCGTATGCTCTTGTGAAGAGGATGGTCTTGAGTTTTGACATCTTCAGACCCTCTGACATCAATGGGCAGTGCATTCCATAGAGTTGCACCTGCTTTTTGGAAGATTCTGTCGCCATATGTTGTTCTGCTGGTTGGTGGAACAGCAAGCTGTAGTTTGTTTGCAGATCTCAGTGTTCGGCCAGGTTGGTAAAGGGCAGTGAGTTCCTGGAGGTGTACTGGGGATAGCCCATGGATCGATTTGTAGACAAACATGATCAGCTTGAACACGATCCTGAGTCTCACAGGTAGCCAGTGCATGTCGTACATTTTTTTAAATTTGAATTTTCCATGACAGGCATTGCTGATAGCAGGACTCATAAACTTTTCGCCAGTCACACTTGGTGGGACAGGCTATCCGGCATGGGCTCAAAGTATTGGATGGATCATCGCCACGTGCCCCGTTCTTCCGATTCCATTCGGAATGGCGTTTGCCATTTGGAAGGAACAAGGTACCACTTTCAAAGAGGTAAGGAGAATTATTGTTCTGTAGCTCATGTGAGTAAATCCTGATTTTAGTTGAATCGAAAGGGGTCTATTTTAAGGTTAAAATGAAGACGATACAAAGCTTTGATATCTTTGATAATTACTCTTCAGAGGCTGATCAATACTACAAAACCTAGGAAGGAATGGCGACCAGCACTTGATGAAACACTTACCAACTACGAGATGAAGGAGACAACAGCAGATGTATTACTTGACAAAAGTTGCACATAGAGCTACTATCGTCAGTAATATTGCCAGATGGATGTTTATCATTTGCACAGATATAAAACGTCAATGACAGATACTAATCAGTCTCGATCATTGGATGAAACTATGTATATAAACACATTAGGTGTAGGAAATCGCGTTATTTAGGGACCAAGGGCAGGGAATTGTATTCGGCCAGGGACATCCGTTGGTTAATTGAAAAAAGAATTTGAATCATCCTATAAATTTGATATAAGTACGTAATGTGTGTGTATGTTGTAGTCACTTGTCGCTATAATTACGGGGACGGTCAGGTAGCCTAGTGGTTAAAGCGTTCGCTCGTCACGCCGAGGACCCGGGGTCGATTCCCGACATGGGTACAATGTGTGAAGCCCATTTCCGGTGTCCCCCGCCGTGATATTGCTGGAATATTGCTAAAAGCGGCGTAAAACCATACCCACTCACTCACTCACTATAATTACGCGTTGGCCGTAATTAGTTCTCCACGGTCGTTTGGGCTTTTGGTGCCCGAGCCGCGTGTTTATCACTTTGTATGCCGCGCGTCATGATTTATGGTCTGCGAATCATAATATTGTTGGCCAATGGCCGTCAGCCATAGTGGTATATAAGGACCTGGTACTGCAGCATTCAGTGTCGTATCACCTCGAGTTCCCAAACACTGAAACTTTTGTCTATTATTACGAGGCTATTTCACAAACTCTTGACAAACAAGATGTCCCCCTCTTATTTAAGTTTCAGAATGTGTTAATGTGTAGTTGGGTTGGGGAGAGATTAAGATGTAGGTAAAGTAGTATATATGTAGGTTTATCATTGATATAGTGTGTGTGTGTGTGTGTGTGGGGGGGGGGGGGGGGGGGGGGGGGCGGGGGTACTTATGGGAGAAGGGCCGTGGAGTAGCCTGGTAGTTAAAGCTTTTGACTCGTCACGACGAAAGACCCGGGTTCGATTCCCCATATTGGTACAATGTGTGAAGCCAATATTCCGGTGTCCCCAACCGTGATAATGCTAGATTATTTCTAAACGCGCCGTAAAACCATACTCGCTCACTCACAAACGTACGTGGGGAAAACTTGAGAATGGGTAGATTTAGAGGTAGGTTTATTTAGTTAATAGATATTTGAGAAAAGATGCTTTCTTCGGCATGATTGTTGAGTCGGTTCATTTAATATTGTGTAAACTGTTTTTCGTTGGTTATTCATTGAATTCATTATATTCTCCACAAGACTTTGTGTCATCATTTACCCGAAGTCTGATGCATGAACCCAAACCCCGGAGTCTCACGGGAGTGTTCAAGCTTGATGAATCCCGCCTGAAACCACAAAATACCATCAATTGTTATACCTCCATTAAGAAACTTGCAATTTCATTGGTTCATCCGTACCACGTGACGAAACAAAACATTTCAATGTAGATCCCCGAATCACGTGACTGACTCTAACCTTGATTATCGTTCCATGAATAATATCGACTTGTCACAATTGAATATTGAAAACAAGATTGTTAATGGTTCGCAGCTAGATCACGTTAAGGAAATCTAGGACGATTTAAAGGCTTCATTACCTTTTAAGTGTATTTCGGTGTAACGAAACGAATGAAAACTCTTGACGAGGTCAATTTGACAAAACAAGCACCCTTTTAACCAGACGCCATCTTGTTTTCTAGCAGACGAGTCAATATCTATCACGTGACAGGATGAGTCAATGCTCGAGGTCAGTGTCAGTAACATGATATTTGGGTCAACATCCAAACGTATTGCTTCGTCACGTGGTACGGATTAAGATTCTTAATAGAGGTATAACAAAAACCGTTCAGCAACATAAGCCTTTCAGTTGCCATAAAGCTACCATGTTAATATGCAGTGTTGAGAAAACTTACTACTGCACTTGATTAAGTACTCCATTAATAATGCTTTTACCACTATTTTGCCCTTTACGCCAAATGGAATCTGTATTATGAGTTTAATCTACCTTGGCCTTGTGAGTGCGGAAAAGATGATCTTGTTCATGTAGATAAAACAAACAATTCCATTTTGTTGGTCATGACAAATCCATGCCTCCGTATGCCTAGTGACAACAATTCAACTCAATCTATATCGAGGAGCCAAAGGGAACACAACACAAGAACCTTTGACGGTAAATTAAATTTTGTCTGAAAATGTTTCGAACACACGTTATGGTTGAAACAAAGTCGACATCTCCTGTCGGACTCTTGATTGTGAGAGGTTTCTGGTCCGAGAATGAGGCTTAACTCCCTGGAGCACCTGTTGTAGTCCATTCCTAGCTGTGCTGCGCAAACGTAAAAAATAATAATAGTACTTTCAATTGCTGAGTTACCTTGGTTCCATGTCAAGTTCCACAGCAGGAGTAAAGTGCTTAAGAAAATGATTTTCAATGATGTTATCACTTAGTTATTCAAAGATGTCGTAATAAATCAGACGTCATTGAACAAGAAAGAAGTTTATCTTTGTCTGTGTAGGTACGCTTTGGCCATTTTCTTAGATTAAATGTTTATTAGATATCTCCATTTAGTCATATTACAATGATCGTATCGTGAAACTAGTTTCCATTGGACTTTTACTACACACGGGCAAATGACAAGAATCAAGTAGGGCTTTGGGCAAACAATAACAAGCATATATCAATGAAAAGAATTTTCTCGTTGCAGGAATAGATCACATGGACGTACCATTTCCGAGCTCTTTTCCTGCAATTGGATATAAGACGCTCAGCAATGGAAGGGTTCGGATCATTATTTTTTACAAAATGTTCGGCGTATAAATCATCAAGGGTTAAGTTTGAAGATGTTATTTGACATATGTTTTCAAAGTGGGTGAAAATATGTTTGGGAGTTTTTAGATTAATCAAACAAATTAAGGACCAAGCAGGTGGCCATGTATTACCGTATTTGAGATGTTTATTTAATGTTGTTAATGTCTGCAGCAATGGAGGAAGCCAAAGTGTTGTTTAATAGCTCAAATGAATAATCATTTATTATTATTATGTACAGATTAAAATTAAAAATGCATCAAAGAGGGTTTGAGTGATCCTGGCACAGGCTGGTTAGGCTCATCATCAGCTCAGGGCCCTTGCCCCCTCTACACGCAGCCCAGACAGCGAATGGGATTTATCCCAGGAAGCGCTGCCAAGTCAAGAGTGACAATTTAAACTCCTTACAGCGAAAATTCGTAATGTTTAACTTTTAATTTTGCTACACGATAAACATGGCAATGTAGGCTTAGGGTAACCTTGTCACCCAGACTGAATATCAAACGATATTCTCCGAGGGATAAGTCAATATCTTCAAAAAAGCCAAAACGAAAATAAAGGGTGCCAATAGTCTTTATTGAAATGATTACATTGACGCTGACCAGCACGATAACTGGGGAGCTATGGTGGATACTATACGTTATGTCTCATACGACTCGGTCAAATAGCACCACGTTTATAACGACATTATGTATGGATTTCAAAACGCCATTGTTATAATTTCAGGTAATTAAGGATTGACTGTGTATTTTTTTCGGTTCATTGAGGTATGAATCGAAAAACCGATGTGCAAACTTTTTTAAGAATCCGCTAATTCGCCAAAGTAAAGCATGTTTTATCTACAATTGTTTAACCAAAACACAGTTGTAGATATCAAAACAGACGATTGATAAACATTCAACGTGTAGGAATACATCCTGTGGCGTGACATGAATCAGGTGATCGTTTAATTTATGCATATAACTTGACACGCCTATACAGTCAGTAGCCAATCAACTGAGAGTATTATGAAAACAATGTTCTTTGGACCTGTCACTTACGGCAAGAGGCGAAAAGAACTGCAAGAGTCATACTGTAACTAGCCGGAAGAAATATGTCCGGGAGAAGGCAACTGTTTCAAATAACATGGTCAGTTACCGCCAAATTCAAATTTCCCTGTTACAGTAAAACAGAGTTGGAAAAAATGACAGTTAGAAATGAAACCCGAAGACATAAAGTTGAACGGGGAAAAAACAAGTGAGCGAGCCTGAACGCTTGCTGTTTCATGCATTCTCGGCCTTCGGTTACAAAGGGTTGTTTGGACAATGAATATGCATGACAGTCGCTAATGTCCTGTGCATGACGATGCACGTGAGCAGAAACGGAATTCCCTCGACTGTAATATTGGGATTCCCCGACATTCTGTAATAATAAAAGTAGTGCGCCTCGGTGGGCGTGGCTTAATTTTTTTACATCCATTGGGAAATGAATGCAATAACACGTGACCAATTAGGCTAATCAGAATGCAGGAATTTCAATGAACACAACGAAAATTTAATTATTTGGGATTATAAGGAACAACCACAGGAACCTCGATATATGATAGGAATGAACAATACCCTACTTATGAACACACAATACCTTTTAGGAAGTGGTCAAATGTAACACATGTTTTATTTGGGATAACACTTTCTAAGTTAAGTACAGAATAAATTAGTCTGGTTCTCGTATTTTGGGCGTTGAATCTCATGCGGGATTCGAACATGTTTTTTATAGAAATAGTAGATTACGGCATACATCAAGTCATGAACATATGTGTGCCTGTATATAAGTCATAAGGTTTTATCGCTTGTACAATGGATAGTCATAATTATTTGAACAGTTTGCACTATAGCCTGATTAACACGTATGCAAATCATGATTCACGTAACTGCCAGTTACAGTATTTAAGGATATTTCTTCATTGCTGTCATAGACGAATCATAGATAAGCGGGAACATGTGGCCAAGTCAATTAGCTGTGCTGAGTTCTTTTTTCAAAGTTTTGTCAAAAAGAAAGACAATGCTATGAACTTACACAATTTATTCACCAGGTCACCTTCACGCTAAGAGCAAACTGATATTGATAAACCACATGTTGTACTGCGCATAGCTTTCTGTGAAAAGAGACAGACGTATGTATTACTATTTCTGTACTGAGACTGAACATATCACAAGCTGTTTGTACTGAGGTACGTACATTGAAGAATATCAAGTTTGGTTTTATTGTTTGGTAGTGGTTGAGGATTGCATTTCATATCTATTACTACAATGTATTCTTCCGTGTTCTAATTATCTGGTCATGGTTGGCGAACACACCTCCATACCTCGAATCAAACTCTAAATAAGTGAGACAAAATATTTATTGCAATAACAACTACAATTGCACTGTTAGCCAATAATTGGGCCGTGACTTTGCGATTTACATGCTGCAACATTAGCGTCAGGCATTACGATGAAGCCGAAGGACTTTCCGGGGGCAGTCACTGACCCGGTTGTGACAGTTTTCGGTGACAGTTGAGGTATCTGGCTGTTGACGAACGTCAGTAGTTTTCCATTGAGATGAACCTTCCTGAAATTGAAGTCCATATAATGTGAGTGAGTGAGTGAGTGAGTGAGTGAGTGAGTGAGTCTGGTTTTACGCCGCTTTTAGCAATATTCCAGCAATATCACTGCGGAGGACATCAGAAATTGGCTTCTCACATTGTCCCCCATGTCGGGAATCGAGCCCAGGTCTTCGATGTGAAGAGCGAACGCTTTCACCACTAGGCTACCTAACCGCCCCTTTAATATTTATGAGATATGTGGATGAGATAGTATTCCTAAAGCACACACTTATAATATAGCAATGTATATATCGAGAGAAGTGTCCACTCCGTTTGTATAATATGCGCTCCTTTGGGGATTCAGGGTTAGAATTCAACCCAAGCAACGTATGCTTCTCGTACGACTTCATGGATCTGTATGTCAGTGACTTAGTTGATAGAGTGTCTCGTACCCCGATCGTGTGGATAGATGTTCCATACTAGTTTGTCCATACTCAATGATTTACATATCGCCTTCACGTAGCTGGCATTATTGCTTGGTGCGAGGTCAAACATCAAACAAACACAAAAATCATAACATGCACACATGTGTAAATATAATATTCTCACATTCGTATGATATGTATGAATTATATGAATGGACCACTGAAAATCAGTGATGACACTGGTCACTAAAAAGGCACACATGTCCTGCCCTACCGGTAGCACCCGCCATTCTCTTAATTTAAGTAATTATCTCCCGTCTCCGGATGTACAAATGATCCAAGATTAAGTTGGAGTATCAGAGTATGCAAAAAAACGATTCATTCTTCTGACGTTGAGAATTCGGATGTTCAGAAGATTAGCAATATTTGTGTTTAGCAATATTCCAGCAATATCACAGCGGGGGACACCAGGAATCAGCTTCAAACATTATACCCATTAGGGGAATCGAGCCCGGGTCTTTTGTGGGACGAGCGAACAGTTGAACCACAAGGCTACTCCTCGGCCTCCAAAGTGTACAAGCAAGGGTCTTATTTTGCCCGGAAGCCCCGATGGACTAAAACTGTCAGACCAACAACTCCTGAGTGAGTGTACGTACCCTGCCTCCACATTCCCCCAATCAGGAGTGAGCCAGAAGACGTCCATGTGATGCTGGCTGTGTAGATGTGGGAAGTGGAGTTGTGCTGACGCCGTGTTCACGTTCAGGACATACACCGTTACACTTCCTGGTTTGTAGTTGTACATGCTGGAAATACAATGAACCAAACGTTTCAGAAACAATAACACGCATTTACACACAAGCACACACGTGCTTGTAGAAATGAAATGGGTTTTTATAGCTTTCATCTTGTGCAGTTATTCATTACGTTTTCATGTCATTCGAATAGCTGTATATACAGTAAAACATTTTAGTTCACATCCTACAAACAAAATAGCTGCATATACAGTAAAACATTTTAGAACACAGCCCACAAACAAAATATCTGCATATACAGAAAAACATTTTAGTTCACAGCCCACAAACAAAATATCTGCTTATACAGTAAACATTTTAATTCGCAACCCACAAACAAAATATCTGAAAATACAGTAAAACATTTTACTTCACTGCCCACAAACAAAATATATGCTTATTCAGTGAACAATTTAGTTCACAGAACACAAACAAAATATCTGCATATACAGAAAAACATTTAAGTTCACAGCCAACAAACAACGTATCTGCAAATACAGTAACACATTTTACTTCGCTGCCCACAAACAAAATATCTGCATATACACTAAAACATTTTAGTTCACAGCACACAAACAAAATATCTGCATATACAGTAAAACATTTTAGTTCACTGACCACAAACAAAATATCTACATATGCAGTAAAACATTTCAGTTCAAAGTAAACAAACAAAACATCTGCAAATACAGTAAAACATTTCAGTTCAAAGCAAACAATCAAAAGGTTTCCTTTATGAATTGAAAAGTAAGTGAGTGTGCCGTCATCGGTCATCTTCAAAGTGCTCCAAGAGGTAGGCTCAGTTAACTATCCATTTTATGTACTGTTCTGAAAGATACTGTAAAACTATGTTTTCCTCGTGTTTTACCAGACAAATGTTCGCTTGATATATCACTTGAACTCACTTCGTGTGTTTGATGCAGTGGGCATAGATCCGGAGGTTTTTAGTTGAAGAGTGAACATCAAATACTTTGTTACCAACCAACCTCTTGTACAGTACAGTCAGCCAGAAATCCTTAATATACAAAACAAGCTTCTTATATGTATATATAATGTAAGATCAACCAAACTTGAAGATATCAGAATATTAACAAGTAAAATGCACATTTCAAATTAACATTATGTTAGTTCCAAATGTAAGAAGAATACGGTATGCACATCTTAAAATATAGTTTAAAAAATAGAAGCTATAATTACTCTACCAAACGTTCTTAAGCAAATAAAAAAGGACAGCAATATTAATGCTTTCAGCAAATGCACAAAAAATGAATTGCATATTAACCAATACGCCAAAGTATCGAACGCAATTAAGATATCAAATGTTCTTATAAGTACATGGCATCTTTTATGAGCAAAATACATATACATACACCTTGGATGGCAGTGAAATTAATAAAAGTATTGTCAATTAAACTTACAGGTAGAGGATCGTTGGACGAACTTATAAGCCCATTCTTTCCGCCGAGGAGGACCTGTCGCAATACGCCTTTAATTCCATATCTAGCCGAGACACCAAGTTTATCAAGCCACCTAAGACCAAAAGGTCAATGAACCTGCTTTTAGTTACGTCAATATCGCTAGGCCATGCCACAAGTAATGCTTGTTATTAATGCCACTAGATATAAATATAATTTTCCCTACTAAATATAACACCAGAAAATACACAGAAGCTACCGGCATTATACAGCACTTACCTTTAGCAACAAAAAGACAATATTTGATGAAATAACTTGATGAAGAATATTATTTTGTCTTTAGCATTTGCTTTCTACAAGGGTAATACATATGGCCCAGTCGTCTCAGCCGCCCCAACTCGCTTTGCAGAGTTGCGTTCTGTTTTGTGCGCCAGGAACCTATATAGTCCCTACAAATACATTCTCTACAAGCACTTTGTCAAAGCTGATTCTCATTGAATATGAGGGGTAAATGTAGTATAAATACCTACTACCCCTTACCATGCACCTTTGGGAAAGCCATGCACTGCCACCGGCACGGTCAACTTTACAATAACGTCCTACCAGACACCAGTCACTCTTCCCGTATATTTTCGCGAGATCTGTCAAACCGATATTTATCATCCAAAACTGGCTCCGAAAGGAGATATCGCTTGGATGAGATCAAGCGATATCTACACTGTAGATATTGCTGCAATGAAATTACATCACAATGCTTTGCAGACCATTGTGACGTCACTGGTTACCATTGCGTCACAATCAAATGACATCACAAATGGCTCTGCTACTGAAGCTCTGCTACTGAAGTACTTTTTACACTGAAGACACTGCCTACAAATTGAAAAAGTTGAAAGAATGATGTTGGATGATAAATAAAATCTCACCCTCGTGTCTTTTGATATCAAATATATCAACACTCGTTGATAAAAGTGACAAAAATTCTCGGCAAGCCTCGGAATTTTTCCACTTTTATCAACTCGTGTTGATATATTTGATATCAAAAGACACTCGCGTGAGATTCTCTATTTATTTTACTCTATGATACAATATATACGTAAAATGGTAGATTGTATGGGAAATCTCCTGGTGAAGATGGAATCCCTCCTGAATTTTTTAAACTTTCAGAAACAATTCTTATTAAATACTTGAGACCTTTATTTAATAAAATATTAGATACCGGTATATTTCCTGAAGCATGGAACATTGGACTTATAATACCTATACATAAATCTGGTGTTACCTCTGACCCTAACAATTATAGAGGATTATCCCTGCTAAATGCAACTGGGAAATTATTCACGTCAATACTTGAAAAAAGACTACGATCATGGATGGATATAAACGATTTAATACATGAAGCACAAGCTGGATTCAGATCCAACTATTCAGTAACAGACACCATTTTCACACTCCAGGCCCTTTGTACTAAATATTTAACAAAGCGAGGGGGGCGATTTTATTGTGCTTTCATTGATTTCAAGAAAGCCTTTGACTTTGTGGAAAGGAAAAAACTATTATATATGCTCTTACAAAAAGGTTGCCATGGCAAGTTGTATAATGTCTTAGCTAGTATGTATTCTGCTGTTAAGGCTTGTGTAAAAACAGACAAAGGTAAAACAGATTTGTTTACAACTAGATCCGGTGTAAGACAAGGCTGTATCTTAAGCCCACTTCTGTTTATCTTCTTTATTAATGAGCTTGTAACTGAGATTTACAAAACGTGCTGTCATGGTGTGTTTGTTTCAGAAAGTATTGAAGATATTATGCTACTCCTTTTTGCCGACGATGTGACTATGTTCTCATATACAGTTATTGGTCACAAAGACAATTAGATATCTTAAGAACATTTTGCATTACCTGGGGCCTAAGTGTGAATCTTGATGAAACAAAAAAAATTGTATTCCGAAACGGTGGTATTATACGAAAAAATGAAAAATGGTTCTATGGTTCTATAAATGTCAAACTTGTCACTTACTACAAGTATCTTGGAGTATTTTTCTCCTCAAGGCTAATCTGGCCAATGGCCTGTAAAAGCCTAGCATCACAGGCTTCTAATGCCACTAGAGCCATTTATCATGCTTTCAAAAGAACTAGCTATATAACATTCGAAACAGCTTGTACAATGTTTGATTGTCAGATTGCTCCTTTATTACTTTATGGGGCTGAAATCTGGGGGGCAAAATTTATGAACGTATAGAAAAAGTACATATGTCCTATTTTAAAAACTATCTTTGTATCGGAAAATATGCCTCTAATAAAGCTATTCTTGGTGAAACTGGGCGATTAGATATGTTCGTGTTTGGCAAAATAACCGTACTAAAATACTGGTTGAGATTGCTACATATGAATCCATGTCGATATCCAAAACAATGATTTAAGATTAACATGCTACGAAAGTCAAAACATAAAAATGAAGACTTGAGTTTATATCTATGTACCCACTGTAAAGGGAGGCAATTAGAGGATGAATTTCATGTTTTGTTTTTATGTTCAAAATATTCTTCTGTCAGAAACCACTAATTGCCTTGGTTATCCAATGTCCATCATGATAATCACAGTTTATGTAATCTACTTAACTCCAAAAATATCGACATTGTAAAGGCTTTGGCCTTATACTTAAATCATGTATTCGATGTGAAAAAAGACTACTTGTATTTATTTTCCTGACATCACGTGACGCAGCAATTATTGTAATTGTAATTGAACTCTAGGCCCAAAATACTGAATAAAGAATCTTGAAATATACGGAAAATGGTAGATTGTATGGCTTGGCAGTGTCGGAATAGTCCAACGGATTTAATATAGTTGGGATCACAATTGAGATATCCTCTGACGTTGGAAACGGCTTTGGTGATTTCATTTGCTTGCGTCAGCATTTTCGAATGTGGTGGATAACGTGCAGGAATGCCCTGATCTTACTGATATTCGTTTCAAACCCACATTTAACCCAGGTCACTCACTCACTCACTTACAGGAAACCGGAGGCGTATCTATCAGAGGCGTTGGGGGTGCCTCCCTTGTAAGCTGATGCTGTCTCCCCCAGCCATACTGGCTTTCCTGGCGCAACAGCATGCACGGCGGCAATAGCGCTCTTTACCAGTCCTACAAGACTGTCAAGTGTTGCAGGATGTGAGAAATCAGAAACCTTCGAGGTTTCACCATTGACGTAATAGCTGGAAACCAATGACAAACGATTACAACACTACTACGACTACTACTACTACTACTACTTTACGACTACAACATAACTACTACTCCTATCAATAATTATTGATGGAATTGAGGAATTATTGACCATCTCGTGGAAAGTCATGATTGATGCTTAAGAGTAAGTGATGCTTCAGAGTTTGCGAGTTTGCCTATTTAGTGGTATATACTAGATGGAATTTGATAGAAAGTGAAAGGGAGAGTTTGTTCCTGTATGTTCCCTTACTTACTGATGGAAGCTCACGACATCAACCGCGCTTGCCCCACCATGAGACAAAAATCTGCAACACACAAATAATCAGAAACTCTGTATGGAGGCGTTACCACATCCCAGGTCTAACATGCTCGTAGCAATTACATTGGGATTGTGTTCTCCGGGTATATATTTGTATGCCTGCTGACAGATTAGTCGCTGGATACCGTTGGCATAGCAAGGGAGCATTGTGCCTATGTTGACTGTGTATTCTGTTTCCGGACACTTTCATGAATGTATTAAAATTACAAGACAAAATGCAGTCAACCAGCTTGAGACAAACACGGATCTGTCATTTAATACAGGAAAAGGAGACTACGAATTTTATTATAATAAGGATTCTGATTATTATTCAGTGACACCATATGGATTGTCAGACAAAGGTAAAAACTTCACGTTTCACCCCATCTTCCTAATGCAAGAGAGTTAATTGACTTTAAAAGCCTAGTTTCCACCCTTGCCGAACTACGCTGGAATTCCTGGGCTCGATCGCAGCGCCACCAGTGGCTATTACGAGTTATGTCCCTTCTGCCCCTCTCCTATGGACCAATCAGATTCCACCTCACGTATCACTTGCATTTGCTTCAAACAAAACGGGGGCGCCCAGTCAAGAGGATCTGATGGATAATCAAGATCTGTATATTGTGATAAAACGAGTCTTACATCGCGAATCGATCACATCACGTGAGCACCTTGATTAAAAACATGAAAATCTTTAGAAAATTTCTGTTGACAACGAGTTAGCGGTGCACATGTTTTGCAAATCCTGCAATCGGCCGTATTTACGAACCGTGTTTTGATTTCGGAGCACGGTTTTGATTGGACTATGCAGAGACTCGTTAGTCCAGCCAAAATGTAACTCCATAACACCAGCCAAGTTCGGCAAGGGTGGAAACTGGACTTTTATAGTCAGTTAACTCATTTGCCTCGGGAAGATGCTTTCACCCACGACGTGATATAACGTCTTCTGCCATGTAACCACCAGTGTAAAACTGAGACACTTACCCTTTTACCCCAGATGCATGAGTGACAGTCACATCTGGTCCTACGATGAGGCTGGACTTATACGACGTACCTTGGAGGACCCGCTTCAGCTGTGCAAAGTCATTGGCGAGTTGGGCGTCCGATAATGTGATGTTTGCGTTGTGATGAAACACATTTGGTTCTAGGCAAAACGCAGATACGTACAAGCTAACAGTGGAAGCAGATGGACGTCGTCTTACTCGCCCTGGTGCTTTGGGTTCTTGATTATAGCTTCATCCTATTGTTGCAGTAGAGTTCGACAACAAACCAAATTTTGTATTGCTGTTCCAACTATGTACTGTCGCATGTGGCCGTTAATATATGACCCTGCGTAGTTCTTCATTGTGTACAGTCATGTACAGTAACACTTTTTTTCATCAGTTTGTTATTGGGAGAAGGTTTACACGACCTTGTATAACAGTTCTCAGCATAAATATCATACAGAATGCATTGCCACTTATATACTAGTAATTCTATAGGCATTGTGAAGTGAATGTTTCTAAAGATTTATAGTTGTTCCTTTCTTATTTATTGTAGATTGTGGGGGCACGGGTAGCCAAGTCGTCTAAGGCGCCGCGATTCGCTGTGCAGAGTTGCGTCCCTTGGGCACGCCAGAAACCTATGATTGTGGGTTCGAATCCCGGTTCGCCCCGATTATGTTACTAGGTTTGTCAGCACCATACCCGTGCTCGTGGGTTTCACCGAAGTGGTAAACGTCTGAGACCTGCATCACTTCGGGCTTTCCTCCCACATTAAACTGACACGCTGCGATATAACTGGAATACTGTTAAAAGCGGCGTTAAACCCAACTCACTCACTCATTATTATAGATTGTAAGGATTTGGATTAAGCTGTGTCTGACCATTTTACTAACAATTGGTGAGTGAGTAAGTGTTTTGTTTGATATATTAAGGCCGCACTCTGCAATAATCCAGTCGGCTGTAAATAATCAAGTCTGGACCGAAAAACCAGTGATTGACTTCATGAGCATCGATCTACGCAATTAGGATACGCTGACATGCATCTACTAAGTCAGCGAGCCACACCACCCGATCCCGTTAGTCGCCAATTCTAAACCATATCTTCACGGGTCGAGTTTGTACGCCGATTTTAGCAATATTCCATCAATATCACGGCGGGCTTCACACGTTGTGACCATGTCGCGAATCGAACCCGGGACTTCGGCTTGACGAGCGACAACGTTTTAACCACTAGACTATCCCACCGTCCCTACTGGGAAATAGCACAACGTGTCAGGTGAGGTGAAATGGGGTTTAACGTCGCGTCCAAGATAGTTGCACTTATATAGCGACGTGCATGCACGTGTGTGTGTGTGTGTGTGTGTGTGTGTGTGTGTGTGTGTGTGTGTGTGTGTGTGTGTGGCTGCTTGTACTAGTCCGGACTGATGCCGATTTATAGTGCTAGCTCACTGAGATACAATGCCGCAGATTAACATGAATACCCCACTCAGACACAGTATACTGACTCCGAGCCGACCAGTCCTTGTTTTAGCCCCTTAATGCCGAGCGTCAGACAGGGTAACAACAAGTACCATCTTTTAACGTCTTTTGGTATGACGCGGTCGGGGATCGAATCCCGGACCTTCCGCTCTCCGGGCGGACGCTCTTCCACTAGACCACGGAGGCGGTCTCCCAACGTGACAGACATGCTGCTACTTCTGAAGACGTAACCTACCATTTCCCAGTTCGAATCCAGCAATATGGTAGCCTTTCTGTGACGAGTATTTAAGCAACAATTCAGCATTCGATGGGTCCCACTTTCCTTGCTTCCGCAGTAAAATATTAAGGTCGAATATAAGCTTCACCCCCGTGTTATGAACAAACTTGTTAAGAATATCCCAGTCTTCAGCTGCAAGATGAAGTACAAATATCTGAAGGGATCAATGCATAAAGCGAGGACACAAAAATGTCATCAAAATACTCCTTGACTTGACTTCCATTAATTGTACATTACATGCTCAGTACATAACCGGAACAGGTGACACAATGGCGCACGGTGATATCAAGTTTATTCTTCGCATTGAGACAGACTATTGTACCACAACTGTCTATGACTGGTTCTTATTTGTTGAGGTGAGGTGAGGTGAGGTGAGATGAAATTGGGTTTAACGTCGCGTCCAATATTATTGCACTTACATAGCGACGTGCATGCACGTGTGTGATGCTGATTTATAGTGCTAGCCCACTGAGATACCATGCCGCAGTTTAACGTGAATACCCGACTCAGACACAGTATACTGACTCCGAGCCGACCAGTCCTTGTTTTAGCCCCTTAATGCCGAGCGCCAGACCGGGTAACAACAAGTACCATCTTTGAACGTCTTTTGGTATGACGCGGCCAGGGATCGAACCCCGGACCTTCCGCTCTCCGGGCGGACGCTCTACCACTAGACCACGGAGGCGGTCTCTTATTTGTTGAAGAGTCAAATCATCCAAGTTTATTGTATTCAGGCAGTGTACCGATATGATTATCAGATGTTGTTGACAAAATTGCTATAACATCGTGTCAAATGCACATATTGAAATCTAACCGACTTATCTATGGCATTGACAGCGTTATATGTGTTTGAGTGTCATTGCAAGCGTGAGTTTGCACTGCAGTCTGGATCGGTGTCCCTTTCCACAAGGCATTCGTAGCTTTACGATCGTAACTATATAGTTTATCACAGTCTTACAAATGTCGTAGTGTTATTTCTTTAAAAAAATCACTTTGCATTTTTTGTCTTGACTATAAGTAATACTCCTTATTGGCTGAAGTTCTTGTTTCACGTTATAATTATTAGCACACATGCAGCTATCTTCGTCAACTACTCATTGCGATATTTCGTGATTCTATGTTCAGTGGCGAGGACAATAAGGTATTTTACTACAGAGGAAGGACACAGGTAACAGAAATCGTCATGTCTCCTTCAATGATTAAGTATATTGTTAATGATACGAATAGTTATTTAAATCTTATAAACTACTAGGTCAAGCTATTAAATATGCCATCTTCAAGATACCCTAGAAAATGTTATAATATGATGCTTCTCTACGATAGCAATGGGAAGCAAAATCGGGCAACAAAAGTCAAAAACATGTTATACGAAAGTGGATATGGTTATATTTGGTTACAGCAACATATAGATATGCCACAGCATTTCTTCCACCGTTTGACACAGACCTTAAAATATATGTACATCCCAAAATGGCATGGTTCTTTGTCCAGTTCTAGAAAAGCAAATTACTACACTACATTTAAGACTACTATTATACTAGAACCTTATCTATTAAGTGTAAATTTCTCTTTCTCGATTTCGTTTTGGCCCACATGATCTATTTATTGAAACAGGCAGATATGAAGGTATTACAAGAGAACATAGACTTTGTAGGATTTGTAAAACTGATTGTATTGAAGATGAATATCACTTTTTATATGTATGTCCAGTGTATAAAGATTTACGAGCAAAATATCTAAATAACTATTTCTACCGTAACCCAATCGGTAACAATTGCAAATTTTGTAAATTAATGACTTGTGATTGTACAGAAACTATTAGAAATGTATCAATGTTCATTTATCATGCTATGAAACTAAGAAAATGTATGAATTTGTAACACGCCCCAGACAATGTACTATAGGCCTTTGGCCTCATAAGTACCATGAATAAAGATTGATTGATACGAATCTTCTTACTCATTTCTTCAGGAACTTTTGAGGCCGACAATTCTTAAACAGCTACAGGTTACTCACCCAATAGTTTGAACGGCGATGCTGCGTTGGAGCTATGCTGTGTGGCATGGGGATCAAACACGACATGGTCAGCCGAGGTTCCCCCGACCCTCAGATATGAGGGAACGAGTTCTTTCACAAGCTTCTGGAGATTTGGTGAACTGTACAATGATACAGATGTAAATTATATCAGACGTGTTTGCTGAGAGGTAAAATATACAGTCACCTAATCTTATAGTGTTTCATACCTGTGATGGGATCGAGTGGGTCAGACATGCTGATTTGATTGATACATGTAATTGTATCCACACTGTGCAGTCCGATGCTCATGATGTCAATCACTGGCTGTGTTATGGGTCAACGCATTCGTTCTTTATGCGTGTGTGTGTGTGTGTAGGGAGGGGGGGGGGGGGGGGGGGGGAGGGGGGGAGGTGTAGAATAGTGGTTAAAGCGTACCATCGCGCCGAAGACCCAGGTTCGATTCTCCACATGGGTTCAATGTGTGAAGCCCTGATATTTCTGTAATATTGCTGAAAGCGACGTAAAACCATACTCACTCTGCTATCATGCTTGGTACTGTTTCGAAGGTCTGCCAATGATGACTTTTGTATAAAGCGTTCATAGTATAACGTGCATGTGGCTCGAAGCACCCCTCACTCAGTGATGTTGATAAAGCAATCTTAAAAACAGTTTATTATACAGATTTCTGATGATATGTTTAGAGGCCATGTTCGTCCCAATTCGCTGTACATAGTTGCCTCCCTTGGGTGCGCCATAAACTTGGATTCCAGGTGGGATCGGCTGTGATAATTTAATTCGTGTTCGTTTCTTTCTGGGGGATAGGGTGGCCCAGTCGTCTGAGGCGCCGCGATTCGCTATGCAGAGTTGCGTCCCTTGGGTACGCCAGAAACCCCAATGATTGTGGGTTCGAATCCTGGTTCGCCCCGATTATGTGTCTAGGTTTGTCAGCACCATACCTGTGCTCGTGGGTTGCACCAAAGTGGTAAACGTCTGAGACCTGCATCACTTCGGGATTTCCTCCTAACATTTAACCGACACGCCGTTGTGTGACTGAAATACGGTTAAATGCGGCGTAAAATCAAACATACACTTTCACACATGATACATGTATTTATCTTATCAACCATGACCTTGGTCTCAACGACTGCCATGATCAACGATGCAAATAGCTTTACAACAGCAAAGCAGATTGATTTTGGAAACAGAACCTATGCTTGTAAGTGAAAGTCACGTAGGATCAGCTATTTATAACGCGGGTCATATCAAACCTGAGATGGTGTCTTTCAAACCCTGCCCGCAAGATATAGCTGTCGATGGTCACCCCAACAAACATGTCGTCGACCTCATGCACAACGCTGTCAGTAGAAACTGTCACATGTACTTGGTGTTGCTGCGATGCGGTGAACGTTGGTATCCATAGCAACACGAGGAACCGAATCGGACCTAGCACCTGTACCATATTTAGAGTTATGAGCTTGACCTGCTACGGCTATGGCGCTGACTGTCTGGGACTGGCTGTAGTGTGCCTAGATAATAAACTTATCATGAAAATAAAAAAGTAGGACTGTATTCGCTAATTCGCCAATCTTAACTATCTATAAATATGTCAAGATCGTTGTATTTCTTGCGATAATTGGCCTCTAAATGATTGTTCGTGATGATGTTAAGAGAATACATGATCCGCGACAATGTTGTTGTCATTGAGTGATTCATCTGATATGACATTAACTGCCTGATGGACGACTTCAAGTGACATTTTGTATCAGATTGAACGGGACGTGTTTTTTTCCCTGGACCGTCAGTTGTTATTTTTGTTGTGGCACAAAAAACGCCAGTAAGTAAAATGGTAAATAAAATCATTCAGATCTTATTATTAATAAAATGGTAACAATAAACATAAATAATCATAAAGCTTATGTTCAATAAGCAAAGAAGAGCCAGGAGAAAAACTGTCAAAATATATTTGTAAGAGTAAAAGCCCGTCCTTTCATAGCGACATCTTCGGAATCTGACTATATGTATACATGTATAATGAACGATTGAATCTTTGTTACTTGCTCCAGTCACGCCGGGGAGTCGCACAGACATGCAAAACATATATATATATATATATATATATATATATATATATATATATATATATATATATATATATATATATATATATATATATATATATATCAGTAATTTAATTTATTTGAATGATTTGCACGCAGTCATAGGTTTAAGTGTATAAATACATGTAGTTGAAATATGAAAATTAATAATGTATAAACAAAGACGATGAGACAGTTCAGGTACATGTACAGGATTCTAAGGTGCCACTGCTCTTGTAACAATTGCCACAACGTAAGCCCCTTTCGAATGGTAGGTTCCCGATAATGTCCGCCTGACATGGTCGTCAGCTTAGTACAATACAGTCACAGTCTTCTATTCGCATGTGTGTGTGTGTGTGTGTTGTGTGTGTGTGTGTTGTGTGTGTGTGTGTTGTGTTGTGTGTGTGTTGTGTGTGTGTGTTGTGTGTGTGTGTTGTGTGTGTGTGTGTGTGTGTGTGTGTGTGTGTGTGTGTGTGTGTGTGTGTGTGTGTGTGTGTGTGTGTGTGTGTGTGTGTGTGTGTGTGTGTGTGTGTGTGTGTGTGTAGTGTAGTGTGTGTGTAGTGTGTAGTGTGTGTGTAGTGTGTGTGTGTGTGTGTGTGTGTCGGGGGGGGGGGGGGGGGGGGGGCACGGGTGGCACAATCGTCTAAGGCGCCGCGATTCGCTGTGCAGAGTTGCGTCCCTTGGGCACGCCAGACACCTATGATTATGGGTTCCAGTCCCGGTTCACCCCGATTATGTTTCTAGGTTTGTCAGCACCATACCCGTGTTCGTAGGTTTTACCGATGTCGTAAACATTAACGGCTCTCATATGTTTCAAAGAAGACAAACATGTCCCGTTATAAGACAATACAGACGAAATTAACATACATGTACCATGTACTTTGCCGAGCGCCAGACACAGTGACAACAAGTACCATAATTCAATATATTTTGGCACGACGATGCCTGGAGATCATATCAAATCATCTGCCCCCACGTAACTGTTCCTGGGTAATATTTCCTGACTCATCATTCTGATGAACAGAGATTGATCAAACAGCACTTCTACAAACACTGACATCGGCTTGAGGAAATACAATCAACCACCATGCGGTGGTTGGGGTTAGTGTGCCTGCCGTTACACTGCTGTGTAACCCGCATGCGGGGCGAGAGTTAGTCTGCCTGCCGTTTCACTGCTGTGTAACCGTCACGCGGGGCGAGGGTTAGTGTGCCTGCCGTAACACTGCTGAGTAACCCGCATGCGGGGCGAGGGTTAGTGTGCCTGCCGTAACACTGCTGTGTAACCCGCATGCGGGGCGAGGGTTAATGTGCCTGTCGTTACACTGCTGTGTAACCCGCATGCGGTGCGAGGATTGGTGTGCCAGCCGTTACACTGCTGTGTAACCCGCGTGCGGGGTGAGGGTTAGTCTGCCTGCCGTAACACTGCTGTGTAACCCGCGTGCGGGGTGAGGGTTAGTCTGCCTGCCGTTACACTGCTGTGTAACCCGCATGCGGGGCGAGGGTTAGTGTGCCTGCCGTTACACTGCTGTGTAACCCGCATGCGGGGCGAGGATTGGTCTGCCTGCCGTTACACTGCTGTGTAACCCGCATGCGGGGCGAGGGTTAGTGTGCCTGCCGTTACACTGCTGTGTAACCCGCATGCGGGGCGAGGATTGGTCTGCCTGCCGTTACACTGCTGTGTAAACCGCATGCGGGGCGAGGGTTAATGTGCCTGTCGTTACACTGCTGTGTAACCCGCGTGCGGGGCGAGGATTGATCTGCCTGCCGTTACACTGCTGTGTAACCCGCATGCGGGGCGAGGATTGGTCTGCCTGCCGTTACACTGCTGTGTAAACCGCATGCGGGGCGAGGGTTAATGTGCCTGTCGTTACACTGCTGTGTAACCCGCGTGCGGGGCGAGGATTGGTCTGCCTGCCGTTACACTGCTGTGTAAACCGCATGCGGGGCGAGGGTTAATGTGCCTGTCGTTACACTGCTGTGTAACCCGCGTGCTGGGCGAGAGTTAATGTGCTTGTCGTTACACTGCTGTGTAACCCGCGTGCGGTGCGAGAGTTAATGTGCCTGTCGTTACACTGCTGTGTAACCCGCGTGCAGGGCGAGAGTTAGTGTGCCTGTCGTTACACTGCTGTGTAATCAGCGTGCGGGGTGAGGGTTAGTGTGCCTGCCGATACACTGCTGTGTAACCGTCACGCGGGGCGAGGATTAGTGTGCCTGCCGATACACTGCTGTGTAACCGTCTCGCGGGGCGAGGATTAGTGTGCCTGCCGATACACTGCTGTGTAACCGTCACGCGGGGCGAGGGTTAGTGTGCCTGCCGATACACTGCTGTGTAACCGTCACGCTGGGCGAGGGTTAGTGTGCCTGCCTTTACACTTCTGTGTAACGTATTGTGTTGCCGCATGTACCAACAATAATGGCTTTCCAAAGGTGTAACAATGTGACCATGTAAATGAGAGAATCGGTATACATAGTTCCAAGCTCATGTCTGTTATTTTGTATGTGTTGTAACATACTCTTCCTATGAACAGTAGTAAGAAAGCCATACATACGACTGTTGCTCAAAAGGTGTTTGATCAAAGTTATGATATTCAACTCCATTAATGTTCAGTATTAGGTTTCTGTTCCTTCATTGGTAAAATATGCCAATCCTATCATCGCTGTTCCGTGATTTCGTATTGCTGGAATTTACACGTGGCAAGTCATCTACCTACCTTTCTACACACCTCTCTACCTACCTACCTGCCTACAGACCTACAGACATATCTACATACAGACCTATCAACCAGCTAACTAATTAAAGTTTACGCGTACCTTCAAACATGTGAAACTGTGTCGTTTTCAATTTATTATTTAGCTATTGATTTTGTAAGAAATGACACAATATACACATACAATGGTTTCACTTACAAATCCTCGCGTCAGGTTAAGTCCACTTACAACAAAACCAAGAACACTGGAGTAGAGTGTCACACCCACATATTTATCATGAACTTTGTTGACGGCAGCCTGTGTGTTGATGTAGATGTCAGCATCTGCACCATGAAGGACAGTGCATAAGAAGATTGAGTATACAAGATGGCGGAGCATTGTCATCACGGACTTCCACGGTTACGCCCTAGTCTCAAGCACAGAGAAACAGCGCTTTCAGCAAATACCATTTACAACTTACGATAACAGAAAAATTGTTGACCTATTTCGATAGTCAACTTCACACGTTCTGTCGACAAAGCAGAAATCCATGTCAAGAAAACCAGACACAACAAGGTCGACACACGTATGTTATACAACTGCTATTAACAACTGTTATACAACACGTATGTTATACAACTGCCAGCAATCTATTAGCCACTCCTGTGTGTTTGGAACTCATGTACTAAATTTACAATATGTTCTCAGATAAATTCATGCATGTATGTTATAATCAGTCTTTCACTGGTAATTTTGTAAACCTTTTAGTAAAACGACTGTCCTTAAGGTAAATAGAACTCCTGTCATAATAAACTGAGATCGTACGATCAAGGTCTCAAACCTGGCTGACCACCTGGTGAACTTTGTGTGTGTCACAATAAAATCTATCTTGCAACCACCGTCATACTATATGTATGGTTACAGGAATTATGAAGAGCGTCAATGTATGACGTCATGATATCAGTACAGGCTAACCAGCCGTCTTTTAAGGGTCCTGAATGACAGAGACTGGCCATTCAGACAGCTACATGTACATTATATGAGGCGTAATGGCAATGCCGTGTATAGGACAAAAAAGTTGTCTCAGGACGGCACGTAAAATGATAGATACTGCAGCATTTGACAATGTCTAAGCTGAATACTCATCTTGTGTATTGCTCACTTTAAAAAACACTGATGTAATATTGTTGCTGTTGTCTGTTCTTTAACACCGTCCTCAGCAGCAATATTAAAGACCGATAACTGAAGGCATCAACATGCCTTTACTCCGAAGCTGTCTATTAAAGTGGGAATAACCAGCCCACATTGCTATCAGTAATTGAGATTAGAACACAGAGTTACATAAACCATCACTAATATATAGTGTGTGTTATGTCTAAATATTATATATTATTCTTGACCTTTAAAAGAGATAATTAATGACAGATTTGACATAAAATTGCAGTCCATTAATGATGGTGCACATTAATGTCCACACGCGCATCTGTACAATCTATTTGCTAAACCAATTCATGCATAAAATGTAATGACATTTTCCCTTACATGTCTCTTTGTGCACCGTTGTTGCTCGAAGTATGCTTAGAACAAATGAACTAGAACTAAAACTTGCAATTTGCTCTTCATTGTAAAGAACGACAAACGACACATTAATGCATGTTCATGTTGTTTGGTTTGTTGTTTAACGCCGCACTCAGCAATATTCCAACTATATGACAGCGGTCTGTAAATATTCGAGTCCACCCGATCACGTTGGTCGCCTTTTACGACAAGCATAGTCCCCTTTTACGGCAAGCATGGGATGCTGAAGACCTATTCTACCCCGGATCTTCACGGGTCGCATGATCATGTAATGTAGGGGACGCAAGTGTGTACTTAAGCACTTATGCAGGTGTTTCCAAGCACTGTTGTCACTTACTATCATGCCATACTGGTAATTCGTTCGGACATCAATTTCGAAGACATATTTGTCGACACGGACACAATATGATTTAATATATGCACACAAGTTGTATCAATGTCGACCCAAAACATTTGTATCAATGGCGACACAACACGATAAGCCTCAATGTCAACACAACATGATATTTATCAATGACGACACAACACGATATGTTTTTTTGACGTTACAACAGAATATGTGTCAATGATGACACAACATAATGTGTAATTTTTTTTACACAACACGATATGCCTCAATAACGACACAACACAGTCTATATGAGACCACCTCACATGAATATAGACTATGTGTGACATTCAGTCAGATAAGACAAGCCAGAGACAATGAAGGTAACACTGTCAGTGCTCCTCCTGGTCACCACCTTCATTTCCTCCACATCATCGGGAGCAGTGAATGTCAGTGTCACGGTGTCCACAACACAAGCAGTGTCATTTATTGATGAACTATTTGTGGGCGTCACACTTGACTCCAGTCTCCTGCCGACCCCACAACACTGGAAAGGATTGGACTTCAGGTAAGTCAGTGAAGGTCATTGCCATAGATGACAATAGATATCAAGTTATTGAAGATTCCTTGATTTGAAATCCATCATTTGTATTCACACTTATAGCTGAGATTTGGACACATCATATTCCTAGTTTTATTCATGCACATAATTGATATGAAACAGACATAATTGTTTTAATCGAGCTATTGAAGATTCCTTTCATTTGAAATTGATATTTTGTATTCTTGTATTTTTGTAACGGCATAGTTCAAACTAGCAAAGCAGATGTCTACAATAATAATGATTTCCAAGCCGTTTATCACAGAAAAAAAAATATAAATATATAATAAATGCATGACGCTACTTCTGTTGTTCGTTAATGTATTTAGATAAATAGTATTCTCTTTGGATAGGTAAACAAGGCATGCGGTATAGCACATATAAACCTGCTCAATTATTTATGACGTATGTCGTGTATCACGCTATTGCTTTACCTCCAGCTCTCAAAAAGTTCAGACACTGGCTAAAGGCTTGTCTCCATGCTATCTGAGGATTGGAGGAACTGAAGGTGACAGCCTGACCTTTGACCCTACCGGTAATGGCACAGTAGATGTCAATCGTTCATTTACAGGTGCGTACATCTACTAAAGATATATATAGTTTGTCTTGTTGATTTTATTGTCACTGAGGTAGGATAAGAGGTGGTTCAAATATTAGAGCATCAGATGTGTTTGGGTGCTGTTACTACAGTTGTATCTGCAGGAGCTACCTGATGTGTTTGGGTGCTGTTACTACAGTTGTATCTGCAGGAGCTACCTGATGTGTTTGAGTGCTGTTACTACAGTTGTATCTGCAGGAGCTACCAGATGTGTTTGGGTGCTGTTACTACAGTTGTTTCTGCAGTAGCATCATATGTGTTTGGGTGCTGTTACTACAGTTGTATCTGCAGGAGCTACCTGATGTTTTTGGGTGCTGTTACTACAGTTTTATCTGCAGGAGCTACCATATGTGTTTGAGTGCTGTTACTACAGTTGTATCTGCAGGAGCTACCTGATGTGTTTGGGTGCTGTTACAAGAGTTGTATCTGCAGGAGCTACCAGATGTGTTTGGGTGCTGTTACTACAGTTGTTTCTGCAGTAGCATCATATGTGTTTGGGTGCTGTTACTACAGTTGTATCTGCAGGAGCTACCTGATGTTTTTGGGTGCTGTTACTACAGTTTTATCTGCAGGAGCTACCATATGTGTTTGAGTGCTGTTACTACAGTTGTATCTGCAGGAGCTACCTGATGTGTTTGAGTGCTGTTACTACAGTTGTATCTGCAGGAGCTACCAGATGTGTTTGGGTGCTGTTACTACAGTTGTATCTGCAGGAGCTACCAGATGTGTTTGGGTGCTGTTACTACAGTTGTTTCTGCAGTAGCATCATATGTGTTTGGGTGCTGTTACAACAGTTGTATCTGCAGGAGCTACCTGATGTTTTTGGGTGCTGTTACTACAGTTTTATCTGCAGGAGCTACCATATGTGTTTGAGTGCTGTTACTACAGTTGTATCTGCAGGAGCTACCTGATGTGTTTGGGTGCTGTTACAACAGTTGTATCTGCAGGAGCTACCAGATGTGTTTGGGTGCTGTTACTACAGTTGTTTCTGCAGTAGCATCATATGTGTTTGGGTGCTGTTACTACAGTTGTATCTGCAGGAGCTACCTGATGTGTTTGGGTGCTGTTACAACAGTTGTATCTGCAGGAGCTACCTGATGTTTTTGGGTGCTGTTACAACAGTTGTATCTGCAGGAGCTACCAGATGTGTTTGGGTGCTGTTACTACAGTTGTTTCTGCAGTAGTATCATATGTGTTTGGGTGCTGTTACTACAGTTGTATCTGCAGGAGCTACCTGATGTGTTTGGGTGCTGTTACAACAGTTGTATCTGCAGGAGCTACCAGATGTGTTTGGGTGCTGTTACTACAGTTGTATCTGCAGGAGCTACCTGATGTTTTTGGGTGCTGTTACTACAGTTTTATCTGCAGGAGCTACCATATGTGTTTGAGTGCTGTTACTACAGTTGTATCTGCAGGAGCTACCTGATGTGTTTGGGTGCTGTTACAACAGTTGTATCTGCAGGAGCTACCAGATGTGTTTGGGTGCTGTTACTTCAGTTGTTTCTGCAGGAGCTACCTGGGATGCTGTAAATACATTTGCCCAGGATGTGAAGTGGAAGTTTATATTCGGTCTGAACGCCCTTAAGAGGAAGGAAGGACAGTGGGACCCTACTAACGCAAAGGAACTGCTGCAATACAACAGTGCGAAGGGGTACCAGCTGGCAGGTTTTGAACTCGGAAACGGTATGTATATAACTAAATACACGGATATATATGATTGAATATGAATTCAATATACAACTAAAAAAGAAATTAAATAAAATGTGCCAAAACGTTTTAACATCTGATGACATTTCTTTTCATGAATCTGATAAATTACCCTTTACTCCTTAATTTCATACAAACAAATCAAGGAAAATATCACAATTTTACAAGATTTATGACTTGCCAATAACATCTCGTGACATTTATTCAGAAGTGTAACTGGTTACAGAACCTGACTTATTCCCTGGGCAATATAACATCACTGTCAGTGGCAGCCAGTTAGGTAGGGACTTCTATACCTTCAAGAGGCTGCTCCGATCGACACCAGGGTATGAGGTAACACCAGTTATCGGACCTGACATTGCCTCTATAACTGGAGCAAAATCACAGTTCTTTGCTGAGTAAGTAGACTGAACTGACAATGAATTTACGTAAGGGCCGTGGCCATAAAGTTTACATGAACCATGTCGCGTTATGCCATTTACAATCTTTGTGTAAAGTTTGACAAAAGAGTAAACCTCAATCCTGGTCGCAAAACATAACACCCGAACACAAACAAATGCACCACCTGCACGTGGAACACGATGGTGGACCCATTGTAGAACCTAGTAGAAAAAAATACCTAAATAATTAATATATTATAATAAACGGATGCTTTTTGTAGCCTCCCAGTCAATGTGATATATCAATTTGGAGAATTATGGATGTAGAATCGTAGTCCCTTTTAGTTCTGAAATACGTATAGTACTGGTTTATCTCACGTGGTTGCTGTAGAAATATTTGTTGTGTTGTGAAGAGACAAGACCTACCTTCGTATTCGTCAGTTTGTCACGTAGAGTTCGATCTATGGTTTGAAGTAACATACATGCACAATCGCTGTTTGAAGACATAACAGATTACAGCAACTCACACAACAATGCCCACTTTGTTTCCTCAGTTTCTTCACAGGAGGGGGAGACAAGGCCGTGGACAGGATAACTTTTCACCAGTAGGTTGTTTACTTTAGAATCTATGTATTTTTCTAGACTACTTAACCTGTACCGGTTTTTCATTAAGTGAATGGTCAAATATTATGTTTGTAGTAATTAAAATGCTTTGTATAAAGTTCATGGAATACTGACACGTTGCCCAAGTCAAATCTAGGAAAGTCCACAAATGCAATATTACACAGGAAGTTTACTTTCTGCTCTAAAAAAGTCAACCATCTCTGTTTATCATCACATTAACTGATTGAATAACGTAAGCCATGCCACCAAGTATATGTACATGTTTTACCTGTTTGTGACATTTCCTACCAACCAAAGAAGATGAACCATGGTCATCAAACCTATCGATGTTTCTAACAGATACTACACCAGTGGCGAAACGGCAAACCTCACAGATTTTACTGATTCCAAGTTAATGGATAACCTGGTCACTTATATAGAGACGGTGTTGGATGTGACAAGACGCACCAACCCACTTACCCCAGTCTGGTTGGGAGAAACATCCTCCTGTTATCATGGCGGTGCCCCGGGAATCTCAGACAGATATGCCGCTGGGTTTCTGTGCGTACAACTTTAGCATATACACTTCCTACCTTGGTCAACTATACACGCATACTGATAATGAATATTGGTTCATGTCGTCTATCTAGGGCTGAAATATTGTAGATATGAAGAGATGACACAAAGATAAGATTTGTCTTCGGATGTAAGGACGGTTGTGATGTAATAGAATAGACGTGTGTGTGTTTAGATGCAACATATACACCACCTGTTGAAAGTGTACCCTTTTCAGGTGGCTGGACAAGCTTGGTGTTGCTGCTCGGATGGGACTGAAGACAGTTCTCAGACAGGATTTCTACGCAGCAAGCTATGGACTTATTGACAATGATACGTTTGAGCCATTGCCTGTAAGTACAGAACCAACCAGATTTCTTATTTCTTTCTTGAATATACATTTACACGACGTCACATCTTCTGGACAGTTCTTTCCTCTTGGTGTCATTCCTTACTTTCAGTGATCACACTGCACACTCTGATTTTACCGTTTCCATGTTAACGGATCACCTGATCAGTTATATAGAGACAGCTATGGATGTGTCAAGACGTACCAGCCAACCTACTCTTTCTTGGGGAGACATCCTCCTGTTATGATGGAGGTACACTTGGAATATCAGACATATATGTAGCATCTATAAAAAACAATCACTGATTTTCAGTACTGCATGAATATAGATTCACCGTTATGTTGCCTTCAAGCCAAATGGAATCTATTTCGCTTTTAAAATCGAGACTGGTTATTCTCTAGCATTGGCGTTGTATAATTATGGTATGAGTGAATCACGACCATGTAATCTGACTGATAATTCTGCAACAGGTTGTGACACAATTGGTCAAAGTGGGTTGAGTGTTATGCATTTATCTCATGGAATGAAATCATTAGCCACCTTCTAAGGATGATGAAGCCTAATTGCTGCTGGGGCGGTCGGGTAGCCTAGTGGTTAAAGCGTTCGCTCGTCACGCCGAAGACCCGGGTTCGATTTCCGACATGGGTACAATGTGTGAAGCCCATTCCTGGTGTCCCCCGCCGTGATATTGCTGGAATATTGCGGGGTAAAACCATATTCACTCACTCACTAATTGCTGCAAGATTGCTCATGCGGCTCGACGCAAGAATCACTCACTCGATTGATGTTATCATGTTATGACCTTCTTGGACATATAGACGTCTATATTAGCAAACCATTATCTTCACTATCATCTGATGTATCGATGAAAAATAATCATTTTCTCAAGTTGAAAACATGACCAAATATGAGTGGAGAAAGAGAATAAAAATGACTGAGCTGAAATATTGAAAACATGTTACAATAATCAATATTTCAGCTTAGTCAGTGTGATAAAGCCTTTCCTCTTCCAAGACGCACTCTTCTGTATATGTCACAACCTAAGTACCTTAAGAAAAAATGAACGTTTAACATAGCGAAATGTAGTTGCAGTGCATTTTTTTTTCTACATCGATATTAATGACAAATGATGAGTTAGTTTTATTCAATCTGTTTTTTTACTGCAGGACTACTGGTTAACCGTCCTGTATAAGAGACTCGTGGGAGGCGCCGTGTTTTCAGTAGAGGCGACCGTGGACAACAGCACCATCAGGGCCTACGCCCACTGCACAAAGCCTTCCATGTAACTTGACAACCAAAATTACAACTGTAACCAGACATCGTAATGCATCAGGCTGCAAACACGAACATTCATAATAACAAACTATCGAATGAGATAAAGGCTATGTGAGGTGAGATACCATAAAACAGGGTTTAACATAAGATTATTGCGGGTTACAGGGATGGACAGGGATGGTTCGATGGACTCACTAGCAGGTAAGACCCCAACCAACCTGTAGACGTGTTCTGGTTGACGCCAGTCGATGGACTCACTAGCAGGTAAGATTCCCAGCGAAGGTATAGAAGTCGTCTAGTTCACACTTGTCCTTGGACTCACCAGACGTCCTCTGGTTCACACCAATCGATGTCACTAGTATGTAATTTCCCAAACTAACTTTTACACTAATATATGAATGAGTTGCAGGTTGTAAGAGTAAGTCGGTACTTTCTTCTTGAAAACCACAGAAAACCATTCGTGAAATTATCATATATGTATTGGTTTACTATAACATACACATGTGATACATGAACGTTACAAACTATAATCGTTCACAAAGTAGCATGTCAGCTCATGTTCAGTTCTCTGTTTTTACTATGTTAGGAAGGTGGCCTTGAACAACAAGCAGCTTGACCTTGTCAATAATTCGCTGCCGGAGCTGAAACCTTACAGGACAGAAGAAAACACCATCACCTTCCCCGGGAAGTCATTCGGGTTCCTCGTCTTCCCAGAGGCTAACGTAGCCTCCTGCAGTAGCCAGTAATGACGTTCAGAGAATGAGAGAACAAACCTGTATTGTCTGCGCTTGCTATGGAAATAAATCTTAATATTATTGATTCACTTATCTGTTTCTGTCCGACTGAATCATTGCATAGATCTTGTACTTTGTTTTAATCTTCGATTTGGTTTAAATCTGGAGACCTAGAGGGCCAAAGGAGAACCTGGATGTTGTGATTTGTGAAAAAGGCTGTTGCTTTGTGAAGCGTTGCCTTGTTGGAAAATGACGTTCGCTTGTTGCACGAAAACTCCACCGTGTAATTTTGTGTCGTTAAATTCCCCAGAACTTGCACCAAGTCTGTTCTACCAGTGTAAGAGATGATTGCCAACAACCACCACTAATATATGTCCATTTTCTGCATGCAGTTTCGTGCATAGCGTTCCCCGCGAAGCCTGAAAACACGATGTCTTCTATCCTCACGGCGAAGCATAAAAAAGCGACCATCGCAGTTGTGGCTATAATCACATCATCGACGTCCAAGCCGACGTCACAAGGACACCTCGAACTTGTCCGTCTAGCGGGAAGACCTTCAACGGTTCCTCACTGTCACTGTCCAGGTATTGCCGTAGTTGTAGGGGTGGTTTTGTCGGTTCCTTCGCGTAAGTGGCGTAGCTGTATGAACCTGTCCTGCGCTCCACTTGTGATATGTGGTTGACCGGATCTGGGAAAGCCACATGTTGTCCAGTGTGTCTGATGACGGTTTCGAAGTCTTGTAATTGTGCCATGTGCTACGTGTAAAAGCCTGGCTACGACCAAATATGATTTACCTGTTTGTTGTCAATCGTTTCACCAAATTTCTTCAATACCTCATTCCTTCACACAAATCAGTCCCAATCCATGCAGAAATGACTATTTCGTATTACGTATTAATTTTTTTTATGGATGTCGGAAACACTCTATTTATATTTACAATTTTTCTGCTTTTCTGTTTCTATTTTTTGCAGAGTATTACCCAACAACTAAACATCACTGTTAGCTATTAAATGATTTGATACTGAGTATTTGAGTATGTACGTCCGTATTTCTTCTTTGGATTGAGTATTGATTCTGTGATAAAAAGGTACATTCACTGACCATTTTATCCCCAAATAGTTTACATGTATCACTATTTACAAAACAGTATGTAATTACGTGCACTTGTCACCTGTGAGTACACTGTTAGATACATTTGGTGCCTGCATACTTTGGGTGAACGTTACACCATCAGCATCCGTGCCCCCGATGCGGAGTATGCAGGGAGAAAACGCTCGAGCAAGGGTCTTTAACTGTGTTGACCTGAATGTCAAAATGGAATCTGTAGAAGGAACACATCAGGTCATCAATATCAACAATGACTGAAAGATTGTCACACTTACACTACCCACCCCACCCCGCCACAACAACTCATTGTAAAGGTAAAATAAATCTAAGCTCATGCTACGTTTATCATAACGTCGGTCAGTTTGGTTTCACGCGTATTTAATCAATATTTCAGTTATATCATGGCGTCTCAGCTTGACGTCAGAACCCACCATTATGTCATGCGGCGGCGGTCTGTAAATAATCGAGTCTGAACCAGACAATCCAGTGATTGATGTCATGAGCATCGATCCATGCAATTGGGATACCATGACATGCATCAACCAAGTCAGCGAGATTGACCACCAATCCCGTTAGCCGCCTCTTACGACAAGCATAGTCGCCTTTTACGGCAAGCATGGGTTGCTGAAGACCTATTCTACCCAGGATCTTCCCGGCTATCGATGCAGTAGCAGGTATAGCAATATCTAGTAATTTCAACGAACATAATTGGATACATTACCTATAGATCAGGGGGTTAAAACAGAGATATTGTAAATACGACCGTGTGCATAACACATGCAATGATCACATTGCATATATTAGGGTAATAATAAACAGTACTGAATGTAAATATTTAGCTGTGATAGGCAATTCTCTGCCATGAGATAGATGCGTGATAATCGAAGTGTTGGCTACATGGGGCAGGCACATGTTTCTAACGGGTGTACCAGAAACCATTGTAGAAAGCAAAACTTATAGCCAGATATCAATTCCTAACATCTGGCATTGATACCTTTGGACACTGTCACCCAGGACGTTAACCCGTGAAGATCCGGGTTAGAATAAGTCTTCAGCAACGACTGACCTCGTGTCATTGACAAACTGCTGATAAACTGATAACAACTGGTTTACTTCAGTTCGATGATGGGATTTTTTAAATCAGAAATGAACTGCTCATGACGGATGCCACTAGTGGAGCAGGATACACTGACCTTTTCGCATGACCCGTGATAACCGGGGCAGAATAGGTCTTCAGCAACCCATGCCTGCCGTGAAAGGCGACTTTGCTTGCCGTAAGACTAACGGAATCGGGTGGTCAGGCTCACTGACTTGGTTGAAACATGTCATCGATCCCAATTGCATGGATCGATGTTCATGATGTCAATCACTGCATTGTCTGGTCCAGACTCGATTATTTACAGACCGCCGTCATACAGCTGGACTACTGCTGAGTGCGGCGTTAAACAACAATCAAACCTAGGACGTAAGGTGTCATTCTCCAGGACCACTCTTCCTTGCATCCAATTCAAAGCGGACATTGTACATGTGTTGATGGGGCTGTGGCATTTATTGAAAGCGGATTCTATATACTTTAAGTGTATGTGTTGTGTTTTAACATATGTGCCTTCAGTACTTGTCTAGTATTGTCTATTACTGTAATCATTAAATATAAAATGTGCCCGAGTGCGGAATGCTAACTACAAAGGAAAATTTGAAAGATTTGTAATGTTACATTGGTTTAATGTAATCTACATTACAATTAATACCAGTCAGCATCACTTGCAGATATCAACATCCGCATCAGGAAACACAGCAAACCCGAAGGTCCTTGCTGGTAGCATGAGGAGCCCGCCATAGGCCTTTTGAGGGGGCATGTCAGGGATGGTGTTGTTCACATAATCCAGTCGTTTACCATTTAGTGTCACATTCCTGAAATTACAATGTCAGTGTCTTATATCAAACGGCATATCTGTGCCAATAAGACGCCAACCACTTCCCAAACGACGACAACACATCAGCTATTCGGATTACAATGGTTAATAAAATGAACGCGACATTATAGGTCACGTTTATCTATGTAGCGCGTAATGTAAAGGCAAGGACGAAGCGTTATTGTTAGGTGTTATTATTATTATTTTTATCTCTATGGCATGAAATATTGGCAAACCCGACCGACGTTAGCCTTTGTTACAAAGTGTTTAAAGTGTTCTAAATAGTTTCTTTGTGACATCACGTATCCGTATACTCGCCTTGAAGTAAGCTCTATGAACTCTGGTCTAAGCCAGAAGAGATCCATATTCTTTTGGAATTGTGGGAAGGTGACGACGGTGGTGTAGATGTTGACGTTGACGATGTAGACTACAACACTACCCGGCTTGTAGTTGTACACGCTGTGAACAAAATATGTGGAACATTGTTGGACAAAAAATGGTTTATATAGTTAAGCACATCAGAATTCGAAGTCATTAAATTACAAGCACCTCATGAAAATGTGTGATGACAGTGCAGTTATGTTAGATGTTCTAGATGCTGATGATTGAATATAGAGAGGAAGTGACTGAAACATAAATATTTGTCTCCTGCATACTGACTATCCCATTCAACACCTCCCAACTGTGTACCTGTTCTGTTTGGCACAATGTGCGTAGACCCTGAAACTGTTGGTTGAGTTGGTCTGCACAGATAACACTTTATTCCCAACCAGTCTCTTGTAGAGCAAGGTCAGCCAGTAGTCCTGGAAAGTGACAATGTTACGCAAAGAACAAATTAAGATTTATCACATGAAAGTTACAGTTAGGGTCAAGAGCGGGTGACAGGGTAGCAGGTTTACCAATAATGATCAAATACTGGAAACATTGAACCATAAATTGCCTACGTAAAAATAGATAGAAAGTTTCACGATATCCAATGGTGTCTTTACAGTTAAAGTCAGAGACATTCGGTAAACTGACAACGTATTTCTTACTGTATTACCGTATTTTGCAAAGATGAGTTTTAGTCAATCATAATGGAACAAGATGATATCATATTTGTACCTACCGGATAAGGTTCAAACGTGTGAGGTTCGATCAGAGAATAATTTTGTCCATAGTACGATTGTCTCAAAACCCCTTTAAGTCCCATCCTTGAAGCAACCCCGAGCTTGTCTAACCATCTGAAATATTAATATCATTAATAGTCCAGGTAAGTGTAAATCAAAACATTTATGTTTTATGTTCAAAGCGATTTGAACAAATGAAATGGAGGGGACGATTTTGCGTTCATTAGACTATCCATGTCGTCGTGCACATTCATTCATTTTGGCAACTCCCAAAACAAAACAAAAACAGCTGACCCGTGAGGATCCGGGGAAGAATAGGTCTTCAGCAACCCATGCTTGCCGTAATAGGCGATTATGCTTGTCGTAAGAGGCGACAATCGGGATCGAGTGGTCAGGCTTGCTGACTCGGTTGATGCATGTCATCTATCCCAATTGCGTGGATCGATGCTCATGATATCAGTCACTGCACTGTCAGGTCCGGACTCGATTATTTACAGAAAGCCGTCATATGGCTGGAATAATGCTGAGAGCGGCGTTCAGCTTAATCCTGCTTCAACATCATTAACAAGACAAGAATGTATACCAACTGTTTACTCAGTGTTTTATGTGTGTCTGTGTTTTTCTGCAATGTCCAGGTCCATATGGTCAATACCCGGAGGGAAGCTGGTACTAAATATAACCTCAGCAGCATGAGTTTGGTTTGGTTGTTTGTTGTTCAAGTCCGCACACAGCAATATTCCAGCTATATGACGGCGGTCTGTAAATAATCGAGTCTGGACCAGACAATCCAGTGATTGACATGAGCATCGATCCACGCAATTGGAATACAATGCGCATGAGGATCAGATGGTTACCATTTAGGCAACTGACTGATTGCCTAGAATACCTTCTTTACAATCCGCACCCCTGTAGTTTCTAACTGTCTCGTAAGCGAACATCCATGCACTATAAACTGGCCAATTGATAAACCATTCGGTCGTCACTCTGTAGACCCAGGTTCGAATCCTCACATTGGAAACTTCTATGAAGACCATTTCTGGTGTCCCCTGCCGTGATATTGATAGAATAGTGCTTAAAGCTCACTCAGTCACTCGCGCACACCAAATTTGTTTCGCCATGAAAATAATGTAGACAGACAATACTCACAGAAAGCCTGCAACATATCTATCAGATATATCAGGTGCTCCCCCGCCATAGAAGGACGATGTCTCCCCAAGCCAAACGGGAGTGTCGGGGTTGGTAGGAGCAGTGACGTTACGCACTCTATGGATGTCAGATATCAGGCTGTCCAGCACCTTGGGGTCGAGACAGGTGTCCACTGTAACACCGACTTCGTAGGCATAGTATCTAAACATTCAAACATTTCAAATTCAACGCAGAGAAAAGTTTGTTTTTAAGTGTCCCTACTGCAATGGTTGACAAACGTAGTGCCGTTACATGTGTGGTTACAAAAACCTAATTAGATAAATAAGTAAGAAACTGATATAGCTTAAAACTCACTGGTGAAAGGTGATTCTGTCAACAGCTTTGCTTCCTTCCCCTTTGAAGAAACTGTAAAATAGTCATTAGGAATCCCAGCATCAAACTCGTTTCAAAATCCGTTTTCGGTATAGAACATGAAATATGTGACTGAATATCATGTACTGGAGTGGTGCATGGCTCATCTATATATCGATTATCACATTGCTGTAATACAGCAGTTGGGTACCATGAGGCCTCACATTTTAATTTAATTTAACAACCCCCAGATAAAATTTTGAACTTCTGTTTTGCACGTTTCTACTTACTTCTCGAACAATATGGATCTCGGTCCTGAGATACCTGTTACATCTGGTCCAATCACCAGCGTGGATTCGAACCCAGGAGTAGACTTGAGGATTTCCCTAAGATGGACAAAATCTCGCCCAAGCTGTGCTCCAGAAATTGTATTGGTGAAGGGTTCAGGGAAATATTCAGGTTCTAGAGACCAAAGAAACTAGAGTATTATATCAAGATAATGATTATGGTCGTTACAGTACATATGTTCGTCATGCTCTACACTTTTTGACTTTGAGATTGAAGAATAACGTGCACATATATATCTTAAAGTAGTAAACACGGCGGAATGACCTAAGTATGACTACACATACTTGGTGAAGTATAATATCATACACAAAGATGTTACGTTGTATGTTCTATTCAATGAGCTGTAGAACTGTTACCATTTCCGAGTTCAAATGCGGGCATCTTGTAGTTCCTGGCATAGCTATAGCTCATCAGTTCTTTGGCGTTTTCAGGGTCCCACTGTCCGTCTTTCCGCTTCAATACATTGAGGCCAAACACCAAGTCCCATCCCACGGTCCTCACAAAGTCATTCAGATTGTCCCATATAGCACCTTATTAATAAAATAGAATTGTTATGCGTACATTTCTCAGCTGGATGAAGCCAATAAATAAACTCGGATAAACAAGCAACATAATGTCATGTAGAAACTCAGTGTTTGCGAACAAACATGGCGTCGCTCTTTTTTATCGGCGATCAGAATTAATATTAAGCAGTCATTCTTTGTTCAGTTCAATATAAATGTTCTAGAAAGACAGATTGAACGTCTTAGTTTAAGTTAGATACCACCACCAAACCAACGTCCGGCTATGCCTCTTTCCGAAGATATTGTTCACGTGCAGAAACGCTTTTTGAAGCATGTCGCTGTCGAAGCCGAATATCAGTTTCAGAAAACAAATGTCTTCGCTGCCAGTTTAAAACGACTGATCACTGACATTGCGACATAATATTTTAATGCGAACATTCCAAGATAAGTTTCGATAATAGATTCATGAATAACATTATAAGACAAAGTGGCTATCGTGGTTGTGTGTGCTTGGATGTTAAAAACTATGTACTTTTTAAGTACAGTGTTCATTCCTCATAGAACATATTTACCATCCCAAAACACACACGTGTGATAACCCCTATATGTCCTTCTTTTGAAAACAATAAAATATTCATTTAAACAAATGTAAATGAGATCATTGATCGATATGGAGTACAATTTTGAACATTGGCCTATTGTAATCAGTGTAAACTGATTTTTGGACCAGGGATAGCAAAAAATTACCACAAGATACTAGCTTCCGCCCAAAATCCGTAGGGCCAATGACGAAGGGCAGATAACAAGTAGGTTTTGATGATATATGTCGCCCTACTGTCTGCAATTGCTGGTCCGATTACTTACACTCTTTGAATGGTAAGTCCCCATGGTCCCAAGTAAGGTGGCCTTACTTTGGTTACTGGTGATCTATAGCCCAATTTAAAGCCCGATTGAAAGTGTATTCTTTTAACTGTTCTCAACTAGTTGTAAATTAAAAAAATGTGATACTCTAGTTATCTTATCGTTCATCGTTGACAGCTTTTTTAATCTAAATATAATTATTATAACTGTTTCGTTACGATATGGCTAAAATATTGCCGATGTGACGTTAAATTTCACTCACTCACTCACTCACTCACTCACTCACTCTGAATGTGTTTGCTGCTTTAGGTGCTTGACATTTTTTGTTCTTTGTCTTTGGTCATCTGTCACGTGGTTTAGTCGCCATTATGGATTCATGGTTTCACAGTGTGGATTGGTGCATGTCTTTACATCCATACTCTCTGAATCAACTGCATAAAATGCTTCCAAACTCTCTGAGAGTTCTCTCAATACATGCCACATTAAATATGTATTGCCGGTTTTGGATATCTTTTTAGTTGCGGATATATTGGATTTTGATTTTGATAATTTATTTCTCATAAATTTTACTTTAAATATCATATCTGTTTTGTTCTTGTTTGCATGGTAAAAGTAGTACTGCTTGGCAGTTATGTTTGATTCAAGTTAGTACTCTAATTGAGTACTACTAATAATAAGCGCCCCACAATTATTGATTAACCCCCGTTCACTGTCTAATTAGAGAGCCAAGAGCAATACACAATCTTGTCACAAATGTCGTCAGTTTTATGTATATTACCCGTGAAGAATAGAGTTAGAACTGGTTTTCAGCAAACCCATGCTTGTCTTGTCGTAAGAAGTGACTAACGGAATCGGGTGGTCAGGCTTGTTGCATTTGTTGATGCATGTATTCGTTTTCCAATAGGCAATTGCTTCGGTGCCTTACGTTGGATAGCATTGGTACAAGCAAACCCTTCGAGGATTTTAACATGGAGGAACACTCTTTAGAACACCCTTGGACACACTGGCACACGCCAATTTCATAGCGGCGGTTCCTGGGGTTCTACGTCGTGCGCCACACAAGCCGAGTCGGCGAGCGCCCGTGTCAACCCAAACCGAGGCGGAGAGCCCTTGCTTAGCGGGGTTCGGGATCCCGTCTTTGGCTATGTTTGAGCGTCCGCAGGAACGGCAGTAAACTCAATTCCTTTCTTCATTCAGGCAGTTACTGAAGCTCATTCGCTCAGCGATAGTGGTATTGAAACTGTCGTTTTGTGTCGTCCACGCCCACACCATTGTGTAAGCACCGCTTCTCGTCCACTGAGTTGCCCGATTATGTTCAAATGTTGTTTGCGTATGTAGACAGTTGCGTTCCAGATACCACCAACATTCCAAGGCCGTGCTTTTGTGTCTAAGGAGCCCGACATTGCTGCTTACAGCTATATTTTACCTTATACTTACTCACGGAATCAATGTCAGGGGTTTGCATATGATCTTACTACAGCAGTTAAAGCAGGATTCAGTACAGATTACATTCCTAATCATTGAATGTGACAATTTTTGAGACCTCTGCTCTACATTAACTGCATATTTCACAGACTCTGGATGGCGTCAGGATTATTATAAGCAGTGTAAATCCCTAACAACTCAAAACGTTGTCACGGCGAAGGAACCTTATCACTTGATGAATGTTATGACCCAATTGATATCATTCATTTTTCTGGCATTGAATACTCCCAAAACGAAGTGTCGTATATATTATATAAGTCACATAAACATACCAGTAAAAGTGGAGTTTGCACTTGTACCCCCATGACCCGTTGGGTCAAATGTATTGAAGTCTCCAGCTGTTCCGCCTATTCTCAGATAGCTGGGGGATAACGCCTTAGCAAGCGTCCGCACTTTGGGTGAACTAGAAAATTAATTTCAAATATTATATCATCAAAATGATTTGTTCTTTTTCAAACGTGAACGATTGTTCACCATATTCGTATGATATATAATGTTTTATCATAAACTTAAGTGTGAAAGACTGAGTTTGATATTTTCATTGCAGTGAACATGGCAATTGATATTTCACTGCACTGAACATAACACTTGATATTTCTCTGTTGCCATTTATGGAGTTAATATCGCTTCAGGCCGTATGTTATTCTCTTAGAGATTGTTTCGTTATATACTGTAAATTTCTCACTTAACTCGTCAATCGAGACTGGTCGTTTCGCAAAGCGCAATTTTGTTTCTTGACCAGCGTGTATTCTTTCGCTTCAAACAGCGGTTTGGTAGTTTTCAAGTATATTTTTTTTGTTAAAGTTGATTTTGTATATAACCATATCTATATGTATGATAGAGACGTTTCGTGCCCCTAAAAATGTCTTGCTTCTCTTCTTCATATTTTTTAAAGATTATGCAAACACGAAACTACTTCTCCAGTTGCAAATACAGGGGGTGGTGAACCATCCCTGTGTGTTAGGTAGGGAGAATTTACGTTTCAAGTTTTTACATTTGTAATGAAATATTTACCGGTAGACAACTACACAAAAAGTATCAAAAAATTGAATATTTCTTATGTCTCGTAAAATATTATGTTTCTCTCATCGCGTGACGGGGAAAAATGAGATATATCCTTTTCACCCGTGATATTTCACTCGACACATGAAATATCCTCTCTACAGTAAACTACATAAATAAACTAATACACTCACCGTAAATCCAGTCCTCCCCAGTTAAAAGCTATTGGTATCTCTGCTGAATCAATTGTCACTCCAACGAAATGGTCATCTATCGTTGCTATTTCCTTGTCTGTAGCAACAGTGACAGAAACAGACTGACCCACTGTACATTGCACATGTAAGGAGCAGAGTATAACGAGCACACGTGTCACAGTCATGGTGTCCTCAGCACTGCATGTATGTTAATGTGTATCTATATAAAGAAGTATACCATTTAATGTGAACGACTGACCTCGTGTCAACGACAAACTGCTGATAAACTGATAAAACAACTGGTTTACTTGAGTTCGATGATGGAATTTTTTAAACCAGAAATGAACTGCTCATGATGGAAGCCACTAGTGGAGCAGGATACGCTCACCTTTTCGCAACACCCGTGAAGAGTCCGGGGTAGAACAGGTCTTCAGCAACCCATGCTTGCCGTAAAAGGCGACTATGCTTGTCGTAAGAGGCGACTAACGGGATCGGGTGGTCAGGCTCGCTGACTTGGTTAATGCATGTCATCGTATCCAAATTGCGTTGATCGATGTTCATGATGCCAATCAGTGGATTGTCTAGTCCAGACTCGACTATTTACAGACTACCGTCATATAGCTGGACTATTGCTGAGTACAGTGTCAAACAGCAAACAAACAAACAAGCAAGGAAGTAGTGAATCCTGTCAGTCAACAACGACGTTTACTATGTAGCACGTTCAGGACGTGTTTTCGCTGTTCCTCCTACCGTTGCGTCCCCAACGTTCAAGATGTCAACGTGTACACACAACAATATGATAGTTTCTGAACAACTTGTTCCAGTGATGCGTGAGTGAGTGAGTGAGATTCATAGTCACATCGGCAATATTTCAGCCATTTCGTGACTAAATCAGGTTGTAAATCAATAATATATAAATATAGACATTATAATCTGTCAACAAAGGACAGTAAAAACACTAGACTATCACAGATGTAGATTGTAAAACTAGCATATCATAATAAAATTTACACAATAAAAATGGGCTATAGATCATCAATAGCAAAAGGTAGGTCACCATACTAGGTACCATGGGGACTTACGATACTTCTGCTACCTACATGTCCAGTGACGTGTTGACGTGACGTCAGACTTGGATGGCCAGCTTGTTGCAAGCCCTGAGTGTTTCCCTGCTGTAGATAACGTCTAAGAGATGACATTGTGCTAATGATTCAACATTTATCATAAGTAGGACAATGTGATTCTGCAAAAAAACAGCCATATGTCACTATTTCAAGGTCCCTAGCAATCTATACCTGGTCTTTAGAGGCCACTAGATTGCATAAAGTGGTCAGATTTCAGACTGGCCCGCGAGTCATCATAATGTGACACACCTACATGTACTTTAAGTATAAATATATTTACAAATGAGCATGCATATTCAAATAACATAAACATAAATAAATAAAATGTTAAAAAGTTACATAACTAAAGTGAAAGATTATCGTGTACCAGATGTGTGTGTCATGTTGTACTTTCATGACCTTTTACCTTGACACCCTTATCTAGTGATATATTTATCTGTATTAGTTGGTTTGTTGTTTAACGCCGTACTCAACAATATTACAGCTATATGACGGCGGTCTGTAAATATTCGAGTCTGGACCAGACAATCCAGTAATTGATATCACGAGCATCGATCCACGCACTTGGGATCGATGACTTGCATCAACCAAGTCAGAGAGCCTGACTACTCGATCCCGTTAGTCGCCTCTTACGACGAGCATAGTCGCCTCTTACGGCAAGCACTCTCTGTGCTAACGATTGGTAATACGGTAATACACGAGGGGAGTCACCTACGCCTACCGCAATGCTTGAGTCACTTCACTTTACATATTGGGATGCTAACATCATTAACAACAGTTAGATATGCAGACGCATAAGAAGCTTTGAGTCTTGAGTTATCAATCAGTCTTAATAAAACTTAGCCACATAGCCGTAAAACTCCTCTGCACTACAGTGCCATTCCAGGCGCTGTGAAGAGTAATGTGTTCTACATTTACTTCGGGATTTTACATCCGTAAGACGTCCAAAACGAGTCTCTTCCAAGTTTTGTGGCCTACGATTTTACCGAAAGTTATCACAGGCCCAGTGAAAGTAGATGTGAAGTAACTACATATTCAGATAATTTGACAGTTCAGTAAACGTATATATGTACATGTAGAACACATTGCTAGGTTGCATGCTTGTGTTGTGGAAAACGAAACCATGAAAACGAAACTCTGAAGAAATGTCTCTTAGTTAAATTGACACAATAACAGAAAGTTTGTTTGAAAAAGACCGAGGTCAGTCTAATGTACATATTGTCAGTTGTCTCATTTAGACAGCGGAACAGATCCCGATGAACAGAACAAATGAGCTTGACACCTGGGTGAATATATACCAAGGTCAGAGGCGCACGGGTTTTCAGACTCAGTTGCCAATGACAATGTCATGTTTCCATCTTATAAAGTGTCCATATAATTGACACACTTATTGATTTTCTACACCCACGGGACCGGTTTTTACACCAAACAAACGCAAATATGGGAGGAAATGCATGCAAGAACACGATTTGTGTATATTTCCTTTATGTTTCAATGCCCGAAACAGATTCCATTTGGCGTAAAGGGCAAAATAGCTAGGAAAATTATATGAATGGACAACTGATAATCAGTCATGACATGGTCTTCGCGAAAAGGGTAAGCATATCCTGCCCGACTGGGCAGCGTCCTTGAGGTCGAGGTCAAATACTTAAAGGAGGCATAAGTCTGTCATCTTGAAGACGTTACAAGAAGAAGAACGCAATGCCAACAAAGGAAATGCATATATTTGTAATGGAACACTGCTTTAGTTTATTACGCATTACACATTCCACTTGTAACAATCACCAACAGCGATAGGCAGGGTAACAACAAGTACCATCTTTTCACGGGTTTTTTTGGTATGACGCGACAGGGGATCAAACCCCGGACCTTCCGCTCTCCGTGCAGACACTATACCACTAGACCACGGAGGCGGTCACATATTGTAGAAAGCAATGCTGACAGTCAAATATTAGTTCCTTTGGACATTGTCGCCTTGGGCGTTAGGTATCATTCTCCTGTACTGTACATTGTGTTGATAGTTCTGTGGCACCTTTGAAAACCAGAGTTAATGTTTTTTTGCTCAATTATGTATGTGATGGCAGTTACCTCCAGTACTTGCCCATTACTACTATTATATGTGTATTTTGAGCATTATACATCACGTATAACTGTGGAATGCCAGACAAGAACAGAAAGCCAAGTTTGTAATGGAACGCCGTTTATAGTTTGCTACACGTGGCAAACAATACCAGTCAGCATCACTTGCAGATATCAACATCCGCATCAGGGAACACGGCAAACCCGAAGGTCCTCGCTGGCAGCATGAGGAGCCCGCCATAGGCCTTTTGAGGGGGCATGTCGGGGATGGTGTTGTTCACATAATCCAGTCGTTTACCATTTAGAGTCACATTCCTGAAATTACAATGTCAACTGAAATTAAGGACAACACTAGCGACGATAAACCATAGTCTCGTTAGTTATATGAGTGATCACGTTTGAGTATGTAGCACATTATATAAAGTAAAACGCACGTAATATTAGCCTGTATCATAAAGTGTTCTCGTTCCGCTGTGTATTAGTCTCTGACCATCATCATGTATCCCTTTACTTGCCTTGATGTAAGTTCTATGAACTCTGGTCTGAGCCAGAAGAGATCCATATTCTTTTGGAATTGTGGGAAGGTGACGACGGTGGTGTAGATGTTGACGTTGACGATGTAGATTACGACACTGCCCGGCTTGTAGTTGTATACACTATTCAAAGATATGGAAACATGTTGGAGCGAAAAGTTACAATATTTTGGCACATCAGAAGTCATCACATTACATGCACGTTATGGAAATGGATGACAACAGAGGAGACATTTATGTTCTAGAAGTTAATGTTCAAATATAAAAAGGACACTGACTATCCCACTCAACACCTTCCAACTGTGTACCTGTTCTGTTTGGCACAGTGGGCGTAGACCCTGAAACTGTTGGTTGAGTTGGTCTGCACAGATAACACTTTATTCCCAACCAGTCGCTTGTAGAGCAAGGTCAGCCAGTAGTCCTGGAAAGTGACAATTGTCTATGCATCACGTAGGTCTGAATCGTATCGGAAGAAAATATGTGGCGCAGAAAAGTTTCTGAAAATACAGGACTTTCACGCTTCATGCATGACACTGGTGCTACTGTCTTGTATTGTATATATGTGCAGGTAATATGAGTTTGTGTGAATACGTTTGATTAATTATGTATATTATGTAACTTCTGGTGGAAAATAAAGATTTTAGCCAGTCCCGACGGAACAAGATGCCATGATATTTGTACCTACCGAATAAGGTTCAAATGTGTTCATCTCGATCAGAGAATAATTGTGTCCATAGTATGATTGTCTTAAAACCCCTTTAAGTCCCATCCGTGAGGCAACCCCGAGCTTGTCTAACCATCTGAAATATTAATTTGAAGCTAGGTGAATCAAATGCGGGATGAATAATTGCTCACATGCTTGTCGAGGTAGGGTTGCGCATTCATTCTGGCACTATCCACAACAATAAAAGTCCTCAAACGGGCACGGGCGGCCTAGTCGTCAAGGGCGCCGCGATTCGATGTGCAGAGTTGCGTCCCTTGGGCACGCTAAAAACCTATGATTGTGGGTTCGAATCCCGGTTCGCCCCGATTATGTTTCTAGGTTTGTCAGCACCATACCCGTGCTCGTGGGTTAATCTGAAGTGGTAAACGTCTAAGACCTGCATCACATCGGGCTTTCCTCCCATACTAAGCTGACACTCCGTGATATAACTGGAATACTGTTAAAAGCGGCATTAAACCCAATTCACTTACACCCACCAGATTAAACAAGGCTGTGTATATTTTTTTTCAGCTGACAGATGTTGGCCGAAGTTTTATGTGTGTTTGTTGTTTCTGTTTGGTCCAGGTCCATATCGTCAACTAACCGGTTACTACAAATATCCTCAGGAGTATGAGCGTGAGTAGGTCTCCATGCAGGATCTGGCTGATTGTGTGTCACCATGCACCGACTGGTCTTGCTGTCAAACTCTGGTTTGCCAGACCCAGTATTGTGTATTTACAAAACGCACCGCTAAAGCTTGACTATTTCTAACTACCTCGTAAAAGAACACCAATGCACTATAAACAGGGGTAACTATAAACCGTTTGGTCGTCACGCTGTTGACCCAGGTTCCATTCCTCACACGGGTAGGTTCCGTGAAGCCAGTTTCTGGTATGTTCTACTGATGGAATAGGTGTAAGTACATACTCGCTCTATAAATTGTTATACTTTATAAAAATAAAGTAACTTTCAAAAAGAGAGACAATACTCACAGGAACCCAGCTACATATCTATCAGATAACGCTGGAGTTCCCCCGCCATAGAAGGACGATGTCTCCCAAAGCCAAAGGGGAGTGTCGGGGTTGGAGGGGGTGGTGACATTACGCACTCTGTGGATGTCAGATATCAGGCTGTCCATCACCTTGGGGTCGAGGCAGGTGTTCACTGTCGCATCGCCTTCAAAGGCATAGTACCTAAACATTTAAAGGATTTTCAAATGTGACGCTAAGGAAAGCTCGTTTATTAAGTGTCCCTACAGCAATATTAATAAGCGTAGAGTAGTAACATGTGTTGTTACAATAACTTAATTCAACACATGTTTCAGAAGATGACATAGCTTAAGACTCACTGGTGAAAGGTGATTCTGTCAACGGCCTTGCTTCCTTCGCCTTCGAAGAAACTAAAAAATCATCAATAGGAATTCTAGCATCAAACTCATAATTGTGAATTCCGTTTTCGGTAATTGAATGACGTGAGCTACTGGATTGGTGTCATGGATACTTTACAATGATTTATATATCGCTTATCATATCACCGCATTAAAACAGTTGAGAAGATTGACCATGTCCATGATGTATCATATGTTACTTTCACATCAGTATCATGCTACTGGTACCCAGAAGACAATGTGTGCCAATCATGAAAACATGTTTTCTAAGTTTCCACTTACTTCTGAAACAATATGGATTTCCGTCCTGAGATACCTGTTACATCTGGTCCAATCACCAGCGTTGATTCGAACCCAGGAGTAGACTTGATGATTTCCCTAAGATGGACAAAATCTCGCCCAAGCTGTGCTCCAGAAATTGTATTGGTGAAGGGTTCAGGGAAATATTCAGGTTCTAGAGACCAAAGAAACTAGAGTATTATATCAAGAATATGATTACGGTCGTTATAGTACGTACGTTAGTCATGCTCTAAACATATCGTCTTCGAGGTTGGTACGAATTACACCGTACACATATGTGACGGTAATAAATACGGAGTAATGATCAAGGTAGGCGGAGGAATTATCCAGGTATAACTGCACATACTTGGTAAAGCATAATATTGTATACAAAAATGCTACGTTGTGTATGATATGAAATGAGCTGTAGAACCACACACTACCATTTCCGAGTTCAAATGCAGGTATCTTGTAATTCCTGGCATTGCTATAGGTCATCAGTTCTTTGGCGTTGTCAGGGTCCCACTGTCCGTCTTTCCGCTTCAACACATTGAGGGCAAACACCAAATCCCACCCAACGTTCTTCACAAAGGCATTAAGCTCGTCCCATTTAGTTTCTCAAACATAAGATATTCAAGTTTATCATACAATGGGTAGGTTTCTCGGCAGGATAAAGCCAACGGATAAAAACGATATCCCTTGTAACCCTCTGCGGCTTGAAACCTTCTCCACAAATTAAAATAGTTGGATTTGGCCGAAATATGTTCGAATTGTTACCTTGTTTCGTTTTGTCGCTTTGTGTACATCTGACTACACTTCTTAACGTAATGACAAGACAGACCGACTGTCAACAACGTCTGACCGTGGCCGTGACGTCTCATAGACTAGGGTTAGAGTAGCTTCCCTTTGACAAAGGGCAGTTACTCTAGCGGACAGACCGATGGATTGCCGCGAAAGGCAATTACAAACAATTGTTGTTTTGCGTATATGTTCCTTCGCCACTGTATAAGAAACAGATTTCAGTTGGAACTATATTGGCTACTGTCAATGTCCGACTGACACATCACTTACCCTATGACGTAATATATATTAATACACGCATTCCAGGAAAACTCGCAATGTTTCGGTAATGATTGTGAGAGAGGGAAAGCAATTTTGAAGCACAGAATTAAAGAATGACATTATATGATAAAGAGGTTATCACGCTTGTGTGTTTGGGGATGGTAAATATCCTGTATTAGGAATAAACACTATGTATTTAGCTCGCCAAGGCTCGCTAAATACAATGTTTATTCCTAATGCAGGATATTTACCATCCCCAAACACACTCGCGTGGTAACCTCTATTTATCATACAATGGGTAAGATTCTCAGCGGGATGACACCAACAAAAAAAAAGGCCGGATAAACATGCAAACATAACGCCACTCAGTGTTTGGAAACAGACATGGCGTCGCCCTTGTGTATCCGCGATCGAGTTAAAAGGGAACATCAGGGATCTGGAACTATTTGAGAGATAATATATCACAGTTCTATAAAGAAGTCATTCTAGGTTCTGAGTAATAGAACTGTTCCTGTAGGACAACGTGAACGATATAGCCTTACTTTGATTCCACCACCAAACCAACGTCCGACTTGCCTACTATATCGTATCTCTTATAACATTGATCAACTTCAAAATGTTCGTTGAAGCATGTTGTCACATCATGTTTTTGTTATCACTTCTAAAACTAATGATCGACCCGTGAAGATCCGGGGTAGAATAGGTCATCAGCAACCCGTGCTTGCCGTAAAAGGCTAGCTGACATGGTTAAAGCATGTAATCGTATCCCATTTGGTTGGATCGATGCTCATGATGTCAATCAGATTGTTGGACGATTTGTTTAGTTACAGACCGCCTTCATACAACTGGACTATTTATGAGTGCGGCGTTAAACAACAAACAAACAAACAAACAAACAAAGTACAATTATGTCCATAAAGCCGACAATAAGTTTCTAAAAACAAATGTTTTATCAACCTCCTGTCACTCTATTTCTGATTTATCACTAAAATTGTTACTTATTATTAATGCGCACATTCCAGGAAACCTTGCAGAGTTAAGGAACCATTGGTACGAAATGAGAATACATATTTCGATAATAGTTTTAGGAATGACATTATACGGTAAAGATGTCATCACGCTTGTGTGTGCTTGGAAGTTAAACCCAATGTACAATGTTCACTCCTTGTAGAGGATATTTACCATCCCAAAACACACTCGCGCCATAACCCCCATATATCTTTCTCATAAAAACAAGAAGATATTCTTTTTAACCAATGTATTGTAGGTCACTGATTCATATGTACATGTGGCAGAGGTATTATATTGAACATTGCAGATTTTAGGTACAATCGAGGACTCCAGAGAGCTTTACTTGACTTTTGTTCAAAAGTAATTTGATCAGTGTTACAACATTCAAAGCCTAGGTAAAGGTTTCTAAAAGTTTAATTGTAGACATCATGAGGAGGTTACCAATTTTGACACACCAGTGGCGAAAATGATGTCCGAGACGATTCTCCGGTTATTATTGTCATGGGTACTAAATACTAAATACTCCAAAACCAGGTATCATATGTATATATATCATCTCATGTCATGTTAACATACCAGTATAAGTGGAGTTTGCACTTGTACCCCCATGTCCTGTTGGGTCAAAGGTCATGAAGTCTCCAGGTGTTCCGCCTATTCTCAGATAGCCCGGGGATAATGCTTTTGCAAGCGTCTGCACTTTAGGTGAACTAAAACATTGTTTAAGATGAAATATATTCTCAGAAACTGAAAATATTTCTTTTCTTTCAAACTTAAAGATTATTTATCATACTCATATGATATAGTGTAACAGTGAATCACAATACACTTACCTTAAGTCAAGTCCCTCCCAGTTAACAGATATTGCTAGCATTGATGAATCCAATGTCACCCCAACGAAATGGTCATCTATCGTTGCTATTTCCTTGTGTGTAGCAACAGTGACAAAAACAGACTGACCCACTGTACATTGCACATGTAAGGAGCAGAGTATAACGAGCACACGTATCAAATTCATGGTGTCAGCAGCTCTCGTGTATGGTAATGTGTATCTACATAAAGAAGTATGCCATTTAATGTGAACGAGTGACCTCGTGTCAATGATAAAGTGATGATAAGCCAGAACTGATAAAACAACCAGTTTACTTTGCTTATTTCAGGGACATAGAAGTCCATGTCAGAAAATAAAGCGACAAAATCCGTTCCATATGCAATAGAACTCTCTGCATAAAGCAGAGTCAATTGTACGATTCCGACTATATCATAAGCATGTGTTTTTGAATCACTGTCAAAACATTAAGATTCGCGAAAGGGGGAGCGTATCCTGACCCACCCTGGCACCCGCCACAAACACATGCAAAGGCAAGTCAATTCATCACCTGAAAAAAAACACGGAAACATATTGTACAAGTCAAAATTGGGAATTGCTTCGGACATCAGTTTTGGCATCGATGCGTCAAATGTGGAAATGTCCTCAACATGTCCACCCTCAAACGTTTTGAAAGTTTTACTTAGGCCTTGAATGTTGTAACCTTGATCAAGCAACATCTTAACAAGACTCGTATGACACTCTTTGAAATCTTGGTTGAAAGAGCATGTTCGATTGTATCTCAGAAGTGAAATATCTAAACACCAAAGGCTGGAGGTTTTCGAATATTGCTTGACATGAAGGGAAAGTTGACTATTGGAAAGTTGACCATTGGAAAGTTGACTATTGGAAAGTTGACTATTGGAAAGTTAAAGTCATCCCTGTTGTCCTGTGAAGAGTGTTTTGTCACTCTGAATATTTATGCATTGATCTAAATTAACAGATAAGGCGGTCTCATGATTACTGGTTTCCTTTATTTCTAGCTCAGGTAGGTACCTGCCTTGTACTTGTAATGTTTGAGAAGTGATTGCCCAATCAAATACTTAAAGAGCAAGTAAACTCAACACAGCAACGTTGCGGATTTTGATACTCTAGGGCATATTTGATCACAAATCCTTGATAAAAAAAAATTGCAATAGGAAAATAGCGTAAAACAGACGATAACAAATCAATCCCTGAACAACTTCATGTCATTGTATCTAGACTGAGGTCACTCCCCTCTACTTGGCCCCACACTCTCAGTTCAGGCTTAGATCACTCCCCGTTAGGCTCAAGTCAATCCCTTACATTTTCACAGTATTCTACTTCTACTCTTCTGTTCTGGCATACAGTCCAACTGCGGTTAAAACGAGCTCAAAGGGACCACTAATTCTCAATAAATCAATCCACTAAGAATTCAGATTGATTCTAGATTGATAGAGCCTCGGATGAGGTCACTCCCCACTACTAAAAGGAAACACTCACTCCAGGTTCAAATCACTCCCCAATGGGCTCAAATCAATCCCTTGCATTTTCACAGTATTCTATTTCTACTGTTCTGTTTTGGCATACAGCGCTGAAGTTTTCAGGTCTTCATGTGACCTTCATACTTGAAGTGGTAGAAGTAGATTGTCGACATACATCTGTGTATATTACTTTTGAATTAACATATGACATCAAGCGCCCGTTACAAATCTGAAAGGAAGTTAAATTTTACCCGGAGAAATGTCAGATCTATCAAATACTTACGTTGAGAGTCACTGGTGTTCCACTTTGTTTTCAATCATACTAATCATAGCAGGTTTATGTAAAATTTCAACATATGAAAAAAATACTTTGCATTCAAGCAATTGTGTATATCCATGTCAAATAATTATACAGGCGCCAAGTCGACCTGGTGGTTTGTGTTGGGTCTTCCTACCTGTCCAGCACCTACTGATATGGATACAAATACACCCCAGTGTGGACATCTCACACGTGCCACAACTAAACATGCCTAACTGAATATCTCACAAAATATAATTACATGACCACTCAATGAACTATATTCCCATACCATGTACTAAGTGAAATCTTTTCAAACATTTATATCAATGAGTGAGTGAGCATTCAGTGTGATTTTGGCTATAAAGGGATTTACAGACAAGAAACAGTAGTCCACAGTGCCACTGTGGTTTGGTGGCATTCTTGATGACGTCTATAATTTGATGGTGGAGGTAGTCGACACTGTCGCTTGGAGCCAGTTGTTGGAGGCCATCCTCGATGCTGGTGCAGAAGGCATCTGTGTTGGTCTTGGCACTGACTGGGCATACTTCAGGCCTTTGGCGAGGAGGGATATTTGTGCAGATATGAGAGTCTTGCTGTTCAAATTAACTACTGTCTTATTGTTGGTGGTTCTAGGACATGGTTGCGGAGTGGGCGTTGTCCAAACTCTAGAGGATGTATAAACCAGATCTACTGCAACTGTGGCCACCAGTACATCGTAGAACCCTTCAGATCCCTCAACACCAGACTCAAAGAACATCAGACCTCTGTCAACAAACTAGACCCAAAGTCCACCATTTCCGAATACCTCTCAAGACCCATACCATAACATCATGTTGGAAGCCACCAAAGTCCTATCTACCATCAACAGCAACTGGCGACAATGAAGAAGCCATTTACACCAGGAGACACCAGCCAGCCATTAACCGTGGCCAGGGAACCTATCTGCCCATTGCTTTGAACTTATTACTTTGATTATTGTCTGTGGTAATTATCCAGCAGGCTTTCATTAGTCCGTTTCCATTGCTACTACCTATCAGTGCTTATTGCCCCCTGCCTCCCGTTTGACCATTGTCCATAACCAATCAGTGATAATTTGAGTCCTGGCTTCCAACTGTCATCCTATCAGCGCCAATTAACTGTTGGTTTCCCTTGTTAAGTTTCAACCTTTGTGATCTTATTACTTTTGTTGTTCTTACAGGTACATATATATGTTCTCACATGCTTCATAACATTACCTGATGAAGGAGTAAGTATATACTCGAAACGTTGTGTTACAATATAGGAGTTGACATCCATAAATTCTCTTTTTATGTGAATCACTTCTAAAAGCCATTCAAAGACTTGATACAGATATCTGGGTTAGCATATTGTTTCAATTTTGTAATCGACACCTCACCGCATTCGGATTAGAATAGGTCCCACGAAAACTTTCCTGGTCGTTAGAGGAGACCAATGAGATGAGGTGGTCAGGTCCGATGACTTGGTTGATGGCGTGTCATCGAAACCCGATAGAGTGGATCGTTGTTCAAAATATCAACCACTGGGTTGTCTGGTGCAGACTCAATTGTTTACAGACCGCCGCCGTATAGTTGGACTATTGCTGAGCGCAGTGTTTAACAAAAAACAAACGTACTACATACAAACACGTCATTTACAAACTCGATAGGTCCTCATTTCCTCATATCATCCCTTGTATGTCATTTAAAATCATATCTCGTTTATCGATCATATCTTGAATCAAACTAAAAACTAAATACATCATGAATCGAGACGTTATACGGGATTGGATATTCCAATGTCTTACAATAGTTTCGCATGTTCCTATTACACGGTGGGGAATGACGCATTTCAGTTGGTGAGTTTTTTGTTTCATGTATTGTGAAGAACAAAATACTGTTGTCTAGGTCAAAGCCGTGTATGTCATATCCTTTCTGGGTGATGTAGTCGAGCAGTTGATCTGCATTGTTCAGGTCCTAGAGTCTTTCTGCTGAAGCACCCTAAGCCAAAAGATAAGACCCCTGTCTGGGATGAGATGGAGGGATGCCTACGACAGGACAAGAACCAGCCAGTAAATCTAGCTCAGATGGGACAATATTTGGTTGACACTTGGAACAACCGCCCTCATCCTATTTTCCATCAGCTAGTGTCTTCCGTGCACCGCCGCTACCGACCCTGTATCAACGCAAACGGTGGTCACATTGCACACATGCATGTGTATTACCTAACAACCAAACATGGATGATAGCCATTTAATGATGTAATGATGTCATACAGAGAATTCGAGGATGTACGTCCGTGTTTCTTCTTTGAATTACGTATTGATCTGCATTACAAATTAAGTGATCATTGTGACCTCAAATATTTGAACATGTAGCAGCCTGCACAAAACACTATGTCATTGTATATATTACTCACCTTTGAGTACAATGTTAGATATATTCTGTGCCTGCACACATGGGTATCCGTTCCTCGTGGGGATGGCAGGGAGAAAACGCTCGAGTCAACACGGATTCCGCAGTTGGGCATCAATATGAACAATGTCTGAAATCAAGTCACACGACTAATCGAATACCAACGCATCGACCCATTGTAATCTACGTGACAACATCCCAACATCTACGTGAGCGCGTGCTATCTTACCCATGAAAACGAGCCAACAACGCCGTTTTGAAGCGTTCTAAACGCATATAGACCCCTGCACGACCACCAGAGCTGTCCAGGTGGAACCTGGCGCGGTGAACTGTAAACTGTCCAAGTCTTGTCTTCTGAACGTCAGAACGTCTATACGAAGCTAGGCGTGCCTGCCGTTGACGTTGAAGGACAATTACGCGTATCGCTGGACATCAGGGCCTGATATTAAGCTCCCTCATCCGGTTGCATACGATCCTGCCACTAATTGGTCTCAACGTAGGTAGTGCTGTCAGTGTGGCAGTTTGGTATTACGATTCCGTAAATGCACCAACCGAAAATGGTTGTCTTGTTGACGTGACGTCACACGGGGACATCCATCTCATGGCATATCATGAGTGTTACCCACTGTAGATTAAGTCTCCAAAGACTATTGTGTTTTCATGAACATGAAAATGTGTCGCAACTTCGTTTTGCGCCAATCCTGTTTGCAGCATATCCACAGAGTAGATGTTGATTTTTCAGCAAGCCGTGGCACTGCGTCAGCGTTATTTATCATTAAACAGAATGTGTTTTAGCACCGGATACCTATACAATCATTGAGTGATGTTCCCATACAAACCTACGTGCATGAGTATCATGCTCCCAACAAACTCGAAAACATCCCTTGTGAATCACGACCTGAAAGTCGAGGAGATGTCTTCATGAATATGCCTATTGAAAGGGAATATATGTAGTTTTATCGAACGTTACATGAAGCACGGTAACCTTTTCCCGTTTGTATACGACATGGATGGCTTTTCGACATTCTTATCTTGCCAAAAATGAACAGTTAGTTGGGATCCATTCCAAGTCAAAATGGCATCAAACGTGACACCAACAACAATGTCGTTTTATGTATGAAGAACCGAGTCTGAACGGATGTCTTCAGACAAAGACGTAGATTTACAGACAAGACTGAAGATACTGAGCGTCGCTAGAGTAAAATGTCTGTGGCAGCCATTGTCTGGTTGGCACATGAGATAAGACAGCAGAATCGCACGACGAGGGCAGAGGCCGTGTTACTATGTTCCTGGATTACCAGACTGACATTACTATCTTATCTGTTTTAAAGCTGATTCACAAGTTATTCAACCCCAGATCTTGCAATTCTATCAAGTATTCTTATTGTTTCTACCCGTTCGAATAGAGTTAGAATAGGTCTTCAGCAACCATTGCTTGCTGTAGGAAGCAACTATGCTCGTCGTAAGAGGCGACTAATGGGATCGGGTGGTCACACTCGCTGACTTGGTTGATGCGTGTCATCGTGTCCAAAATTGCGTGGATCAATGCTCATGATGTCAATCACTGGGTTTTCCTAATCGAAAAGCCATCAAAATTGGTATGAAAATTGTTGGGTGAAGAGAGAAACATGTGGTGTAAAATTGGAATATGCAACATGTAGTGATTACGTACTTATAACACACTATTTACAACATTTATGGAAAGTTTACAAGGAAATCATCAAAGAACAACTAGAACATTTGTTGAACGACAGTAAAACATCTGTCGGAAAAACAGGAAAGCCACTGACGTGAACTGTTCGCATTTGCTCCTGATGTCTGCGTAAGTAAATATTAACACAAACAAAAGGTGGACGATCAACGCTGTCGGTGTAGGAAAACACTCAATCAACCAAGTCACAGGCATCAACACTCTGTCCATGCTTTCCAGTATCTCCATAAAGAATCCTGTATGGATACGCATCAAATATGCAGGTACGAGTTCGAATCATCATCTTATCGGTCGAGTCGGCATGTATATATGCAAAACCGATCTTTTCCGATTTTTAGATACACGTTCTTCGATGCAGTCAGCAGTATAGCTATAGTCTCGTACTTAAAAGGACATCATTAGGTCCATTATCGTATAGAATATAACAAAGAAAGACTTAAATGAAATCGTGTGCGTTTTAAGCTATGTATTATCAGAGACAGTATATCCTCTGCACTGACGAAACGAAAACACTAATGATTATAATGCTCTTCAAATGTTGGTTTTCCCCACTACATGCGTCCGCGTTCGCCTTTGTTTATTCCAACTTTATGTTGAACCGGACCTTCCGGAGTTTCTCTCGATGTTAATGGTTGCAGAATAAACTGCACTGAGTTGAGATTGCTATGTTGACTAATCCTTGGCGTTGTTTGGCACAACAATTGTTTCTAACAAGTGTGACAGTGTTCAACAGAACATATTGTAAAAGTTGAGGCCAGGAGAAAACTTGCTTAACGTCGCGTCCAAGATTATTGCAATTACATAGCCACGTGCATGCACAAGTGTGTGTGGTATTTTCTTGCTGCTTGTACTAGTCCGGACTAGTGCCGATTTTATAGTTCCAGCCCACTGAGATATCATGCCGCAGTTAAACATGATTACCCCACTTAGACACAGTATGCTGACCCCGGGCCGACCAGTACTTGTTATAGCCCCTCAATACCGAGCGATAGGCAGGGTAACAACAAGTACCATCTTTTCACGTTTTTTGATATGACGCGACATGGGATCAAACCCCGGACCTTCCGCTCTCCGTGCAGACACTCTACCACTAGACTACGGAGGCAGTCACATATTGTAGAAAGCAATGCTGACAGTCAAATATTAGTTCCTTTGGACATTGTCGCCTTGGGCGCTAGGTATCATTCATTCATTCATTCATTCATTCATTCATTCATTCATTCATTCATTCATTCATTCATTCATTCATTTGTATCTACCTCCAGTACTTGTCCATTATTACAATTATATGTGTATTTTGAGCATTATACATGTCACACGTATAACTGTGGAATGTCAAACAAGAACAGAAAGCCAAGTTTGTAATGGAACGCCGTTTATAGTTTGCTACACGTGACGTCTAATACCAGTCAGCATCACTTGCAAATATCAACATCCGCATCAGGGAACACAGCAAACCCGAATGTCCTTGCTGACAGCATGAGGAGCCCGCCATAGGCCTTTTGAGGGGGCATGTCGGGGATGGTGTTGTTCACATAATCCAGTCGTTTACCATTTAGTGTCACATTCCTGAAATTACATCATCAGTGGCAAAGAATCAATGTGAGCTCTCGCGCAATGCGACAGAAAGCCACGTCCTATCAACAACAGCCTATCAGTTATGCAGTTTGTACAATGATGACAGAATCAGAATATCAAACAATGCGTGTTACAGCACAAATCACTTTTCAGAATGTATTACTTTCCATTGGTGTTCGTTGCAAATTGTTCAAAGTGTTCTATATATGTTCTTGACTATCAGTCTTGATTATCCGCCGATACAGATTCCACTGAATGTAAAAGGCAAAATAGTGGTGAAAATTATATGAATGATGCACCAGGTTTTAGCGAAATTTGTAAACTTGTTCTGCTATAAATAACCATTACGCGTGTATTCACTCGCCTCGAAGTAAGTTCTATGAACTCAGGCCTAAGCCAGAAGAAATCCACATTGGTCTGGAATTGAGGGAATGTGACGACGGTGGTGTAGGTGTTGACGTTGATGATGTAGACTACAACACTACCTGACTTGTAGTTGTAGACGCTGTAACAATACATGATGGCCATAGTGAGTGAAGGGACAATGCTGTCCAGGACATCAGAAATCACCCATTTCCTCACGAGAGTCGGGGTGAAATTGTGTTTCACGTCGCATTCAAGATTATTGCACTTACCTAGCGACGAACATTCACGTGTTTGTGTGTGTGTGTACATGTGTGGCTGCTTGTACTATTCCGGACTGGTGCCGATTTTACAGTGCTAGCCCAATGAGATACCATGCCACAGTTTACCATAAATACCAGATTCAGACACAATACACTGACTCTGAGCCGACCAGCCCTTGTTTAAGCCCCGTAATGCCGAGCGCCAGACAGGGTAACAAGTAGTACCATCTCTTGACGTCTTTTGGTATGACGCGGCCTGGGAAGATATGGTGTAATTCCAATACAGATGTTGATGATTAAGAAATAAATTATGATAATTAATTTACCTGTCCCTCCTATTTGGTTTTAATCGTCAATATTTTCTCCTGTATACTGAGCACACCATCTAGCACACCCACTTTGTACCTTTCCTGTTTGGCACAGTGGGCGTAGACCCTGAAACTGTTGGTTGAGTTGGTCTGCACGGATAACACTTTATTCCCCACTAGTCTCTTGTAGAGTAAGGTCAGCCAGTAGTCCTGGAAAGTGACAATTGTCTTTGCATCACGTAGGTCTGAATCATATCTGAATATAAAAAGCACTACTGACTAACCCATGCATCACCTTCCAACTGTGTACCTGTTCTGTTTGGCACAGTGGGCATAGACCCTGAAACTGTTGGTTGAATGGGTCTGCACAGATAACACTTTATTCCCAACCAGTCTCTTGTAGAGCAAGGTCAGCCAGTAGTCCTGGAAAGTGACACATTCAAGCGTATTGTCATATACATGTAACGTCAAATACCTGTTAACCTGAATACATTATAGCATTATGTGTTTTCTATATTTGTATCACTGTCAGGGGCATGGGTCTGTGGTAATTAGGTTAAGAATTATTTAGTCTGTGATTAATGGCTGACACATATGTGAGTAAGTATGGATTGACCTCTTTTTATCAGTACTCCAGTTACAAATTGTTGCTACATAACACTCTGAACTCGTGTGAGTTTGGTTTGAGGTTGCTTTGAACAATACTACAATTTTGTGAGAGCGTGCCACGATCACCCGGGTGCGCGTATGGGTTTCACAAACCTAGAAATATAATGAAAGCGAACTGCGATAAGTACACATGACCATTGATTTCTTGCACGACTAAGGAACGTCGGCACAGCGAATTCCATACAACGTCTTAAGCCACTTCGCAATGTTCCCCTTCACCGTGGCTGACATTCATTCAAAGAAACCTGACACCGTTCATAATCGGATCAACAATTTGTAAGTAAGTAAATGTACAGTTGTTCATTTCACAAAGCGGCTTCCATGTCGCCATGGCAGGGGACTACATCCGTTTGCTTTCGGCGTAGACATCGCGGGTTCGAATCCCGTGGGCGACACACATTTTTCGTGAACTTGTTCTATCATCAAGGGAGTGGTGTTTAAGTCAGTTAGCGGCTGGTCAAAGACAGGGAAGCCATGTTTAGTTACACAATACTTAAAAAATAAACTGAACTAATATCCCTTCGTTAATGAGTCCTTGCTATAAAATTCATCATTTTGACAGTCATGAAAAATTAACATTAACAACGTTACAAAGCCAATATATAGATTGTACTCTGATTCATAATCATCTCAATGTCTTAAAGTGGCGACACTGCCAAAGGTGGAAGTGAGCAGAAAGCATCCTTCTCTCCACGGTTGCCTCGTGAAATCTACCAGGCAGGATAGTAAATTCGCTGTTTACTAACCTTCTGGTCGTTGTTACTAATTGAGTTACAACAATTCACTCAACTTTTCTCTCAGGACAAGGAGGCAGTCGAATAGTTGTGGTCTCGAGGTAATCTAGTGTTTTCTGTTCTTGCTGATATTCCACGGTTTCTCCAGTATTAGCTGCCTGTTTAACGCTTCACACAGTAAAATGTTCCAGGTAAATGAAAACAGTTGGTATAATTGACAATGTGGTTCACAACACATTCCCGAAAGAAACACATTGTGCGATGTTGATAAGATATTATATGTACCTACCGGGTAGGGTTCAAACGTGTTCATCTCAATGAGAGAATAATTTTGTCCATAGAATGATTGCCTTAAAACCCCTTTGAGTCCGATCCGTGAAGCAATACCGAGCTTGTCTAACCATCTGAAATATTCACATCATTACAATGTACATGTTGGTGTAAAAGTAATACAGTCACGTTTTGATTTCGATTCAGCAGTATACCTCTCTAAAGGTGATGTATTACACTCCAATTTGCAGCATTCCAGATACATCACTGTGGCCTTTAAATACTCAACTACCGAGACCATAATAATGCTATGATCAACGAACGATGTCGAGGTACAACTGCATATATTGGTGGCGGCTCTTGTGACACACGAAAGTTGTTAAACCTTTAATCTGAATTATCACACATGCAACTTACAAAGTTCAAAACAAATTTCGGCTGAGAGAACTTCGAGTAATTGTAGGTTTATGAAAATGAACCGTTCACTGTTAAGAGTGTGTTCTCCAGTTTCAAATATATCACTTCTTTTTTTAACTCATCTTTCATGGTAAGGGTTCTTAACAATTGTGTGTGTACTAAAGGAACACTTATCAATCGCATGTACATTAAAAAAACACATCAAAGAAGTGCACCAAAGAAGTGTAGATTGAATTGTTTCAGTTGTTCTCTTCAAAGGGTTTTCTGAGAACATTAAATGTACCGTTTGGTAACAAAGTTTGTAAATATGAAAAGGCAACGTCAGATGATTACGCGATTGGGATTTACAATTATTTGAAACAGATTTTGAATTAATTAGGTATCAAAGCATACACATGTCCCAAAAAATTGCAACAGAATTCATATGAAGTTGAGGGCCAATACACAAAAATAGATCACAGTTATAACCGTAGTTCGTTATAAAACAGCATATATACAGCAAATGGCCTGGCCCAAAAACCTGTTCGTTAAATCCGCCAGTTCGTTATAAACGTAGTTTACTGTACATGAATTCCATGTGTACGTAACATTTGTTCACCAGACATTGTTGTGAGTTATAAGAAACGAAATGCTAACCTATAGTAGACATTCTTGACAAATACTCACAGAAAGCCGGCCACATATCTATCCGACAGTCCAGGCGCTCCGCCTCCAGAGAAAGAAGACGTCTCCCCGAGCCACAAGGGAGTGTCGGGGTTGGCAGGGGTGGTGACGTTGCGTACTATGTCAATGAAACTTATGAGACTGTCCATCACTTTGGGGTCGATAAAGGTGTCCACTTTAGCATTGCCTTCGAAGCCGTAATAACTAGACATTCAATAATTCCAAATTAGGTGAGAGGAGGTGAACTGTGGTTTAACGTCACATACAAGGATAACGTGGGCAGTATGATAGAACCGAGGATCAAACCACAGAATTTCTGCTCTCCGGGCAGGCACTCCATCTACTAGACCACAAATGTAACCTGGCACAAATTATTAAATATCTCCTTTACAACGCATCTCAATGTTCATTACTGATTAATAGTATCTGTTGTCAAATGAAACTTAATTGAATATATAAGTAAGAAAATTATAATAGCTTACTCACTGGTGGAAAGTTATCCTGTCAAGCGCTTTTCGTCCGTCCCCTTCAAAGAAACTGTAAGGGAATACATGTGAATCTAACCATACGACTCTTCTATTTATACTGGTTCATCCATACCGAGAACATCGGGCATAAGGAAGTATCTGCATACATGGTGTCAGTTTTACTGTAAAATCAGTATACCATATTGCTGTAATCAGTAATTATTTATCACAATAATGCTGCTTTCATCTGTTGTTATTAAGGCCATAATACCAATTGCACTGATTACGAGAAGATATGTTTTGTATTTTTCTACTTACGTTTTAAACAATATCGATTTTGGCCCTGAGATAGCTGTTACGTCTGGTCCAATCACCAGGGTAGATTCGAACCCAGGAGTAGACTTGACAATTTCCCTAAGATGGACAAAATCTCGCCCAAGCTGTGCTCCAGATATTGTATCGGTGAAGGGTTCGGGGAAATATGCAGGTTCTAGAGAACAACCAAGTAGAGTACTGAATCAAGGAAATGACTCATGAATTCGAAACACATGTATTCATAAAGCACCCATAGCTGACTCTGAGACAAGCACGATATGTTTTAGTAACACACGCAGATGAAGAAGCCAGGAAAAAAGTATATCGTCTACAAGAATGCTTGGCTGTATATTTATGACCTATATAACTATACACTACCATTTCCGAGTTCAAAGGCCGGTATCGTGTAGTTCCTGGCATTGCTATAGCTCATCAGTTCTTTGGCGTTCTCAGGGTCCCACTGTCCGTCTTTCCGCTTCAACACGTTGAGACCAAACACCAATTCCCATCCCACGATCCTCAAAAAGTCATTGAGATTTCCCACATAGCACCTCAAAGATAAAAAGAAGAAGCATGTACTTCCAACGAAAGTAATATTTATTCATGCAAATAGTAAACAGTTATTCTAATTGATTGATTGATTTGTGTCGCTGTGTATAAGGATTTTAAATTACAAAACGTTTTTAAACAGGAGCTCACGTATGATGATTTCACAGCAGATAAAGTCAAGATTGTAAATGGGAATTTTACCACCAGGCTTCACGGAATTGTAATTGTAACGGACTTTGTAAGTCCTTGTCAGCTCAAACCGTTTGACTTTTTTAACCAGTTGAACATTATTCAGTTATGATTGTCATGGTATTGAGTACAGCTCCCCCCCTAAAAAACAACAACAAACCAACAACAACAAAAAAACAACAACAAAACAAAACAAGACAAAACAAAAAACAAGCAAAAAACAAAAACAAACAAACAACAAACAAAACAAAAAAACAAAACAAAAAAAGCATATGACGTCACATATATAAGTCATATAAACATACCAGTATAAGTGGAGTTTGCACTTGTACCCCTATGACCCGTTGGGTCAAAGGTCATGAAGTCTCCAGGTGTTCCTCCTATCCTCAGGTAGCACGGATACAATGCTTTAGCAAGTGTTTGCACTTTATGCGATCTAGTTTTAAGATAAAGTATATTCATCAGAAACTGGAAATAGTTGCGTTGCTATTTAAAACTTCAAATAATTTGCACCATATTCATGTATTATACTGTTACCTGAAGCAAATACAATCTATTTATCATTATTTGAATAGTACACTCACGCGAAATCAAGTCCTTTCCAATCAATTGATATTGGAAGCATGGATGAATCAAAGGTCACTCCAACGAAATGGTCATCTATCGATCCTATTTCCTTGTCTGTAGCAACAGTGACAGATACAGACTGACTCTTTGTACATTGCACAAACCAGGAACACAGAATAACGAGCAAACGTCTCACATACATGGTGTCAGCGGTAAAGTAAATGCAGATAAATGAATATCACCTTTAATCTGGATCACTGATGTCGAGTCAAGGCCATTTTACTGATTAGCCAGAAGTGATAAAACAACTAGTTTACGACCTTGGTGAAGGAAAAATTTGAAGTTGGACGATTCTGTAAGGCAAATAATGTCGCCCAGGAATAAGTTTCTTATCGATACATTATTCGAATTCCTGGACTGACTGCTGGTTTTGGTTGTTTCGTGTTGTTATCGAGTAACAGGACCTCGTCGGAGGTGAGGTGAGGTGAAATGGGATTTAACGTCGCGTCCAAGATTATTGCACTTATATAGCGACGTGCATGCACGTGTATGTATGTGTGTGGCTGCTTGTACTAGTCTGGACTGATGCCGATTTTTAGTGCTAGCTCACTGAGATACCATGCCGCAGTTTAACATGAATACCCCACTCAGACACAGTATACTGACTCCGAGCCAACCAGTCCTTGTTTTAGCCCCTTAATGTCGAGCGCCAGACAGGGTAACAACAAGTACCATCTTTTAACGTCTTTTGGTATGACGCGATCGGGGATCGAACCCCGGACCTTCCGCTCTCCGGGCGGACGCTCTACCATTAGACCAAAGAGGCCGACCGGACCTCGTCGGAATGGAATGCACGAGAATTGGTAAAAAACACCATCCCAGTGAAAGTGGAGATAATCCTTCAGGTTTCAGACAATATTGATATGCTTCTTTGACATCGAAGTCAAATCTCTCAGGAGGCGCAAGCCTTCCATCTTGAGCTGCGTATACAGAATGAAAGCTTAATTATTATTCTTTGGCTCTCACCTTTTGGCACAATGGCAACTAGGCTTAGAAATGAAATGGAAATCTTTCGATGACTTTCTGTTAAAATGTTTTCGCTCAGTGTCCAGGGCGTTACCTCCTGAGTCCATATCAGAAGAATAATCCTTCTATATCTTCTGCGTTTGCTGAAGCCTAATTTGATGCGAGCCAGCTCATTCACAGACTCAAAGATCAGATCAGATTTGTTGAGTGCTGCTTTTGCAGCAGCATCGGCCATTGTGTTACCAATGATTCCAACACGGCTTGGTAACCAACCAAAGACAATGTCCTATTGGCCAGTTACAAGATCATTATACAATTCAATAATTGTTAATTAAAGTGGATGTTTGCAAGACTGATTCTTAATTGCATGAAGACGGGATAGAGAGTCTGACAATACATTGAACTGTTTATGGTTTAATTGTTTGATATTCTAGTGCTGTCAAGATTGCCTTTGACTCGGCCATAAACAAGGAACAGTTAGCTGGTTATCTTCATAATATAGTCATGGATCCAATGACGATGACGTTAGCAACTGCGTCACCATACTTGGATCCATCTGTAAATATACATTTGTAAGTATCAGTGTGTCTTAATTGATTATATTCTTGTTGATAAATAAATTGATTTGTTTCAGATTTCTTAAGTTTAGTTCATGACAGGTCAACCTGTATCTGTACCAACTGCCATGGACGAGATGACAAATGCTGAGCTAGAGCTATATATTGAAGATTGATATTGGCAGCAGAAATGGCTGGTTTAGGATATTTGTCTGTGTCACAAAAGAGGGGCATGATTTTGATGACGAGATGTGGTCACCGCTGCAGTTTGTTATCTGTGCAGTCATGCTGCTTACTGCAGCGGGAACAAATTATGAGTTATGACAGGACTTAGCCCCATGTGCGAATTGCTGACATTTAAAACGACAGAGTGGATTTGGTATATAACCAGTTGATTGATGAAGGAAGTTTTGTTAAAGCAAATGTAAAAAGGTAAGTTTGGGTTTTAATAAGATTATCACCATCTTTTTTTCATAAATTGCTTCACAGATGTTACAACTTAAGGTTCCTCTTTTGACATGTCTTAAAGGCGTACAACGCCTCGACATGAATTTCAGTATTTGCGACATAATGCGCTTGGAGAAGATTTAGAGATTGTTGTCTCTTTGCACACTCCACAAGTAGTGAACCGGATCGGAGACGAGTAACATTCTTGACAGCACCACATATTCCCTGAATAGACTTGGAAATGATGAAGGGGTTAATGTTGGGGGGTTCTCCATCAACGCCTTCAACAACCAGAAATCGTGGCCAATAGTCAACACTGAGTATAGATTTCTCATCAGAAGACACAGCAGTATCAATACGTCGTTTCTTTGATTTTGTACGAGAACCAATGAACTGTCATGTAGCCGTAATGAAAGGAAGTTTATTCAACAACCCTACTCCCCACCCACCAAGGAGTGTCAACAAGGACGGTGTTGAAGTGGAATCTGACTACAAACACCAGGACTACAAGGGTGTTTTACTCCAGAAATAAAGATTGATTGATAGAATCGGGCCAATATTACCACCAATCTAGGTAAAGTAAGGGTGGAAGTGATGTGTTTTGCAAAAGGGACACCTCTCCCTGGCTCCAGTGCCCTCAACCATCAGAATCCCGTCCTCCATCAACAAAGGGCCGCAACCAACGGCAAACGGGTAGCCCAATTCGCTGGTCTCTTACGACCAGCAATGTAGTGCTGAGGACACATTCTTATCTACTCAGGGTTCCCATGTGGGTTAACTTCTTTAAGAAACGTGTTATAAAACGCAAATCCAATGCATTGAGAATGTTCCATCAGTTTCGAGGAGGTCGAAAATGTCTAGATCATCAGGGTGACTCACCTGTTTAAAACAGGAGAGAGGTGACACAAAGGATCCATGGTGTTCAAAATGATATTCTTGTATTAACCATACCTTTTATCAGGCTTTTGCTAAAACCAGATTAGCATTTTGTGTTAAATAAGTCCATCGTTTTAAGATCAGTATCTGACTCTATACGAGCATTCTTTCATGCACGCTTGGAGCAGCCCTCTTCATCATATTTGGAATCATATAATCCCGAACCTGAAAGTGTAAGCAAGGGTAGATCTGTCACTAACACGCCTGGACCACCCACGCGATCATTCGACCTACGTCTTTAACAGACTGTTATTATTTTATTGATAAAGTATCTGTTGTTATTGTAGCTTGATACTTAACCGGATACAGCTGCGATGTGTATTGTTATCTAATGTTAATGTGATGGCACCAGAGTGTTATATTAAGGGTTTGAATGATTCTCTTTCTTGTCATTGTGTGAGGCCCATTTCTGGTGTCCCCCGACGCGATATTGCTGGAATATTGTTAAAAGCGGCGTAAAACCATACTCACTCACTCACTCTTTTCAACCTCCATCTTGGGTTGAACCTCATTTGGAAACTAATCAACTACTAAATACTTTTGACATATATAGGCATTCTGTCAATAAGAACACCGAAACAATGTTTGATAATTTCGATGCTCTCAGCCTATTATATACAGGAACGTTACACGACTAGGTATAGCATTCTAACAAGATAGGAAAGCAAATATTTGCAATGTAATATTAGTTTAATGTCGAACACATTACAATAAGTACCGTCAGCATCATTTGCAGATATCAACATCCGCATCAGGGAACACGGCAAACCCGAAGGTCCTTGCTGGTAGCATGAGGAGCCCGCCATAGGCCTTTTGAGGGGGCATGTCGGGGATGGTGTTGTTCACATAATCCAGTCGTTTACCATTTAGTGTCACATTCCTGAAATTACAACGTTAGTATCTTGGAATCAATGCTTCCTCTTGTGCCAATAAGACGCAGACTAAAGCACCGATAACACATCAGTCAGTTTGATGTTCGATAGAAATGTATGTGACATTACAGGTCACGTTTAAGTAGGTAGCACGTTATATGACGGCAAAGTCGTTGCATATATATTAGCCTTTGTCATGAAGTATTGGTGTTCTGCTACATATTAGTCTCTACAGCATATTAATGATCATGTATCCCATACTTGCCTTGAAGTAAGGTCAATGAACTCTGGTCTGAGCCAGAAGAGATCCATATTCTTTTGGAATTGTGGGAAGGTGACGACGGTGGTGTAGATGTTGACGTTGATGATGTAGACTACAACACTTCCCGGCTTGTAGTTGTATACGCTATGTAAACATATGGGAAAGTGTGAGACACAAGGATTAATATAGACACATCAGACGTCATTAAATTCCAGTACGTCACGGAAATGTGTGACTACAAAGCAGACATCTATGTTCTAGAAGTTGACGGTTAAAATGTAAAATGGAAGTAAGTAAGGATAAGAATGCTTGATAACGGTATTAGAACCTACGCCAAAACGTCGCTCTTAATTGTAATAAAGAAGTTGTTCATCCATAAATTCTTATCCATACTTAGTACTACAACTTCTAAATGCCATTCAAAGAAGTAAAAAGAGAGCGCTTAAAAAGTCGGTACTCGTCTCTGACTGTTCCACGTAACACATTCCAACGGTGTACCTGTTCTGATTGGCACAGTGGGCGTAGACCCTGAAACTGTTGGTTGAGTTGGTCTGCACAGATAACACTTTATTCCCAACCAGTCTCTTGTAGAGCAAAGTCAGCCAGTAGTCCTGGAATGTAGCCATTGTCACACAAAGGACATACATATACACACATGTATACTTAATATAGATATGAATGATTGTGAACGAAAAAGGTCTCGCATCAAATAAAAGCAACAAAACCGTTTTCGTAAGAAATCTCTTCTAAAAGCAGAGTCGATTGTACGGTTCCAATTAAATCCAGTGTATCACTCACATGTATGCGCTTAAAGAGTAGGGATATGAGTCATTTTGAAACTTTCACGATATCCAACGAGTTCTTCACAGTTCGAATCAGACACAGATACAGATTAAGGAACAGAAAATATGAATTTTAGATCAAAAGATAAGATATTATTTGAACTTACCGGATAAGGTTCAAACGAGTTCATCTCGATGAGAGAATAATTTTTTCCATAGTAAGACTGCCTTAAAACACCCTTAAGTCCCATCCGTGAAGCAATCCCGAGCTTGTCTAACCATCTGAAATAGCATTTCATTGAGGTAGGCGTAGATCAAGGTAAGTCCATATACTGTAACAGGGTGGCGTTGATTTTACGTTCAGTAGACGACCCATGGCTTCGAGGTACGGTTTCACATTCATTCATTCCAGCAGGTTTTACAACATATATGGTCATGTAGCCAGAGGCATCATACCTGCGACCTACACACTCCCAGACCAGCTTACACAAGACGAGACAATATAACTTCTCAACAGCTGACAAGTGTCATCAGTATTTTTGTGTTTATTTGCTGCTTCTGCTCCAGTTCCAGTATGGTCGTGAGATGCATGTGCCAAGTACATTCCTCTGTGGGATATGCTCGGCATAAGAACCCGATATGAATAAGGATCAGGTGGTTACCATGCAGGGTCCAGCTGATTGTGTGGCATCATACCCTGATTGTCCATGAAGTCAAGACCCGTGAAGATCCGGGGTAGAATAGATCTTCAACAACACATGCTTGCCGTAAAAGCCGACTGTGCTTGTCGTAAGAGGCGAATAACGGGATCGGGTGGTGAGGCTCGCTGACTTGGTTGATGCATGTCATCGATCCCAAAAGCGCGGATCGATGCTCATGATATTAATCACTGGATTGTCAGGTCCAGACTCGATTATTTACAGACCGCCGTCATATGGAATAGTGCTGAGCTCGGCGTTAAACAGCCAACCTGCCAACCAACCGTGTTGTCAAGCTCTGGTTGGCCTGACTAGTTTATGTACAGTCCGCTTCACTATGTCTGGACTATATCTAACTGTATCATAACAAAACATTCATCTATAACAAACGAGGCGATTGGGTAGACTCGTGGATAAAGCTCGCTGTAGACCCAGGTCTGATTCCACACATGGGTAAATTGCTTGTAGCCCCCCCTCCCCACCCGAGATATGGGATAGTGCTAGGAGAATCGTAAAACCATACACACTCACTCATGCAATATAATCGTTATAAGTTAAAGAAAAGATACCTTGAAAAGACAGGCAATACTCACAAAAATCCTGCGACATATCTGTCAGATACACCAGGAGTTCCCCCGCCATAGAATGTCGATGTCTCCCCAAGCCAAAGGGGCGTGTCGGGGTTGGAGGGGGTGGTGACGTTACGCGCGGTTTCTATGTCAGATATCAGACTGTCCATCACCTTGGGGTCTGTACAGGCGTCCGGTGTACCAAATGATTTGTAGGCGTAGTACCTGCACAGTAAATTGATTTCTGACCACAAAGTGTCTCCACTATACTGATTAAGAAACAGTCATATAAAAAAGTGAACTTAAAAGTAAGTGATTGAATGAACATAATTGGATAGAGAATGATTCCAGTTCAAGACTCACTGGTGGAATGTTATCCTATCAACTGCTTTGCTTCCTTCTCCTTTGAAGAAACTGTAAAACAGTAAAAATAAATCCAAGAATCAGAGCCGTTTTATAATTGTTTTATACATTGGGTATTGTCAGTGACTCTTATTTTAGGAAATGAGATAGTGTCAGAGACACTTCAAAATATTGAAAATATCTGATTTAACATATTGCTGTAACAAAGCAATTGGGAACATTTATCTATGCTTATGAGACATAATTGACAGTGATTCATAAACACATGGTCATGATATAGTCGGAATCGTACAATCGAATCTGCTGGTAGCAGAGATTTCTTATGAATATGGAAGGATTTTGACGTTTTCATTTACATTCAAATAACAACGCTCTTGTTGCTGTTACCAATCTTGACATTGCTGTCACGTTCACTTCCACTTACTCTCGGAACACCAATGATTTCTTCCCTGTGATACCTGTAACGTCTGGTCCAATCACCAGGGTGGATTCGAACCCAGTAGTAGACTTGAGTATTTCCCTAAGATGGGCAAAATCTCTCCCAAGCTGTGCTCCAGATATTGTATCGGTGAAGGGTTCGGGAAAATATGAAGGTTCTAGAGACCAAACGAAGTAGAGTACAGAATTACGAATGTCATTTTTTCCCCATTGAACTACACAGTTTGATATTTTCAACGTACAATTTAAGATTTGCAATGTACTCTTATGGCACGGGATTTAAACAAGTTATATTGTCACTTGGAGAAATAGAATGTGAAATAGATAGATGTTATGCTGTTCGAGCATTACAACTCTTTCCCTGTTCACTACCATTTCCGAGTTCAAATGCGGGTATCTTGTAGTTTCTGGCATTGCTATAGGTCATCAGTTCTTTGGCGTTGTCAGGGTCCCACTGTCCGTCTTTCCGCTTCAGCACGTTGAGGCCAAACACCAAGTCCCAACCCACAGTCTCCAGAAAGTTATTAAGTTTGTCCCATTCAGCACCTCAAAAATAATCAACCAAATGTACCATACAATGTGTCCGTTCGCGGCATGATGAAGCCAAGGGATAGCTATGCCCGGATAAATATGCGAAGAGAAGAATTGCACGTAAGGGCTACTTTCGGTGTTTACAAAAAAAACATGGCATCGCCCAATATATAAATTACAGTCCCAGAGAAGTCAAATCATTATGTGGGACAGTTGGAAAGACATCGGTTAACGTACGTACCACCACCAAGACCACGTAAGAACAGACTGCTAACGTGTTTGTAATCATTATCAAAATAATAGTCCACCAGTCTCTGAAAACATGTTAACTGCCAGTTGGCACCATCCGACAAACTAATCACTGGCTAAATGATGTAATATCGTATCAATGCACACATTCCAGGAACACTTGTTTTGGAACAGAGATGAGAATACGCATTACGATGATAGATGTATGATGACATTATATGACGAACAGGTTAACACACTTGTGTGTACTAAGATATTACAAACTATGTACTTAATTAGCTCGCGAACCCGTGATGATCCAGGTTAGGTCTTCAACCCATGCTTGCCATAAAAGGCGACTATGCCTGTCTTAGAGGCAAATAACGGGACCGGGTGGTCAGGCTCGCTGGCTTAGTGCATGTCATCTTACCCTGATGGCGTAGATTGATGCTCATGATGTCAGTCACTTGAATGTCTGGTTCAGACTCGATTATTAACACAGTATATAAAGCTGGAATATTGCTGAGTGCGGTTTTAAACATAAATCAAACATAGCACGCAAACGTTTGCTAAATACCATGTATATTCCCGATACAAATAGAACCAGAACCCACTTGCGCGAAATTTATATCTATTTATCTTTCTAGTGTATTCATGTGAGGAAATGCATTGCAGAATTAATTGCTGACATGTACATGTATGGGTTTGAACGTTGCAGTTGTCTGTACCCTATTGAAAGTGTCAGTGATATTGTAACCACATTACACTTTCACAGGCGCTCTATTCCTTCAGGGAAAATAACACACGGTTTAAATGAAGGCAATAGGTTCGCTTTGAAATATTAAACGTCTTGAACCAATTCAACATTATTCAGTTATGATTCTTGTGGTATTGAATACTTTCAAACCAGGAGTCACGTGTATGTCATGTAAACATGCCAAGCTTTTCAATCAATTCTGTCATCGTAATTATCCCTGCCAGCTCAACCGTTATGAAATAATGACAGCTATGAACCAGTTCAACAATATTTAGTTTTGACTATTGTGGCATTGAATAAACTTCGATCATCACTGCCTAGAATCATACCAGTATAAGTGGAGTCTGGACTTGTACCCCCATGACCCGTTGGGTCAAAGGTCATGAAGTCTCCAGGTGTTCCTCCTATCCTCAAGTAGCACGGAGACAATGCTTTCGCAAGCGTCTGCACTTTAGGTGAACTAGAAAAACAAGTCTTACAATAACATGTATTCTCACAAACTAAAAAGAGTTGTTTTAGTTCAAATTTGAAAGATTATTAATCATATTTATGTAAAATAGTGTTACACTGAAACACATAAGGAAATGATACACTCACCCGAAATCTAGCCCCATCCAATTAATAGATATTGGTAGCATTTGGGAATCAAATGTCACTCCAACGAAATGGTCATCTATCGTTGCTATTTCCTTGTCTGTAGCAACAGTGACAGAAACAGACTGGCCCACTGTACATTGCACATGTAAGGAGCAGAGTATAACGAGCACACGTGTCACAGTCATGGTGTCAGCAGTAAAGTAAATGGAGATATAGAAATAAGACCTTTGATCTGGGGCACTGACTCTGATAAGCCAGGAATGCCAGAAACAGCTGCGTTCTTTTCTCGAGGATGGCAAAATGAAGTTAAAATGAGAAATATGTCTTACAAGGGAGTAAATTAATGTTAATTGCTGCATTGGTCTTCTCATTCCACAAGTTTATCAGTTTGAGTTTCCATTATTATACCTTCAAAGACGACGATATTGAAATGAAGATATTTCAGCTTATTTAAATGACATGATAAAGGATTGTACATGCATATCTGGCGATCGTTGAATGTTGTAGATTTTATATTAGTCAAATAAAATGTGTAGCTGAAAAGAATATAATTGAATAGATAAGATCACATTTACTTGCACTAACGGAACAGACTGACTCACTGTACATTAATCATGCAATGATCAGAGTATAACAAGCACACGTCTCACAGTCATGGCGTCCTCAGCACTGCATGTTAGTACCTATATAAAGAAGTATAACATTTAATGTGAATGACTGACCTCGTGTCAATGGCAAAGCTCTGATAAGCCAGAACAGATAAAACAACTTGCTTATTTCAGTACGATGATGGATTTTTTTAAAGTATAATAAAATGCTTTTATGGACCCAGATATATCTGACATAACGTAATGAACCTATGTATTATGCTAATTGTACCAGTTTATCAAGTTTGACAGTGTACAATGATACTGCCTTGAAAAGGTGAAGAAATGACAATGTCTTCATAATTAAACATATTCAGGTTTAAAAAAAACAACATGCGACCATTTATCATTGTATATATTTGTATACAACATTCACAATCAACAGAACAATGAAGCCATGACATAACTATCACCTTTTTTTATTGAATGTTATATTGTAAAGAGCCGCATGGTCAGTAATTGTGTGCATACCTTATCTTACTGTTCGAAAGATACATATTTAATATTTGTGATGCTGTTTTGTGTGTTAACACCAATGTTGGTCGAAAGTACGCTCCGTGCGGACTCTGGATTCGAATAGGTCCTAAGCAACCTATGTTGGTCGAAAGTACGCTCCGTGCGGACTCTGGATTCGAATAGGTCCCAAGCAACCTATGTTGGTCGAAAGTACGCTTCGTGCGGACTCTGGATTCGAATAGGTCCCAAGCAACCTATGTTGGTCGAAAGAAGCTACTAAATGGATCGCGTGGTCAGGTTCGGTGACATGGTTGATTGCAACCCAATCCCAATTGCATGGATGGTTGCTCATGATATCATTCGCTGGAGGGTCAGATCCAAACTGCATTATTAACAAGAAGCCATCATAGAGGTGGAATATTGTTAAATCTGCTTTAAGCGAACAAACTAAAATATATATTACTCACTTTACGACGTCACTTTTAGTCGTGAAGTAATAACTTTTTACATTGAACAATGTTTTCTTATTGAATTCGGCTCGTTACCGGCATCATGGGCATCGAAATGTCTATCTTAATAATTATAGTATGCAGTCCTAATAATTTTCCATGATGTCGATGCACATATTAAAAAAAACAAAAAACATGTCGACTAGTTAAGTGACAATTGCTGTATCCAGAATGTATCAACAATATTTTATCAATTAAGTTTCTAAGTTTAGACGAACTACTGTTTTTTTCTGAGGTCGAATTTTACGTTCATGTTATTTCACGATTCAGAACGTTGTACACTCTTGTTGTTGTTGTTTTTAAAAAAAAAAATTAAAAATTATGATTCGTTTTCATGATTCGTCACAGACATCAGGGGTTTTGATATGTTTTTCTAATTATAGCGTACCTTCTGAATAATTTCATTTAATGATGCCATGATGTGAATCTATAAACAAACAAAACCATGTCAACTAGTAAAGTGGCATATGACTTATGCCGAATGTATCAACAATATTTTATCCATGACCATTTTACACGAAATGCTGCTTTTTCTGAGGTCAAGTTAACGAGTTTGTTTGACGTCCATGTTGTTTCACGTTAACACCGTTCTCAATATCACAATGAAGAATTCCCGAGGGTGACAAATTATAAAATGTTCACGTATGTGAAAGAGAGACAGCAATGAGTATGCGTAGGCATGTTCAGATGTCAATAAATCTCCTTTTGTGTATGCAACTGACAAGTCAGAAAACAATTAACAAAACTAACCATGGAAGGTATTGAATACCGGTAAATTGTCAAGTAGCCATGTAGGGAATATGTTCGGACATATCCAGACTGACACGTCCAGGTCAGCTTGACAGTTTGAACATTGATCTACTTTGTGCGAGCATGAACCTTTTCGACCATTATTTCTGACTCGAACAAGTCTTAACGATGTACAATGTAAATGGTGTTCGTGGTTCAATAGCGATTTGCATCATCTTGCAGCAATAACGTGCAAGCCATACCTAAATATTGACAGTAGCGGATGACCTCGCTTAGGTGAACACTACCAAGCTGACTGTCGTTCATTTCCCGATGAGAGTCACATCGATTCAGGCTATGAATGGTGCAGGTTTTGAGGCCAGACGAATCATGTATGTGATACGCAGCGTCCATTCTAAGCTATGACAGAGAATATTCGACTTACCAAAAGAAATCATTGAGGTCCACACCCTGTCGTGTATTGCTTCGGGACATCCAACCACTCCGCCTCTGGCGGCAATTGGGTATGACTCAAACACACTCCAAAAGTTCACAGAACATTAATAGCAATCCATTTTCAGCATCAGCTGGGTCTGGATTTCTTTCCAACGCTAACTTTACTGGGTGCAACTTTTATTTCCAGCGAATGACATTGCGGGAGCCGCCATGTTCTGCCGTTTATAAAAGCAAGGGATGTCACTTCAAATGGAATGTTTGGAACGGATGACGTTACGACGTCACGACTCGCCGCGTTGATATAGTTCGCTTTAAATAATTAAATTTTGATGTTTAATGGGTTATTTTCTTATGATTTATGTATCTGTCAATATAAGGATTGATGTTGTATTTGTTGAAGTTCTAACAGCTTCGTGGTAAATTTGCTCACGTGAGGCACTGTCTTCATCAGCTGATGAACGTCAAGAAAATACAACTTCAATCCTTATATATACAATGTGCTGTTTTAAGCCTGCATGGATATAGACATTGGTGGAGTCAAACATGAGGTCCAACATCAGGGCTACAGGGCAACTTGGTTGATTGCAGTGATGTTGCCAGCAACGATTGGATATTGAGAAGTGCTGAGCTAGAAATCGGCTCATTCTATCTGTTCCTGTCCTAGGGATTATATCACGGCGTGTCAGCTTAATGTGGGAGGAAAGCCCGAAGTGATGCAGGTCTCAGACGTTTACCACTTCGGTGAAACCCACGAGCACGGGTATGGTGCTGACAGACCTAGAAACATAATCGGGGCGAACCGGGGTTCGAACCAAAGGTTTCTGGCGTGCCCAAGGGACGTGCCCCCATCTGAAACAGTCAAACTTAAACTAACCGGATCAGGGAGAAGGCGACTGTGTAAAATGACAAGGTCAGTAACCGCCAGAGCAACTGGGCCCTGTACTATAAGCAAGCAATGGTTATAAGGAGTTGTTAACATCATTCTTACATATTACACGTGCATGCAAGATGGTAACCAGATCCTCATAATTATCATAGTTAATTGACACTTCTCTTTCATAATAATATTACATAGCCTTATTTTCCTATGGATAATATAACTATAATTAATAATAACATTATTGTATAACACACGCTTGACATTGCTGCACAAAAGCAAGGTAGCAACCTGTTTTGTGACACTATCTCATGTTCTTATTAAGAACAGGAATAGGCGGTCGGGTAGCCTAGTGGTTAAAGCGTTCGCTCGTGACGCCAAAGACCTTGGTTCGATTCCCGATATGGGTACAATGTGTGAAGCCCATTTCTGATGTCCCCCGCCATGATATTGCTGGAATATTGCTAAAAGCGGCGTAAAACCATACTCACTCACTCACTCACTAGAACAGGAATAGTCTTTCCAGTGGTACATTGTGTATAAAAGCAATATGTGATCCGTGCATGAACTGATAATAGTTGATATATGTAACTGTAGTTGCAGCTCGTTTCCAGGTGGCTTGATGAACCTTGAATCTCGGCCAGATATAGAATTAAAGGGGGCCCGAATAGGCATATAATTATAAGCTCCTCATGGTCCACGATATATATACATGTATATTAAATGTCAACAAAACGTTTTCACAATCGAAATACATGTAGCGCGGGAAGTCCCTACGGTGACTGGTCAAATTGTTCCATACGTAAAAATATCCGGCAATAGCAGTCACCTGTACCAAAGTGCTACGCTTATTGTTCTTATAATTTTAAATATATACAGTGAAACCTGTAACTAAAATGACACAATATTGGAATTTCTTCCGGCCATTGCATCAAATTATTTTTTTATACGTACATGTACGTTGTTTCATCTTCAAATAATAATATTCTTTGACTTAACTGATCTGAACTAGAACGTAGATCTAGTACATCACGTTTGGGAAGATTTCCACGGGGACCGGCAACTAAATGAGATCATTTATCGCTTTACTAACACCGTTAGAATTTGGCACAGTTGTCTAATTTTGGTACGTTAACATGTGCTTTTCATGTCTGTTTGAAGGTGTGCTTTTAAAAACAATGCGTTTTTTATTTTTTTACAAATTTAAATCTTTATTCACATTTCAAATAAAAATACAATGTGCAACATTTCAACAATTATACATTATTCAAAATCCATTCCCTTTCAAAACATATTGTGAATATAGACAATCACAAAATATAATATCATACTATTATTCTTTCCTAGGATTGAAAAGTCTGTGGAAGGCAGATACAGAAATCTGTATAATTGCAATTTGAGGAGGCAATTAATTTGGTCATATTGTAGTATCTAATTACTTCATGTTGAATATATTTCAACTTTACCTGAAAACCCTTTCGTGATTGTTTAAACACAATACATTTGATGAGTAATACAACTACATTGAGAGAGTTGTCTCCCTTCCACAGATGTCGTTAACCAGTTGAGAACAAGCTCCCACGTCTGAGCAACATATTCACAATCATAAAATCAAAAACAATAATGTACATACAGTTGAGTACGGGAATGGAATCTTTTACAGTGAGAAAGCTGTCAAATTGGATCCAAGACTACACAGCCTTTTATAGCTATTTTAGCAACACATATCATTCTCGAATGGTTCAATAAATAATATAAATTGTAACTGCACACAATATATAGATAACAGATTTCTGAATGACAAAAGGTTTTCATTGTAAATGTAATAAGGTGTTGATGTTTTAAATAGTTTTCATTATACTTTTATTTACCCTGCATGATCTAAATTATCAATTACTTCGATCAATACAGTGTGATCTACATTCGTATTTAGTAATATTTGATTTATTTTGTATCCTTACTCAAAAATATTACATGTAAAAAATATATCTTGTCTGAGAGAGTGAGTCAGTGAGTATGGTGTAATGCCGCTTTTAACAATATTTAAGCAATATCACGGCTGTGGACTCTAGTCTGAGAGCAAGATGAATCGATTCTTGCCTTTATTTAAAGGGATTTCCTAACAATTCTGGATTATATTTGTTCCCTCCATATGATGTAGTTTAGCTTGGCCAAAAGGGAAAAAAGGGAAAGATATTATTACTGAACCGACATGGCTACAATGTGTGAAGCCCATTTCTGGTGTCCCCTGCCGTGATATTGCTGGAATATTGCTAAAAGCTGCGTAAAACCATACCCACTCACTATTATTACTGAAAACCACTTGTTAACGATGTTGCTAGTTTTATTTTCATAGTTCACTACTAAAAACCTATTCCATGTATATTGATTGTATACATTAGTTCATTGATCTACGGTCATTATCTATTTCAAATACAATTATCATTTATAAAAAGAAATATGAACAAAAAAGTGTTATTTCACGGATTGGCCATACAAGTATATTTTGCGCAAATGTAGGCAGCCAAGTGAGAAATATAAGAGAATGTGTTTCCTGGTGGTCTTTGTGAAACACATTTTGTTGGGTTTTTTAGCACATGAAGAGTATATACAGTGAACAATACAATACAATACAACACAATGTAATGCACTACAATACAATACAAATCGAGGTAATTCCTATTTTCGTTATTTTGTCTTTCACGTATCCTCGATATTGATAATAATTGTACTGTAAGAACAACAATTATTTCTTTCACCTGTGTAAGTTCCTGGTGTAATTTTTGTTTTCATAAATGAGATATTAATATCAACAACACATCATAACACACGAAGTATGAATAAGCGATTTGCATGGTGCGTGTGTGCGCCCGAGTTAGGGCCAGTCACCGATTTTGCCTACGTTTGCGTTTGCGAATACGGTCTGCGTCTGCGATTTTAAGTATCAAGTGATATTATGTCATGTTAAACTCACTGACAGCGCCAATGTGATTGTTAGTTGGGGACTGGTTTGCGATATATCAATCAGGGGGCTTTTAAATCGCATCGCATCATATATCGTAGCCATGAAATCTGAATATAAATCTTGATTCTTAAGACACGTGAATGCGGCCATGTGACCTGGATATTCCTTGCAGTTCTAAAACCTCATGTAAAAGGCCATACTTTAAAATGACATTAACATGAAAAGTCGTGAGGGTATTGCAGCAGCTGTTGACATGGAAGCTTGCTCTCTACGACCACAAACATCATGATGACAGAGATTTGGATGTTGTTGCCTTTGTCCAACTGTTAGCAACAATGACAGTGGAGCTATCTCATTTTCTTCTAACTATTCTTTCAGCACCGTCAGCATATTGAGGAACCCAATTTCGAATTCAGCCAAAATCGCTGACGTAAACATCAGTTTTCGACGATCGCAGAGACAAACGCAAACGGAGACAGTGATCGGAAATAGCTTTGTTGAAAAGATTTGCTGCGTATGAAAACCTTTCAATCCATAAAAGAATCTATGTTTACTTACTCCTGTGTGATCGTACGATAGAATAAACATTTTCATTGTTAGTAAAGAATAAATTATGTTCGATATTTGGTCATCAATTTGAGTATTGTTTAGGTTATATAGCCCAATTTACTTTTTGTCCTTTGAAAATGTTGGATGTCAATTTCCTCGAATTGTGGTTATCACAAATGAAAGAGAACCGACACTGAAACTGATTGGAGGTAATCAGGTTTTTATCAGGTTATATGTTTTTTAATTTAATTTTTCCATTGGACGAGAGATCTGTCACATGACCGCGAAATTGCCGTTCATATGTGTAACGATACAATTGACGTTCATACGTTTTTCACGAGACCGTTTTCTTGAAATGACGTAAACACTGACGGACGACTTCCACATTCCTGGGGAAACCTCTGGGAATTCCCTTGCAAGAATACATACAGAAGCGTTCTTTCTGATCATTTAGAGCCTTTAATCTTAAATTCAGCGTTTCAGTATACATTGAGCAACGTCAGAGGGTTTGACTGCATGAACGATTACGAATATCCTCGCTACGACCGAACCTTAGTGAAAAAAACGAAGACATGCACATCCACACTATCGAAGTATCGACTCGATCCGTATCTGGGCTGACAGTGACCGTCTATAGCAATCTATGGCTTTACCTTAGTGTCAGGATATCTAATCTAAACTGTCATTCGTGCTGTAACATACTCATTGAAGCAGTCTGCGTATGAACTAATCACGACCACCGTCAATTTCTTTTACGTCAAAACACTGAAATTTAATTTGGACTTTTTTTCGATAAATTAATCTCGTGGACAAACCCCAGTGAATGTATACTTTGAAATAAATGTCAAATGCCTATTATCGATATGATATATATTTTCAATGATATGAATTATTTGCCAGTTAGATTTCAAACTCCTGCGCTTGGTTGACTTCAGTTGTCACATAAGGGCATTTCCATATTACGATTAATGTAAAAAAGTACCAAACCTAGAATAGCGTTACTTTCACCGTTGGCTAGTTCCGTGCATGTATCGTTTGAATTTGCTGACTTTATATACCGTTGGAAAGAGAATCAACAAGAGATGGATGTTATACAGGGTGAGAAATAAGAACGTTGTAACGCTTTGGATACAATGTACGACGTCATCACAATACGGCACTGAGCGGTATACACAGTCAGCTGACGGCCAAGCACAATGAGGTTTAATTCAACCCCATTTCACCTCACCTTACCTCACCCCTCACCTCAATGATGTGTCACCTGTGGTATGTTGTACATTTACATCGGCTCCTGCCATAAGTAACATGTGAAGTCATTCTTTCGATCCACTCACTGATGCTCTATCGACTCGTGTGACGTCTGTGTTATTATTTACATTTATATGAACTCCGGTAACATATCAAAACATCATTTCTATTCGCTCCTCGATGTTCATGAAGAGGTACATAACCAGTGCACAACCTTTTGTCACCCACGCATAATGTTCGAAGAAGCAGGGTGGCCCCATTGTTATTCTGTACATTCAAAATAGCTCCAGCCTTCAGTAACATATCAACATACTTTTGAGAGCCACTCCTTAATGCAGAGGCGTGTGTCGCTTGTGTTTGTTGTGTAAGTTTACAACAGTTCCGATTTTCAGTAACATAATAAACTCTTTCGATCCACGCATTGCTGCTCCATGCACCTACGCATAATGTTCCAAGAAACAGTGTGGCTCCCTTGTTATTCTGTACATACACATCAGCTCCAACAGTCAGTAACAGGTCAACACACTCTTTCCATCGTGACATTGATGCGCCAAGAAGTGGTGTGTTGCTGTGTTATTCCGTACATTCACACCAGCTCCAGCCTCCAGTAATATATCTACGTACTCTTTCTATTCCTGTATTGATGATCCATGGAGTGGTGTGTCGCCTCTGCTATTCTGTACATTGACCTCAGCTCCAGCCTTCAGTAATAGATCAACACACTCTTTTGATCCGGGAACTGCTGCGTGATGAAGTGGTGTGTCGCCAGTGTAATTCTGTACCTTAATATCAGCTCCAGCCTTCAGTAATAGTGCAACACACTTTCCATCCGGGAAGTGATGCACCATGAAGAGGTGTGTCGCAAGTGTAATTCTATACCTGAATATCAGCTCCATATCAACACACTTTTGAGATCCTCACCTGGATATGTTAAGAAGTGGTGTGTCACCTTGTATATTCCGTACCTGTGTATCAGCCCCAGCATTCAGTAACAGATCAACACACTCTTTCGATCCACATAATGATGCGCCATGAAGTGACGTGTTCCTTGTTGTATTCTGTACATTCACATCAGCCCCAGCCTTCAGTAACAGGTCAACACACTTTTTCGATCCATTCAATGATGCGCAATGAAGTGGTGTGTTTCCTTTTGTATTCTGTACATTCACATCAGTCCCAGCCTTCAGTAACAGGTCAACACACTCTTTCGATCCATACATTGATGCTCCAAGAAGTGGTGTGTCGTCCTTCACTTCAGCCCTCACTAACATATCGACACGCCTGTGAGATCCATACCTGGATGCGTTATGAAGAGGTGTGTCGCCTTTTCTATTCTGTACCTGTATATCAGCCCCAGCCTTCAGTAACAGATCAACACACTCTTTCGATCCATTCAATGATGCTTCATGAAGTGGTGTGTTTCCTGTTGTATCCTGTACATTCACATCAGCCCCAGCCTCCAGTAACAGGTCAACACACTTTTTCGATCCATTGTTTGATGCGCCATGGAGTGGTGTGTTTCCTATTGTATTCTGTACTCTCACATCAGCCCCGGTCTTCAGTAACAGGTCAACACACTTTTTCGATCCACTATTTGATGCGAAATGGAGTGGTGTGTTTCCTTTTGTATTCTGTACATTCACATTAGCCCCAGCCTTCAGTAACACGTCAACACACTCTTTCGATTTATACCCCGAAGCTGCATGAAGTGGTGTGTTGCCTGTTGTATTCTGTACATTCACATCAGCCCCAGTCTTCAGTAACATGTCAACACATTTTTTCGATCCATACAATGATGCGCCATGAAGTGGTGTGTCGCCTCTTTTATTATGTACCTGTATTGCAGCCGAAGCCTTCAGTAACAGGTCAACACACTCTTTCGATCCACGTTTTGATGCTCTATGAAGTGGTGTGTCGCCTGTTGTATTCTCGACATTCACGACAGCTCCAGCCTTCAGTAACATATCAACACACTTTTGAGATCCAGACTCTGATGCTTCATGAAGTGGAGTGTCGCCTGTCTTGTTTTGTACTTTTACATCAGCTCCAGCCTTCAGTAACATATGAACACACTTTTGAGATCCACACCCTGATGCGTTATGAAGTGGAGTGTCGCCTGTCTGGTTTTGTACTTTTACATCAGCCCCAGCCTTCAGTAACAGATCAACACACTTTTGACATCCACAACTTGATGCGTTATGAAGTGGTGTGTCGCCTGTTCCATCCTGTATCTGTATATCAGCCCTAGGTTTCAGTAACAGATGATCACACTCTCTCGATCCACACGATACGCCAGATGTTGTATTCTGTACATTCACATCAGCCCCAGCCTTCAGTAACATGTCAACACACTCTTTCGATCCACGTTTTGATGCTCCGTGAAGTGGCGTGTTTCCTGTTGTATTCTCGACATTCACACCAGCCCCAGCCTTCAGTAACATATCAACACACTTTTGAGATCCACACCCTGATGCTTCATGAAGTGGAGTGTCGCCTGTCTTGTTTTGTACTTTTACATCAGCCCCAGCCTTCAGTAACATGTCAACACACTCTTTCGATCCACACATTGATGCTCCATGAAGTGGTGTGTTTCTTGTGTTATCCTCTACATTCACTGCCGGGATGTCTCTTGTCTGTATATTGGAATTTATGTCAGCTTTCTGCTGCCTGAAAACGTCTTCTTCCTCTTCTCCGTGAGACGTATGAAGCTTTTCAAGTAAAAATAAAAGAACTTCGTGGCTTCCTCGCTTGCACGCTGCGTGCAGTGTAGTATTTCCATTTGGAGCCACCATGCTGACATTTGCTCCTTTCCCCGTCAAAACTCTCACGACATCCAGCTTTCCACTTTCACATGCTGCATGAAGAGGGAGTTGTCCGTCCTTCGATATCATATTGACTGTCCCCCCTTCATCAAACAGCATCTTAACAATATCCAGATTCCCACTTGTACATGCAGCACACACTTCGTCGCCACTAAGCTCAGCTCCTGCTAAGAGTAAAGTCTTAACAATGTTGGTATGTCCACGCGTACATGCTGCATACAGAGGCTTAAAAGGGTTATCGAGAGAAGGAATAAGTCTTCTTACGTCCAGCAAAAACGTTTCTGTTTCCTCCATTCCTTTCAAACATGTCAAAACCATAGAATCATCATCACCTCTATCCGGCACCAGTTTTTTGTAGCCTCTGAGACAAGCCGCATCTAGAGGAGACGTATGATAGTTATCCACATTTACTGCTGCTCCTCTATCCAGTAACAGTTTCACTACGCCCTTGTGACCAGACCAACACGCTAGAAAAAGTGAAGTTTGACGCATCTGATCTGTAACATCAATATCTACACCCTTGTCGATCACATACTCCACAGCTGACACAAGACCATGTTCACACAGGTAATGCAACACAGTTTTGTCATATCTGTCAGATGCATTCAGATCAGGATGAAGGCGAAGTATCTGGTGTACAAAGTTACAATCTCCAGTCTCAGCTGCCAGCATCAGCGGGGTCTGCTCACTGTGTCCGTATGTAGCATCGACGTCCAGTTTTACATGTTTTGTCAGATATGTTAGCACATTACCTGTAGCATGTTTGCACACACCCAATAAGATCTCATCTATCTCCATCTGTTGCAGTGTAATGTTTCCCTTCTCCAGTATGTATTTCACCATGGTTGAAGATTTGTTGCTTGGAAGCAACTCCAAACAGGATTGTAGTGTTTCTTTATCAGTGTTCCTCAGAAATGTATTTACAGATATTTGATATTGTACATTCAGTATGTTCATCAGTTTATCAATGAAGTCGGGATCACAACAGACTTGGTGTGAGATTACATATGCCAAGTTGCCCAGCTGAATCTCCAGGGCAAATCTCTGCACCAAGTTGTCAATGCAGAAAAGTGGGATGTCTGCAACCAACTCTTGGTTTTCAACAGTCCCATGCCTCAGTCGCTGGTTGATGAATGAGAGACTACAATTCTCAATGACAAATACTGGATCTTTTTCAGTCAGAAGAAATGCAACACTGTCATAGATTGATGGATGGTCAAACATGTATGTACCATCTTCCAGCTTCAGATATGACCCAACAAGCTCATTGGCAGATGAAACACAGTCATGCATCTTGTATTTGTCTTTATACAATTCAGACTGAGACACTTTCCCATCTCCTTGGATCATTGCCTTCAGGAGTTGACCCTTTGATTTATTGTTTATTAATTTCTGCAACGTTTGGTTTAGAAATACAAGAGGACTCGCGAAAAACTCCTTTGCTGATACCTTGGGATTCTGTTTAAAGGTTGTTGCAAAAAGTCTACAGACATGTGGAAACCCATGTGGACAGTCAATGTGGCTCAATTCAAACATGACCTTTTCCTCAAAGTCAACACCTTCCATTCGAAAAATTGATTTCAAAATATTCAGTTTTTCTTCATGACCTCTGGTTGGTGAGAGTTGGACAAGATGTTTACTACTTGTAAGATATTCTTTCACTCTTCCAAGGTCTGGTAAAGAGGATTTTAGTACATAATCACGTCCTACAAGAATAAATAAAGACTGTTTCTTTCTATTTTGCTCTGGATTGATGTCAGTTGACGCATTCAAAGCTCCATTCAGCTCTACGTCAGGCTTTTGCAAATCAAGAATGGGCCGAAGAGAGGGTCTCCACTTGGTCCACTCTGCAACGTCAAATTCCAGATCACCAAATATATCATCCAACATAATCACCGGGTTGGTACAAGTCCTGGTTACCTCATTGAATTCGTCTGGGGACACAACTTGGAATACTTGTCTCCCTTGGCTGTGCAGATCTCTGAGGGCCATGTAGGCCACTGTAGACTTCCCCTCTCCTGGTCTTCCCTTTATTGTCACCCATGTTGCTCCTCTGTCAATCTTCTCCATCACCTCCTGATGTGCCTGTGTCTTAACCATACCTTGGGTCCATGACTGTATCCTTGATTCTGTTCGTTCTGAAAAACCGCAAAATATATTCGAACTTACAAATCTGATAATCTTTTCAGGCCTGATATCCACTAAAATACTTTCCAAACTTGCTGTACTATGTGATAAGTTATTATCTGATCAAACAACGGATCAATGTGTCATGTATTAGTAAATGAGCTACGAATCAGTGGTTAAATCGCAAATGTGAATCTGAGATTCACTCTCATCTATAATTGAAATGTAAATTATTATGTAAAACAATTTTGGAAATAACAAAAGCTTTTCTTCAAGACAAAACGTGTTTACTTGATGTTACTTTTCATATTTACAATAATTGTTTTTAATTTATCTCATTTTCCTGACATGTAATGTATATTTTTAAGATTGAAAGAGTAATGGTTCAGAATTTTTGAAATATAACATGATTGAGAAATGGAAACTTTTCAAATGAATTCGCTGTATATTGAGCAGCCATTATATTGCAGCGTTTGGTCTGTTATCCCTATCTAACTATTGCTGCACTATACTTTCACCATGTTAATGCTTCATGCTTGATGACTAGATTGTATCTATCATTATTTTCAAGGCTAATGTCTGATGGCTATGCTATTTCTCTCATCATGTAATTCATGCTAATGCTTTATGACTATAATTGGGAGGAGTTGTTATCCTCTGGAACTCACTCCTGATCTTCTGTACTGTGGTCAGTGGTTTCTCTTCGTCCTCCGATTGACCAGTGTTCTGCGTTGCGCTGAAGATCACATTCGTCACATCTCCAAACTGCTGAACCTTATACTGAAATGCTGTAATGTAAAAAAACAAATTTGTCAGGTCTACTTCCTGATGAGAAACCCTAGTCTTCTCAAATTCTGACAAAACCGTGCCTGCTGTATTTAATGGCCTTGCACTATCAAAACCTCTTGGACTGGGAAAATCAACCCTCGACCTATCCTGCGTCATTTCTGGTGTACTGAAATGAACAGAACGGCCACCCGTCATGATGCCGTCTGGTAAAGAGTGACCCAACAACCGATAATCAGCGTTCCGATGTGCAGGTACATTATAGCTTGACCCCAGATATGTATCCCTGCCAACCTGTCCACTCCTTAAACCGACAGCATCTCCTACAAAAGGTAGAGGTGTGTACGGTGTAGATGTAGGATACGTATTTTGCCGTATTTAAAACACAAAGAGTGAAGTTTGATTAAAAGTTTATTTAACAAACAAACACAAACAGGGGCAAAATCCTTCTTTACTCTATAACCTACGTAATCTTTACTCCTTCCCTACCTACGTAAACCCATTCAACCTTATTAGTTAAACTTGTTCTCTTAACCACCCCTCTAACTTAACTCCCAAAAGTAAAACGTCTATAAAACAAACCTATTTAATACCTACTTTACTTTTCCCCACCCCATACCTCCTAATCTAACATCTCAACGAAAGCCCTATAATAAATAATAAAAGGACGCAGGAGTCGACCGTGCTTACCAGGTACTGGTGAGTGACGACTGACAATTCCCTACCCAGGGTAGGCTTAAATAAGGCCAACACGCGGACCATGTGACCAGGAAAACGGACACAACAAACGAACACGCTCCTTACATCTCGGCTCTCCCAATCATGGCTTCCGCCTAGCCGAGCATGCAAGAAGCGTGGCATCATCACGTCTTCGCAGCCACTACGCCCGCGTGGGCATAAGCTTCTACACAAGGACTACAAAGGTAGGTACTACGTCAGCCGTTTAACTCCCCCTTAAACTAACCCACCCACTACGTTCTGAAATATATATATTTACCCACAATCACCCCCAGTCAACCACAACAACAAAGAAATATTCTTGTTGAGTCTATTATTGATTTACTATGAATACACAATGCCATTTAGAATGTGGTCAAATGCAACAAATGTTATATTTGGGATGACACTTTCTCAGTAAAGTACAGATTCTCGTACGTTTTTGGGGGGTTGAGTCCCGTCCGGGGTTCGAACCCACACTTGCCAGAGTGAGGCACCTAATCGCCAGCACACAAAGTCAGCAATCTAACTCACTCAGCCACCGAGGTTTCCACAAAAATGAAAGTCCGACAACTGGTAGTCTAGATCACATACTTTGAGTACCCCTCTGACAAGTGTAAATTGGCACGTCTCCCATAGCCAAAAGCTATGAATACACAATGCCATTTAGAAGTGGTCAAATGTAATAAATTTTATATTTGGGATGACACTTTCTTAGTAAAGTACATATTATCGTACTTATTTTGGGGGGGGTGAGTCCCGTTTTGGGTTCGAACCCATACTTGCCAGAGTGAGGCACCTAATCGCCAGCACACAAAGTCAGCGATCTAACCCACTCAGCCACCGAGGCTTCCACAAAAATGAAAGTCCGACAACTGGTAGTCTAGATCACGTACTTTGAGTAGCCTTCTGACAAGTGTAAATAGGCACGGCTCCCATGGCCGAAAGCTATGAATACACAATGCCATTTAGAAAGTGGTCAAATGTAACAAATGTTATATTTGGGATAACACTTTCTTAGTAAAGTACAGATTCTCTTCCATTTTGGGGTTGAGCCGCGTCCGGGATTCGAAAACACACATGCCAGAGTGAGGCTGAGTGGGTAAGATCGCTGACTTTGTGTGCTGGCGATAAGGTGCCTCACACTGGCAAGCATGGGTTCGAATCCCGGACGGGACTCAACCCCCCAAAAAGTACGAGAATCTTTATTTACTAAGAAAGTGTTATCACAATGTGTGATCTGCATTAGCGCCGAGTGGATTTATTTGTAATTGTCAACCATGAGTATAATTGGTACTAATTTAATAAACCTGTGAACATGTTACCACGTTTTCGTTATCACTGTAGTCTTATTCTATGACACCCCTGATCATTGAGCACAGACTGTGACACACATATTCCAGCAGAGAGGTATTATATATTTGTATTTCACTAACTGATGTGTCCTTTGTTAATGAAGAACAACTGAACATTTAGAACTTAGAATATACCCAAATAGTGTATTAAATATGCTCAGTATTCTAAGTTCTAAGTCTACGGATGAAACGATTATGTTTGACTTCTCAATTATGTCCGAAAATATAAAAATATGTTTATGCAAGTTGTCCCTAGTTAACATATGGGAAAGAAGTGCTGAAATACATACTGTTGGTGGTGTTATTCCCCATACCACCCTCAACAATAGCAGCCATATTCTGATGATGCACATGATCCCCTCCTAAAAGCAAACAAAAACATCAATTTATATCACCAAAAAGTAACATGTTTCTTCACATGATAAACACTTGGTGAAGAACAACTGAACATTTAGAACTTAGAATATACCCAAATAGTGTATTAAATATGCTTAGTATTCTAAGTTCTAAGTCTACGGATGAAACGATTATGTTTGACTTCTCAATTATGTCCGAAAATATAAAAATATGTTTATGCAAGTTGTCCCTAGTTAACATATGGGAAAGAAGTGCTGAAATACATACTGTTGGTGGTGTTATTCCCCATACCACCCTCAACTATAGCAGCCATATTCTGATGATGCACATGATCCCCTCCTAAAAGCAAACAAAAACATCAATTTATATCACCAAAAAGTAACATGTTTTTTCACATGATAAACACTTGGAATGTACATAATACTGGTTATGTAATTTGAAAAGAAAAATATAAGTGAAGAAATATACAGGATCATAAATGTAAAGGCAAATATACACTACCCATTAAACAGATTCAGATGAGGTAATGACCAAATGGCTTGTTCTTTCTGGTACAAAACGTTTATAGTGCTGAAAGTATGGTTACCTGTCATTGTTATGTTGTCGGGTACTGTGGTTCCATCGCCCCCTCCTAAAAGCAAACAAAAACATCAATTCATATCACCAAAATACAACATGTTTCTTCACATTATGATGGCTTTCATAAACACTTGGAATGTACATAATAATGGTTATGTAATTTGAAAAGAAAAAACAGTAAGTGAAAAAATATATAGGAAAATAAATGTAAAGGCAAGTATAAAAGACCGATTATACAGATTCAGATGAGGTAATGACCAGATGGTTGGTTCTCTCCCTCCTAAAAGCAAACAAAAAGGTTACCTGCCACTGTTCTGTTGTAGATTACTGTGATTCCATCATGTTTTTGTTTTGTTGTCATCCTTCTTTCACCAAGGTGTCACAACTGAAATACAAAATATTGAGTGAACTATTTGAAACTAAGGTTGCTTATTTGTTGTCTTACTCAGAACACAGCAATATTCCAGATATCTAATGGCGGCTTGTAAATACAAACCAGTTGTTGATATTATGCCACAATTCGTCTGGATGCAATGATAATCAACAACCAAGTCACCAAGGATGTCCTATCGATCCATTTGGTCAGAAGACTTTTGGGAACCTTTTCTAACCTGGAATTGAACTACTCAAAAATAAGAAATATTACTCGAATAGTGTATGTCATGCGTCTACCAGGGCTCGATTTAGCTATATAACACATGCAGCTGTGCAACATTTGAAAAATGCAACCTATATTAAATTATGTCTACATGCACACAGTGCGCGTAAGATCATAGCATGTTTTGGCTACAAAACCATGAATTGTTCACACAGCAGCGCCCTCAATACCTCTAAGCTATAGTTACCATACGACATCACTAATCCATGTGTAATATATGTGGTATAGTTTGGTATGCTTATTTCTTGTGGACATATGCACGTTCTAAATACTTTTTACAACCATACAGCATGAATTTATGCAACACTAGCAGCAGTACTCAAAGTACTACGTAAGTGTTGTTGCAATATCGCTGCGCACCAAAATGATCGGGGGATGGGGGGGGGGGGGGGGGGGGGGGGGGAGTAGTATTCATAAACCTTCTTAGAAACCGCACCATTATGATGTTGTCGGTTGAAATGGCAAGCTGGATGTTCTGGAGGCGATCCTGCCAGAGTATATTGCTAAGATGTTGATGTGCCATGTGCGCTTCATGTCGGACCACATCCCTGAGGCCGCTGTTCCTCTACATGCGCACCCGAACCCTGAAGAGAGGCGTATACGAACAGGCGTGAAGTTGGTGATATTGGTAACTGTCGTTTGCAGTGCCTCGTGTTAAACTTTTCGAGGTTGCATGATCAGAAAACACATTCAGACATTCGCTTTCATGATCTCGTAAGCGACACTCTGTTTGGTCGGATACAAGGTCATTCCGACGTCACCTGTTATAAAATGTCCTCAGACCAAAGTGTAGCGGTAGAGAGCGCTAACATCTGAATTTAATGATATTGGTGTTGTTGCTTCAACTTTCTTGACTGGACATCATGACACGCCAGAAGCAAAAGTCAACAACTACATTTTTCTCCGTTCCAACTAGCTCTTCAGCTGTTGCAAAATGAATCACAGGGCAGTCAAAGGAGACACAATTTATTAATAAAAACTTCTTTATTTTACTGTAATTGCGACAAACTAAAGGTGTATTTTATAAATTGGACTGTAAACCAGTAATCAAAACCTACTCAATAAACAAATGCTCCAAATTACTCCAAATTGTCAAACTGTCGATACTCTTAAAAAGAAAAGAAACGAAAAACAAATATTTTGGGCAATAAAAGCAAAATAAGTGGACGAAGAAGTGCAAATTGAAGAGGTCTAATGTGTTACAGCGTCAGTGACAAATTTCCCGGATCAAAATGATCACAACAAGGACATGCAAACCATTAGTCGGGAGACATGTATCATTCGGACAAACGCACCCAGTGCATTAACAATAGGGCCATGGTGTTGCACGCACTTCATGCAGCTACATCAGAATATTATTAAGAAACAAATATATGCCAAATTATACACTCAAAATGCACCTACATAACGAAGGCATTACTTTCCTAAAAAGGAACAAACCCTTTTGAACATATACCAAACACTTATACAATCTAATTAGGTCTGTGCCACGCTCCGGTATTAAACTCAATATCAATTATTAATCATAATAAACCAAGCTCAATACAATATGAAACACTTAACTAGCCATGGAGACCTGGTCCTACCAACACACAGTGCTACTACTACTACTACTATCAGGCTCCACCTCAAACCTACATAGAAGACAACAAATGAGCCTCAACTACTCGGCTAGGACCTAACATGAAGATCGTTTTGTCATTATTTCATAAAGTTCATGATTCATGTCAACTACATAATCTGACAAATAGGCAGGTGATCGACGGGGCGTCCATCTTGCGAGCGTGACCGTGTTTAGGCAATAATGCCGTTTACCAGGCACATCCCGATCTCCACGATCCAACTCCCCTTTTCGGTCTTAGGGAAACTTACACGTCTTTTCGATCCAAAACCCAGGGTTCACTCAAGGAATTTTCTGACATGGGCCTTTAATCTGAAATTTCATATATTCACTTGGTACACCCACACTTGCCCATGCAGCACAATGTTAAAATTCCCCATTGTATTTGAAAATGTGGGCCTTTTTTTTCAAATTTTAGGGGCTAAAAGCATCCCAGCCTAGAATTATCCCTGAACACCCAATTTCGGTCTTAGGGAAACCAACACGTGTTTACGATCAAACACCCCTTTTCGGTCCTTAGGGTTGGTTAGCTTTGCTTTGGGCAAGGGTTAGCCATGCATTCTTAACTTTTCAAAAACTTTAATCCGGTTTATTCGATTGGTCGGACCCAGAGTTCCATGCGACCAGCATAGTACCTCTCCCACAGGCCAGCGCCATGTGACGATTCGTCACATCTTCCACAGTCCATTCAAGATATTGCATTTGTTTTTCAGCGATACGGTCACTTTTAAGTGTAAGTATGTATTGTCATGAAACTCACTGTTGCAGTTGTAGTAGCATATTTCTATAACTATGCAAAACAATATGTAAAGCGCCCCCAAATACTTTAATACCAAATGCATTAGTCCGTTAAAGCGAGTTTGTTTACAAACAAGAAAAAGTCCCGTCACGTGATATGCAAATTAGCCTGTGGAAGTGGTGTTATTTATGAAGTCACCACTGCGCCGGAGTGTGGCGGGTGTGGTTTCAAGAAAAGTTGAATGGGAGAGCGGACCGTGACGTCACACGCATGCGCAATTCATTGTTTACTTAATTACGCATGAGGGTCAATGGGGTGCTTATGACCCGTTAAACGAGCACTGATTACACGTGATATCCCTCGTTTTCCAGTGGTAGCGCGTCGACCAATTAGATTTTATACCGGTACAGATTCTCCCCTGGCCATGGAGAAATTCCAAGTATAAATGCACAAATGTTCAAATTTCACACTTTTAGATGCAATTATTTCCAGAATTCTCCGTGGCTTAGCAAATTTAAAATATACATTATACAAACAAAAGAGACACACTGATGGCAAATGCCAACAATGCAATTCACCCAAGGATCTAAACCATGCATACTGGTGTCCCCTATAACATGCTCACCATCCTCGATTTTACCATTCTCTTCCCGTACACTTTAAAATGTTCTGCCTATACTCTTAAGTCCAATAATCTTCCGTCAGTCTTCATATCAATAACAAATTTCATTTAAAAAAATGCCATCTATCTATCTATCTATCTATCTATCTATCTATCTATCTATCTATCTATCTATCATTTCCTTATTATTTACCTATATATCATTACTCTGAATATTTACCGTATTACCACTATTTTCCATACATACTAAATAGAATACATCTCCTCTACATCCATGTCAAGTACTTATTTAATATCTTGTATATAAGTAACAACTTCTCTGTAACTTAACATATTACTTAAATGGGCACTACCTTAGGTTATAGTTTTTTGGTCCAGGTGTGTTATATCTTTATTCACTATAATTATATATTATTCCTTAAACCCACCTGTACCCATGTACGAAATTGAAACTTTCTGAAGTGGACGTAAAGCACCTAAATGATGACGCTTGACAACGGTGTGAGGACCTATACCGAAACGTTGCTATTACAGTGAAATAACGATGTTGTTATCCATAAATTGTGTCCATTTTGGTCATCCGTCAACTTCTAAGAAATCAAACAAAACATCACAGTCGTAATTCTGTAGGCAGCGGTGGAGACCCCTGTTTGTTCAAATGCGCCAGTTTCGTCTGTGGTCAATAATGCTGGCGGCCTAGATAATATTCGGCGTTCTGGAATTACACAAAGTGTAGGAAATAGTGACTGAGTTACGTTTAACGCCGCTTTGAACAATGTTCCAGTTATGTCGCGATGCCTGAGCTGGTTTACCACGCTGGACGAGTACAGGTATGGTGTTGACAAACCTAGAAATATAATCGGGGAGAACCCGGCTTCGAACCAAGGATCATAAGAAACAACAGTTAACATTGTTAATAAGTCTATGACTACTACCTCTATTACATCATTGCCAAATTAGTTTTGCAACTGGTTGTGGATAGTTTACAGTGGAGAGGACTTCTGTTGAAGGTAAAAAGAGACAGCCGATATACAGGACTACTGTCAATGGTGTACTTGAGGTAGGGAATTTAATTTTTTAACAATGATAAATGTTGTTTAAAAAACGCCGCGATTTGCTGTGCTGAGTTGCGTCTCTTGGGCACGCCAGAAACCTATGATTGTGGGTTCGAATCCCGTTTCGCCCCGATTATGTTTCTAGGTTTGTCAGCACCAAACCGTGCTTGTGGGTTTCACCGAAGTTGTAAACGTCTTAGACCTGCATAACTTCGGGTTTTCCTCTCACATTAAGCTGACACGCCGTGATAAAACTGGAATACCGGTACTGTAAAAAGCGGCGTAACTCCTTACCAACAACCGTTATGTGTTCAGTTAGTGCATATTGATGACGTAGACGGTGCGTGTCCAAACATTGATAACATCTCCTCGATATATATTTCCTCGATTTCACTCGATACATATTTGGAGCGGCAGCAGCGCACATTACTTTCATGAAAGATTTAAGTATGACAATTCATGTATGGAATATGTGTTTTATACCGTCCCGTTGACCCGCAATAAATCTTCAGCAACCCATACTTGCCGTACGAAGCGACGATGCTTGTCGTAAGAGGCGACTAACAGGATCAGGTGATCAGGCTCGCTAACTTGGTTGATGCATGTCATCGTATCCCAATTGCGTGGATCGTTGCTGATGATGTCAATCACTTGATTGTTTGGTTCAGACTATTATTTACAGACCGCCGTCATATAGCTGGAATATTGCTGCTTACGGTGTTAAACAACAAACAAACATATACATTCCCGTTATATCGTTAGTTGTTTAGTTTTCTTTGTAACAAATGCCCTAAATTCATAAAATGTGTTAGAAAAGGTATCTCAATAATTAAAGTGAGACGTGACCTGAATAGTCTACTGCATTTATTTCACCGATTTCGATAATATGTATTCAGTAAGTACGATGGTAACCATATATGAGGCAAAACAATTACATTTTACTAGTATTCCTCTTGTTTTCATTCGAAACGTTTTAACATGTTGCAGAAATGCCAGTTCCCATTTTATGAATTTTTAAAGTTATCCCTTAAGTAACTCTTAATATTACTATTTTGTGTTCTACATTGAACAAGAGCGCCCTGTGCGAGGCCGATCATTAACGTTTTGTGTCTGCAAATCGCGGACTGAGACACGTCGACCATATTGGCCACCTCTAGTTGAATCCTACCAGTTTGAAGCATGCCAATAGCCATTAGCCGTTAATCATTCTTAAACTTATCACATATACTGCATAAAAATAGGATGAAGAGCTTGGTGTTATAATGATCAATCTTTTACGAGCTTATAACAGTATATCATTAGTAAAAAGATCAGCGATACTTACCAGCTGTGACCAAGCACTGCCTGAGTCCTGTACTAGCGCTAACTACAGCACCGCATTATGCCAGTCCCTGACTTTATAGTGTTACCTTCAGTTACAATAAGTCACATGACCAGACCGGGTTGGCCACATGCGATGTATACAAATGCGCCACGTCTGTGCAATCCAAGACAAAAGGAGAAACATATGTCGTCCAACTGGTGGCAGGTAGAGATATAAATTCATTTTCTTTGACAACAACACTGGACCATTATCCCATCAACGGCTCTGTACAGTTTTTTACTATATTTTAATAAATTTGTAAATACATCGTACCAAATGTACCAAACGTATATGACTATGCCTGTTAGATGATCAGATTATACATGGCTGCTCTCTTGCGGTTTTATTGAATCTTTTAGCAGTTGTTACTGACTTGTTCATCCTCTCTAATATATTTTGTAACTATTCAATTCCAGCTTATCCTTGTTGTTTAAATCTATTATCATGCATGCATTCAATAACAACTCCCTTTACCAGTTTCAACCTGAGTTATGTGTTGACGGATACTGCCACCACTGGCAATCCAGATGCTCGAGATGCTCTAGTGAGTGAGTGAGTGAGTTTGGTTTTACGCCACTTTTAGCAATATTCCAGCAATATCACGGCGGGGGACACTTATTTTCTATCGTGGGGCGATCGGGACCGGAGAATAGGTTCGAGATATCGATACTTTCAAGGTAACGGGGTTCGAGATATCAAGGTTCGGGTATATATACGAAACCAGACTTATGGCAGGGATTCATATGGTTGTTGAAAACATAGTGGAGATAAGTATGATGTCGTGGCGTTTAACATATCTTTGAAATTATATGCATTGATCGTGAGTGAGTGAATTGGGTTTAACGCCGAACAGTAAGTAAGTCATATCATGAGTGTCAGCTAAATCGACGGACCTTTCTGCAGGAATTGGAGTCCGTTGTGCGATTCTGATAAAATAATATGCATGTTAGATTGTTTTTACAGCAACAGTCTAGCTATTTGACATCCTTCTGTGTACAGTAACTCCTTTTCCTGGAATTCTACCACCTAACAATATAATCTTTGTTGTGATATTTGAAACCTGTTTTGCTTTGAATGCCTGTATTGTTCACACGGGTGTGTAACCAGGTCAACAGGCTTGTCAAGGACGGGTGGATATGCACACGGATGTATAATCGCAGCCCGATCTAAAGCTGTGTTAACTTCTAATACGAAAATAGGAATAGACAAACACAAACATGATAATAGGGACCCAGCCTAACTGATCGGCTGTTTTGATAAAACTGGAAACTGAACACAAATATGTAAGCATTGAAACCTTCCGCTGGGAAAGCGTTCTGGGGGAATGGAATCCTGATGAAACATTCCACCACCTGGCATGATATTCAACACAGAATTATCAACTCGGACAGAATTATCAATGAATATATGTTATAATTCGTACAGCGATAAATATGGACAGTTAAAAATATATAAATGGTGGAACCCTATAATATTTATAATTAAATTTAGGCTAAATAAATGAAGTTAAGGTAGGATAAACATTTACATTTAATGTTACTTTTCAGAAGAAATAGTAAATGAAATTAAATGAATTTGAAAAGAAAAGGTAACATAAAAAAACACGTGTTTGCAATCTGTCACGTGATGTAAATCAATTTCCTGTGCATGAGAATCAAAATTAGAAGACTGACGCAGTCAACTACACCCATTCGACAAACAAAGAAAGTATGGAAGTCTATGAATATAACATGCTGCACATATTCAAATATGATGGTGCTTATCCATGGAAGAGTGCAAGATTTGGATGAAGATGGCATAAAGTTAGGCGAAACCGCATTATTGATGGTTCGAGAAGAGAGCTAACTCCGCTTGCCTAATTGAAAGTTCGACCTGGGCCAACATTCGAAACTAATCGCACTTGTTGCAGAGATTATGTTCTACGTAAATAGACCCGTATCAAGAACAACCATTTTGTCTATACAAAAAGAGTATTGTGACTTTTAATTGGATTACAAAGTGCAAATGCGAAGAAACTCACTTCTACGAACCTCGCAAAACAAGTACGTAGGGTCATTAATATGCATGAGTTATTCCTTTTATGGAACAGGTTCCCGGAAAGGTTTAAGGTCATAGGCCGGTATCATGTCCGAGCACAATTCAAGTGTAGACATAGGTTTCAGGTTTATATGACCAACGACATGTATGATTAGATTGATGTGTTATACTGGAAAAAGTAGATTGAGTGGCATTGCTTCTCAAATTTAATTCAAAGTAAGTTTCTTGCGTCGTAACTATTTAGACGAAACCCTATTTTTGAACGTCAGCTATAATGACGCTTTTCAAACTTAATAGACTTCGTGTACCTATTGTAGAGGTAACGTCACGCTAAATAATCTATAAAGACATTTCCCATCAGTATAACAAAATGAGAATAATATACACTCTTCAAAACAAGAAACGCACAGATAATATGTAGTTCATTGAACCTGACTACACAAAAAATCTGGTATATAAATTGGATATATGTTATTGGAAAATGTTGGTGGCCTGATATTCGACAAGCGGTGCGTCGAAACGCAGCCAATGTCGATTTGCAATGTCTTAAACGGCACTGATTTCACACTTGTTCAAAAATGTCATGGAGGAAAACAGTAAAGCAAAATGCAAGTTATGGCATTCGTAACTCGTAGTTGCTATAAAAAGGCAAGCATAAGCCAATAATTTCTCATTCAATTGTAAACTGTAAATTGTAAAGTTCGAAAATGCCGAGACTCAGCGCTGCCGATCGGAACATCGCCATAGGACATATCCAAAGAGAGGAATCGCAGTCTTCTGTTGCACGCCCCTTCAACGTCCACCACAGTAACGTTTGCTGCCTGTCGGTGGCATACCTTACAGCCTTTGAATTTGAGAAACTGGAGATGAGTGTGGTTTAGCAATACATCACGATTTCTTCTTCACCGGCGAGGCACTCGTGAAGAGCAACCTCCTCGTGGTGAGTGCTGGGTAACGCGAATAGCTCTTCCCCCGTGTAGAACCGAGGCAGAATATTTCCACAGCCTCCAATTGCTGGTCGTATGTGGCGACTAAAATGGGCAACCTGTTTGCCGTGGGTTGCGTCCCTGTGTCGGCGGAGGACGGGAGTCTGGTGGTTGAGGGCACTGGTTCCAGGAATAGCGTTCCATTGCCCAATACACCACTTCGACCCTTACTTCACCTAGACGGGTGGTAGAATGGGCCCGGTTCTATCAATCGGCTGGTCATGTCGAGCCCTGTGCATTATTTGTATTTGCACAAAATTTGTATTCAAATTTCATTTACTTTAGGTCTTGACATATTGTTTATGTACCCAAACTTGATTTTTTGATTGACAAATCATTAACATGCCTAGAGTCGTTTGCCCAGAAGGCAATGGCTCATGGGCCATTCTGGTGGATTAATTAATTTTCAATTAATTCTTCTGCTTGAGTATATCACCTCAGTATCCTTGGTGCTGCCAGTTGGAGGTCCACTGGTATTTAGCATTGTCTTTATGACACTCCGTGGTGGGTGGGGAGCTGGGGTGATGAACCTTAACTACACTAACCATGGCACACGCAAAAAAAAAAAAACGTGCATTAGAGGATTCCTCTGATGAGGAGAATGCAACCCTGAAGACTTCGTCTACTTGTTGGTCTCGATTTTTAGTGGTTTCTGCCACCTATGGACAGGACATAGCAACAGGTTGTTCTATATGATTATATACATAAATATCCCGATTTGAAAAGTGATTATTAATACACATTTCAACCTGCGCGTCTCATAAGCAATGTAATCAACTTAAACCTATAGTTTCGGTATGGTCAGGGCTTCATTTTCGTGAAATACACAACATTCAGCATTGTATAGCATACTGTAACCAAGTACATATATACACATGCAGCTCTCTCAAATTAATTAGAATTGCTAGCTACTTTAGATTTACTTACAGTCAAGAAGTCACACACACATTGCCTCGGAACAAGCCAACTGTAGGAGTGTGGGCAAACCCAACTTATCTATGACTAAAGAGAACGGGGCTCCTCGCAGGGAAGATATGTCTATGCTGTGCATGAGTTTTGTGATGCGTTACAATGCAATGTGGACAGCTCGGTAACTCATACCTACCGCTTGGTATTATGCTCTGAAGAGTTACTTGCTTTGACTAGGAAGACAATCTGTAAGGATCGTTTGGGCAACTTTCTTCTTATACTTCTCATGTACACACGTGGTCGACCAAAGCGGTGAAGTTGGGGTGGGTGGGAGTTCGGGTGGGATGGAGTGAGTGTGTGTGTTTTGTTTTGTTGTTTTTTTGGGGGGGAGAGAGATTTACAAGGGTGTAGTGGAAGGAGTATTCAGAGTGTATGGGAGGGAACGTCCAGGGTGTATTGGCCGCTGTTTTCAGGGTTTTGAGAAGAGTGAGTCAAGGGTATAACGGAGGGAGTGTTCTGGGTGTATTCGAGAGAACGTTCACTCTTCAGGGTGTATTGGTGAGAACGTCCAGGGTATAGTGGAGGCAGTGTTCACGTTGTATTGGAGATAACGTCCAGGGTGTATTGGAGAGAACGGCCAGGGTGTACATGAGGGAGTGACCAGGGTGTAGTGGAGGCAGTGTTCAGGGTGTAGATGACAGTGTGACCAGGGTGTAGTGGAGGCGGTGTTCAGGATGTAGGTGAGAGAGTGACCAGGGTGTAGTGGAGGCAGTGTTCATGGTGTAGGTGAGAGAGTGACCAGGGTGTAGTGGAGGCAGTGTTCATGGGGCAGGTGAGAGAGTGACCAGGGTGTAGTGGAGGCAGTGTTCAGGGGGCAGGTGAGAGAGTGACCAGGGTGTAGTGGAGGCAGTGTTCAGGGGGCAGGTGAGAGAGTGACCAGGGTGTAGGTGAGAGAGTGACCAGGGTGTAGGTGAGGGAGTGACCAGGGTGTAGTGAAGGCAGTGCCTTTACTTTGGGAACATAGCGGTTCTCGGCTCTAGGCTACGACCTGACCTAGATAAATGTCCTCCATGTTTTTAGTTGGTTATTTATTCTTCCGGGTTTGTAGCCCAGACAGGACAAAGTTATAGGTCGTTCCATAGGATTATATACATAATTATCCAGCTTTGAAAAGTGATTGTAATTACACATTTGAACCTGTGCGTCTCATAAGCAATATAATAAACATAAACCTAGTTTTGGTTTCGTCAGGGCTCCCTTTTCGTTATATAAACAACATGCAGCATTGTATAGCAAAGTATAGACAAGTACATCTATACACATGCCGCTCTCTCAAATTAATTAGAATTGCTAGCTACTTTATATTTACTTACAGTCAGTGAAGTCATTGATACATTGCCTCGGAATAGGACAAATGTAGGCCTGTGGGCAAACCCAACTTAGCTATGACTATAAGAAAAAGAACGGGGCTCCTCGCAGGGAAGATATGTCTATGCTGTGCATGTGAGTTTTGTAATGCGTTACAATGCAATGTGGATTTCGTGTTGATTTATAATACTATAGCTCGGTAACTCATAACTACCGCTTGGTGTTATGCTCTGAAGAGTTACTTGCCTTGACTGTGAAGACAATCTGTAAGGATCGTCGAGGCAACTTCCTCGGTATAATTCTCCTATACACACGTGGTCGACCAAAGCGGGGCGGGGTCCACACGCCATCATATTCGGAGGCCGTATTCTGGGTGTTGGGGAGAAATTTACCAGGGTGTAGTGGAGGCAGTATTCAGAGTGTATGTGAGGGAACGTCCAGGGTGTATTGGCCGCTGTGTTCAGGGTGTTGAGACGAGTGAGTCCAGGGTATAGTGGAGGGAGTGTTCAGGGTGTAGATGAGAGAGTCCATGGTGTAGTGGAGGCAGTGTTCAGTGTGCAGGGAAGAGATTTACCAGGGTGTAGTGGAGGCAGTATTCAGAGTGTAGGGGAGAGATTTAGCAGGGTGTAGTGGAGGCAGTATTCGGAGTGCATAGGAGAGATTTACCATGGTGTAGTGGAGGCAGTGTGCAGGGCGTAGGTGAGAGAGTGACCAGTGTGTAATGGATTCAGTGTTCAGGGTGTAGGTGAGAGAGTGAACAGTGTGCAGTGGAGGCAGTGTTCAGGGCGTAGGTGTGAGAGTGACCAGGGTGTAGTGGTGGCAGTGTTCAGAGTGTAAGGGAGAGATTTACCAGGGTGTAGTGGAGGCAGTATTCAGAGTGCATGGGAGATATTTACCAGGGTGTAGTGGAGACTGTATTCAGAGTGCATGGGAGATATTTACCAGGGTGTAGTGGAGGCAGTATTCGGAGTGTAGGGGAGAGATGTACCAGGGTATAGTGGAGGCAGTATTCGGAGTGTAGGGGAGATATTTACCAGGGTGAAGTGGAGGCAGTATTCAGAGTGTAAGGTAGAGAGTTACCAGGGTGTAGTGGAGGCAGTATTCAGAGTGCATGGGGGAGGTTTTCCAGGTTGTAGTGGAGGCAGTATTCAGAGTGTAGGGGAGATATTTACCAGGTTGTAATGGAGGCAGTATTCAGAGTGTAGGGGAGATATTTACCAGGTTGTAATGGAGGCAGTATTCAGAGTGTAGGGGAGAGATTAACCAGGGTGTAGTGGAGGCAATATTCAGAGCGTAGGGGAGCGATTTACCAGGGTGTAGTGGAGGCAGTATTCAGAGTGTATATGAGGGAACGTCAAGGGTGTATTGGCCGCTGTGTTCAGGGTGTTGAGGCGAGTGAGTCCAGGGTATATTGGAGGGAGTGTTCAGGGTGTAGATGAGAGAGTCCAGGGTGTAGTGGAGACAGTATTCAGTGTGCAGGGAAGAGATTTACCAGGGTGTAGTGGAGGCAATATTCAGAGTTTTAGGGAGAGATTAACCAGGGTGTAGTGGAGGCAATATTAAGAGCGTAAGGGAGCGATTTACCAGGGTGTAGTGGAGGCAGTATTCAGAGTGTTTCGGAAAGAACGCCCAGGGTGTAGTGACGGCTGTTTTCAGGTTGTTGGGGAGACAACGGACAGATTGTGGTGGCGGTTGTTTTAAGGCTGGGTGTTGAGGAGAGTGGGTCCAGGATGTAGTGACGGATGTTTTCAGGGTGTTGGGGAGAGATTTACTAGGGTGTATTGGAGGCAGTGTCGGGGTGTAAGTGGGTAAGAGGTATGTTTATGACGCACCGTGACAACACATTGACACTGAAATATAAAATGAACGAGTTCCAAGTCTACAGCTTGGGTCATACTGTTATGACATGCATGTATATATGTTTCTGCATGTATAGGGTGTATATATCCATATCTATTTTTAACACATAAAACTATAGAAAGTTACTTTATCAAAATCTCAGAATGCACGAGGGGTAATTAATCACCACAATATGCACAGTAATGAAGGAAGTATTCTCCGCCGTAATCTCGAGTCATGCCTTCTCCGTTGGTTCACATCGATTCTCGTCTCTCGTCTACGACCTGACCTAGATACATGTCCTCCATGTTTTAAGTTGGGTGTTAATCCTTCCGGGTTTGTACTCCGGACAGGACATAGCTACAGGTTGTTCCATAGGATTACATACATAAATATCCCGATTTGAAAAGTGATTTTTAATACACATTTCAACCTGCGCATCTCATAAGCAATGTAATCAACTTAAACCTATCATATAGTAGTTTCGGTATGGTCAGGGCTTCATTTTCGTGAAATACACAACATTCAGCATTGTGTAGCATACTGTAACCAAGTACATATATACACATGCCGCTCTCTCAAATTAATTAGAATTGCTAGCTGCTTTAGATTTACTTACAGTCAATGAAGTCACTGATACATTGCCTCGGAACAAGCCAACTGTAGGAGTGTGGGACGACCCAACTTATCTATGACTAAAGAGAACGGGGCTCCTCGCAGGGAAGATATCTCTATGCTGTGCTTGAGTTTTGTAAAGCGTAACAATGCAATGTGGATAGCTCGGTAACTGATAACTACCGCTTGGTGTTATGCTCTAAAGAGTTACTTGCCTTGACTAGGAAGACAATCTGTAAGGATCGTTTGGGGGAGTCCACACGCCATCATATTCGGAGGCAGTATTCAGGTTGTTTGGGCGAGATTTACCAGGGTGTAGTGTAGGGAGTATTCAGAGTGTATGGGAGGGAACGTCCAGGGTGTAATGGAGGCACTGTTCATGGTGTATTGGAGAGAACGTCCAGGGTGTAATGGAGGCACTGTTCAGGGTGTTGTGGAGAGAACGTCCAGGGTGTAGTGGAGGCAGTGTTCAGCGTGTATTGGTGAGAACGTCCAGGGTATAGTGGAGGCAGTGTTCAAGGTGTATTGGAGAGAACGTCCAGGGTGTAATGGAGGCACTGTTCAGGGTGTATTGGAGAGAACGTCCAGGGTGTAATGGAGGCACTGTTCAGGGTGTTGTGGAGAGAACGTCCAGGGTGTAGTGGAGGCAGTGTTCAGGGTGTATTGGTGAGAACGTCCAGGGTGTAGTGGAGGCAGTGTTCAGGGTGTAGATGAGAGAGTGACCAGGTAGTAGTGGAGTCAGTGTTCAGGGGGTAAGTGAGAGAGTGACCAGGGTGTAGTGGAGGCAGTGCCTTGTGGGAACACAACGGTTCTCAGCTCTTGGCTACTGCCTGACGTAGATCAATGTCCTCCATGTTTCCATTTGGGTTTTTTTTTCTTCCGGTTGTGTAGCCCGGATAGGACAAAGCTATAGGTCGTTCCATAGGATTATAAACATAAATATCCAGAAGGGATTATAATTACACATTTGAACCTGCGCGTCTCATAAGCAATATAATCAACTTAAACCTAGTTTCGGTTTCGCCAGGGCCCCATTTTCGTGATATAAAAAACATTCAGCAGTGTATAGCATACTATAGACAAGTACATCTATACAAATGCCACTCCCTCAAATTAATTAGAATGGCAGGCTACTTTATATTTACTTACAGTTAATGAAGTCACTGATACATAGCCTGGGATCAGACCAACTGTACGAGTGTGGACAAACCCAAATTATATATACACTATAGGAGAACGGGGCTCCTCACAGAGAAGATATGTCTATGCTGTGCATGTGAGTTTTGTAATGCGTTACAATGCAATGTGGATTTCGTGTTGATTTTATATTACTAAAGCTCGGTAACTCATAACTACCGCTTGATGTTATCCTCTGAAGAGTTACTTGCCTTGACTAGGAAGACAATCTGTAAGGATTGTCGGGGACACTTTCTTCGTATAATTCTGACATACACACGTGGTCGACCAAAGTGGTGCAGTTGGGGTGGGTGGGGGTTGGGTCGGGGTGGTTGTGAGTCAGGGTGGGGGGTGGGTGTGTGTGTGTGGAGGGGGGTCCACACGCAATCATATTCGATCATCTGTTGCTGCAAAATGATTAATTCCTCAAGATTAAACTCTATTGGCGAAGCTTTTGATCTCTCTCTCTCTCTCTCTCTCTCTCTCTCTGTCTCTCTCTCTCTCTCTCTCTCTCTCTCTCTCTCTCTCTCTCTATATATATATATATATATATATATATTATCCGGAATTACTTCTATGTTATAATTTGTTTGTTTGTTTGTTTGTTGTTTAAGCCGCACTCAGCATTATTCCAGCTATAAGACGACGGTCTGTAAACCTTGTAATGTGTTTTGTCTCATTACTTAGCTTCCCTGTTGAACCCGCACTATCAAAATGTTGGTATTAAGGAATGTTGAAGTTCAACTGTGCAAATGGAAACCAAAGCTGCAGATAAGATGATAGTCTCAAATGAAATGCTCAGATAAGTATTCAGCCATGATTGTTATCTGTTTGAGACAGTAAAGAACTGGTTGTGGACGACTTTGTACATGGCTTTGCTAGGCCATCTGCTATTTTTTAGCGTGGCTTTATTCCCTGATTCTCGGGGATTAAATGTCAATATCTACATCGACACCAACGTTGTCCTCAACAGAGTTCAGGACAACTTTGTTGGCGTCACCCTCGACTCCAGCATTATTCAAACTGGTTTGGAAAAGAGCAGTCTCAACTTGTCGTGAGTTTTCTTTTTTTTTCTCAAATTAGCTGAATATGCGTCCTTAGTGGTCCTCTTTCGCCTTGCACAATTGTGTGTTCGATGTTTTTATTATCATTGACATGTCACAATGAAGGTCACAAAGACACCTGAGCTCATTCTGTCATGGGTGGGTGCTTACTCCCTGCATCAAACTGGAGTTTCTCGAAATATTAACCTGAGAAGCTGTTGTACTCGTTATCGTTACACTCATTCACGCACTCACTCACTCACTCACTCACTCACTCAGCCACTCACTTAAGCTGATTCTGTGCCAGTTGGTTGTGCAATTCAACGTATATTAATGACATTTCAACTAAAGTCCGAATGACTTTCTCACATATCATTTTCACCTCTAATCGAGTCGTTTCTTAATCCATGCTATTTTCAATTAGATCACCCAAATTGCTTAATCTGGCTGGGGGCTTCCAACCGAACATCCTTAGAATCGGCGGGACTGCCGAAGATGGCATTTCCTTTGACCCGAATAGCGTCACAGAAAACAACCAGGGGGATCTTTCAGGTATATATTTCTCCTTCTTATTTATCTTTGAGATCAGGTTAACATATTCGAAACTGGACAAACTATTGTTTGTCTATTTGTGTCTATTTGTGTGCACTCAACAGTATTCCAGCTAAATGACGTCAGTCTCTGAATAAACGAGTGTGGACCTGGAAGTCCAGTGAGTAAGATCATGAACATCGACCTTTGCAAATGCGATACGATGACATGCGATTAACCAAGTCAGTTAGACTGAAACATGATCCATTTGTCACCTCTTACAAGTAGTGGTTGTTGGGGACTTATATTATTCTTACCTGAACCCATCAACCCGCAACCAAACTGGAAGAACACCTCTTACACATCAAGGAAGATTATTTCCTGTTAAGTATTGAATTCCAAGCTCCATAAAAATCCGTACAAAGTAATTGCTGGGTCTAGCAAACGTATTTTTATCCTGAATACAAGCTAGGAAGGAAATTTTATATTCATAGAAAGTATTGGAGATAAATGCATTTAATATCATGATGATTCTTAAAATTGCAAATGGTTCGCTTATTTTTTTTCTTATGTCAGAAAAGACCCAGCTTCATTTATGTCAAAATGTTTTGTTTTTGTTGTTTTTCTTGTTCACTGCGGATCCACATGACAATCATTCATATAGTTACATCTCTCTTCAAAGTTTATCGAGAAAACAATGTGTGATATGATCGAGTCTGGACCAGACAATCCAGTGATTGACATCACGAGGAAACGATCTACGCTTTTGAGATCCGATGACATGCATCAACCAAGTCTGCGAGCCAATTGTTCTCTTATGAACGTATGTATATGTTTTTCCAGCTTCTGTTTGGGATGAAATCAACGCTTTCACATCCCTTGTTGGATGGGATCTGATATTTGGCCTGAATGTCCTAGAAAGACGAGATGGGCAGTGGGACCCTACCAACGCTGAGCTATTCCTTAATTACACATCCAAGAAATGATATCAATTGTATGGTCTAGAACTTGGCAACGGTAGGTGGGGCATAAGAGTGGTAAGGTTCAGGAGAGAGTGAGTGAGTGAGTGAGTAAGTGAGTGAGTTGGGTTTAACGCCGTTTTAAACATAATTCCAGTTATATCACGGCGTGTCAGCTTAATATGGGAGGAAACCCTGAAGTGATGCAGGTCTCAGACGTTTACCACTTCGGTGAAACCCACGAGCACGGATATGGTGCTGACAAACCTAGAAACATAATCGGGGCGGACCGGGATTCGAACCCACAATCATAGGTTTCTGGCGTGCCCAAGGGACGCAACTCTGCACAGCGAATTGTGGCGCCTCAGACGACTTGGCCACCCGTGCCGCCCGGTAAGGTTCAGGACGAAGAGAAGCACAAAATATACTGTAAATCTTACCAGAGAATGTCATGTTAACAGCATACATGTGTGGACAATACATACTGCATGCCAAAATCTGGTTAGGGGATTGATAGTGAATAACGTGGTTTGAAACCCGTTCATGGTGTCACCTTCCATGATATGACAGGAATAGTGCTGACGGGGACATGAAACCAACCCCACTCACTAGTTCATTCAGGACTATGAAATAGGATCTCAAAATCCTGCTCTCTACATTTTTTTCATATTTCTATATATTTCTTGCAGTCTATTCGAAATTTGATTAACAGTGATATTCATGTTTCGTGGCTTTTCTGCGAGTTTTATATGGGTAATGTGTAAGTTTTTATTCAAATGAGTTTGATATTTGATCTGTGGTATCTTAGACTAGTCACTTTCCTAGGGCCTCGGATGTTCCCCAAAAACTTTACCAGTCAGTGTCGGCCCAGCAACTTGGAAAGGATTTTGGAACACTAGAGAAGGTGCTCAGAGATCGGCCACACTTCAACAACACTCGAATTCTAGGGCCAGATGTTGCGGGCATTTTATCAAACGATACCATCTCATATGTGGAAGAGTGAGTTTGTTTTCAAAGATTCAGTGTAAAATATCTTTGTGTGGATGGACCTTGATTTAACATGGTGCATTTAAACAGCAAGCATACACTACTGCCCCATGCAATGATTATGTCTATTCGAAGGAGAGCGGGGGTGGCTGTTTCGGTCTACTGGTCGCGGCACACCAAATTGACGGTAAGAAGATAGTACTTGTTGTTACCCTGCCTGGTGATAGGCATTAAGGGGGATCGAACAAGAACTGGCCTGATGGAAGAGTAATATTTCACCCGACCACATCTTATTCGAAATATGCAACACCACATGACCGTTTTGTGTATTGAACATTTTTCTATCCTGTTTTGTGAAAAAGATTATGATCATTTTTGAAGGAATAGGAAAACTAAAATCTAACTATGTTGAGTGTATATGTTTTAGTATTTCTATAATTAACAATCATAATCCATATCTATTAATAATAGCAGTATTGGTTCCTTGAAGGAATATGGATCTTACAAATAACAATGACAATTGTATCTGTCGTCAACTTTCTCATTGAAAATTGGAGTGAGTTAGTGAGTGTTGTTTTACGCCGCTTTTAGCAATATTCCAGCAATATCACGGCGGGGAACACCAGAAATGGGCTTCACACATTGTACCCATGTCGGGAATCGAACCCGGGTTTTCGGCGTGACGAGCGAATGCTTTAACCGCTAGGTTACCCGACCGCCCCTTGAAATATGGAAACGAATGCTCCTCATACATATGCTTCTTGGTATTTCTGTAAATATCTCACATCTGTTGTTGTTTTAATTTCGCATTTAAGGTTTTTAGCTGCAGGCGGAGCCAGTGCGCTAGATGGGGTAACGTTCCACCAGTGAGTATGAATAAAGTCGATGTTGTCATCAGCTCATCAAATGTTTGTTTGATGTATCCAAACCCCTTTTGCAGTCAGCCGTAACTGCCTACGAGATGCGTGTTGGGATTTGGAAAAGAAAACGTTATATTTCATGCAAAATATGAAATACATTACGATATTTAAGGACAAAACACTCAGGTTATTCGCCACTAATGAATGTATACATACACAAGTCTATGGCACATGTTTCTTGTATATGTACATTTGACCCTTGAAAAGTAAACATACTCGCGTACGTGACACATGTTCCTAGGAAATTTGTCTGTTTAAACGACTCCTTAAAAGGAAACACACTCGTGTACGTAACACATGTACCTTGTATTTGTCTGTATAAACGACTCCTTATAAGGAAACATACTCGTGTACGTGACACATGTTCCTTGTAGTTGTCTGATTAAACGACTCCTTAAAAGGAAACATACTCGTGTACGTGACACATGTTCCTCGTATTTGTCTGTATAAACGACTCCTTTAAAGGAAACATACTCGTGTACGTGACATATGTTCCTTGTAGTTGTCTGAATAAACGACTCCTTAAAAGGAAACATACTCGTGTACGTGACACATGTTCCTTGTATTTGTCTGTATAAACAACTCCTTAAATGAAAAAACATACTTGTGTACGTGACACATGTTCCTCGTATTTGTCTGTTTAAACAACGCCTTAAAAGGAAACATATTCGTGTACTTGACAGATGGTCCTTGTATTTGTCTGTATAAACGACTCTTTAAAAGGAAACATATTTTGAAGTGACACATGTTCATTGTATTTGTCTGTATAAACGACTCCTTAAAAGGAAACATACTCGTGTACGTGACACATCTCACTTGAATGTGTCTGTATAAACGACTCCTTCGTATAAAAAATACATATTTACGATACACATTTTACTTGCGTTTGTCTTGCATATTTGACAAGGTTCAATACATATCTTTACAATCAGAGGGACAAGAAAAATATTTCATTTCTTGAATGTAACTTACACTAATATACCAACTTTATGCGAATATATTTGGGTTTCACCGAAGTTATAAAAGTCTGAGAGCTGCATCACTTCGGGCTTTCCTCCCACATTAAGCTGACACGCCGTGATACAACTGGAATACTGTTAAAAGTGGCGTTTAGCCCAACTCACTCACTCACCCACTACTAAATCATGATTTTAGTTTAAAGTCGATGAATGTACGGTAGTACAAACGAGGGATGTATTGACAGTAAGCAAAGTAAACACCTTTCTTCCTTCTGCTTGTTTGAGATTTATACTTTCAGTGATACAAGCACACTGACATTTTATTATCTCGAGGTATTTTGGAAGTGGGGACAATACAACCAAAGAGATGTTTACAGACCCAACCTTCATGGATACACTGAATGCTTCCTTTACGTCTGCACACAAGGCTACAGGAGCGTTGGCGTCCAACAAACCTCTTCTCCTGGGCGAAACAGGTTCCTTTTACCATGGCGGAGTGCTGAACATGACGGACACCTTTCTGGGGGGATTTTTGTGGGTATTTCAGACAATAGTCACAAACAGCTCCACAGTTGGATGACCCGTGAAGATCCGGGGTAGAATAGTTCTTCAGCAACCCATGCTTGCCGTAAAAGGCGACTATACTTGTCGTAAAAGGCGAATAACGGGATAGGGTGGTCAGACTCGCTGACTTGGTTGATCACTGGATTGTCTGGTCCAGACTCGATTATTTAAAGACCGCCGTCATACAGCTGGAATATTGCTGAGTGAGGCGTTAAACAACAAACCAACCAACCAACCTACAACAGTTTGGTACTGCTTGACCCCTATCTAAATGTATAGAAGGATATACATTTTCATTTGCTGTGATATCTAGCCATGCTTCACGTACAAAATATCTGTACTTTCTTGCTGAAAACGATTCCACTCCATGAGTCTCCAGCGCATATCATGAAGGTGATTGAGATCTATGTGTTAATGTTCACCTATAGATGGATGGACAAGCTCGGCATGGCCGCCCAGTCAGGCATTCAGAATGTGTTCAGGCAGGAATTGTATGGACTTGGATCAGCCAATCGCCTGTTGGAGTCATTCACATACGACCCCCTACCGGTGTGTATACATTACATGTGCTTCAATTACGACGGGCTTTTTCTAGAGGTAGGATTTTTGGGTTATTCACACACACACACACACACACACACACACACACACACACACACACACACACACACACACACACACACACACACACACACACACACACACACAGACACACACACACACACACACACACACGCACACATACACACACACACACACACACACACACACACACACCTCCATATATGAAATGGTTAATGGTTAGTCCTTAGATGTTTCATAGATTATGCAATATACCTGTTCTCAAATATAGGCACCGACGGTGTACTTGTCTAAAAGCAGTGCAGTTCGCTGTGCCAGAGTTGTGCGAGTATCCCAGATACCCGTGCTCATGCTAGTCGGGATTGGTGGGATAGCCTAATGGTTAAAGCGTTCTCTCGTCACGCCGAAGGCTCTGGTTCGACTCCCTACGTGGGGACGTTTGTGTCAATCAAACGATGTCCACCGCCGTTACATTTCTGGAATATTGCTTAAAGCTGCGTAAAAATCTTACTCACGTACTCACTCGTGTGTTTCACTAAGACATGCATTCACCTGACATGAAATACAGTTTAAAGCTGTGTTAATCACAACACACTGTCTTGGCAGCATCTTATCGCGTCTGAGTCGCGTGGTTCGATGCTCTTGATGCTGATCACTGGATTGTCAGGTGCAAACTCGATTTATCAACAAGCAAAAAATGATCATTGTATAACCTAATTTCTTTTTTTGTAGGACAACTGGTTAACCTTTCTCTTCAAGAAGCTTGTGGGCAACGCCGTGTTCAAGCCTCGAGTCGTGGGCCCGCCCACTGTAAGAGCGTACTGCCACTGTATGAAGTCCATAAAGTAATTATGATGAATCTTTTTGTTATCACAAGTGTTCTGCACAGGAATACCGAACATCATTTTGGAAGATTTTTGTTTGAAATCCAAAAGATTGCCAGTATTTAAATTAATGAATATCATCTGGTTACATTGCCAATGATTGTACTATTGGATGTTAGAAGCAGTGATAAGGCGCAACGACAGGAGAAAATAACTCTACATGTTCATCTTATGTTTGTTTGAGCAACGACTGAAAATCAGCAGAACGAGAAAGAACAAGGTGAGGTGAGGTGAAATTGGGTTTAACGTCGCGTCCAAGATTATCGCACTTATATAGCGACGTGCATGCACGTGTGTGTGTGTGTGTGTGTGGCTGCTTGTACTAGTCCGGACTGATGCCGATTTATAGTGCTAGCTCACTGAGATACCATGCCGCAGTTTAACATGAATACCCCACTCAGACACAGTATACTGACTCCGAGCCGATCAGTCCTTGTTTTAGCCCCTTAATGCCGAGCGCCAGACAGGGTAACAACAAGTACAATCTTTTAACGTCTTTTTGTATGACGCGGCCCGGGATCGAACCCGGACCTTCCGCTCTCCGGGCGGACGCTCTACCACAAGACCACGGAGGCGGTCAGAAAGAACAAGAGAGAAACACTTTCCGAGTTACCAAGATTGTCTATGAAGTGTACATGACTATCCGTTCTTTCATTTCGGTTGTGTCAGCCCCGTTGGCAGGTTAGGCGTTTTCCCAAGTAATATATTATTCTTGTCAGAAGAGGCGACACAATTACATCAGATGGTGTTCGGAGAGTTGCATGATTTTGTTCTACGGCTTGAGTCGCTGCTGAAAATATCAGCAACCTATTTATCTGGTCAAGACTGGATTGTTTACAGTCTGCAAAGAAATAGTTGTAATATTACTGAATTCTGCGTAAAAGAACATGGACTCACTCGTTTGGGTATAAGATTGCATATCCCATGACAGTAATATGTCCTACAGTTTCTCTAATATATACAGATGGGCAAATGATTAATGCAACTTTCCTCGCAAAGTTAAACGGTTTACTGGGATTGCAATGGAATTCTTCTAGTGGACTAGCCTCCAGAATGTCAGACCATTAGCAGTTAATCTGCTCAGGCAACTGCATAAGAATATCAAGGCTTAACGTCGTTGAAGTTAATAGAGCATCGTCCGTATTCTCCAGAGTTGGCAGCATCAGACTTCCGCCTCTTCCCAAAAATGTATAATAAAGCATTATGCACAGGATGATGACGTCCTTTGTGCGATGGAGTATTCACACCGCCTGCAGGAAACCCTCCACCAGTGGGTCCATGGCACTCACGCGTGTGTGTCCCTCAAAGGGGATTATGTTGAAAAATCATTTGCAACGTACGAGTACTTCGTCAAAGCAGCCCATCATACAATGAAGATAGACTAAGGACTAAGGACTCAGCCGCCTATCGTAGTATGATCACGATCGCCGTCTTACATACAGCAGTTTTCGATGGTATGTGTTACCATAAGAGGAAATCACAACTTCCAGTTGACAAAAGACAGACCTACATGTTTCTCTGCTACGCTGGAATGGTGCATTGACATAAAACAATCAGATCCTCAGTCGCCTTGCAGAAGAAGCAAGGGTTTCTAGAGACCAATTCGAGCCCGAAATCCCAACGAGATACATTCAGTGTGAATTGCAAACAATATATCATAAGATAGGTACCATGCCGAACATACCAGGGAATTGCATACAAGACATCACGAACGCTTTAACCACTAGGCTACCCGACTGCCACTTGTTACACTCATGGCATAGAGGTTGATACAGATATTGATGCAGACTATATTGGAGAATTAAGTGAACCTTTTACACAATTTGTGAAGGGGCGGTCGGGTAGCCTAGTGGTTAAAGCGTTCGGATGAGTATTGGAAGGTTGCGTTTTTGGAATCCAGAAGTATTTGTTGTTCTACAGATGGTTTCTTGAGGTAGCATTTATCTCCGCTGATGACGTATATGAATCTGTACTTTCGAATGTTGTGTTATGTCTTGCCACGAACCCTGTCCATTTAGTAAAGATAGACACAACAGGGTTGAGCTCACAATGTCTGACTGCCGTACGTACATATGTATGCTTTGCTTAAAATAGTTGTTAGTGGCTCACATGATAGATACTTTCCCACCGAATCCAAAACTGTGACGTGTTTTCGGGTGTATGATGTATTTGAAGTTTTAGAAGCGTATTATGGACCTAATCTCATCTTGGTCTACACTACAGTGTACAGTCACTTAGCCTGTCGTCTCAAATAACACTTTGAACAGTTTAACCTGGAGAATTAGACCGATGCAAATGTCTAAATATATAATTTGTTACAGTGTTATTCTACGCACCTACTTTTCACAGGTCCTTTATTGAGTGGTGACACTTAGGATGCCGAAAAGCAGAAGTTATCGACCTGAATCGGAGCCGCCATTTTTGTTCACAAATTGACGTGTAAATATCACGTGATTTCGATACGCGTTTTGATTGGCTGCGTACGTACACCTTTTACCTTTCCGTACAACTCACGTCAAAAACGTTGCATACGTCAAAAGTTGGACCGACTTGACTGTTCACACGATACAATGTGTTGCATGCAACAAATTGTATACAACTACATGTAGTTGTATCGTGTGAATGCCTCTTTATTGTCGTCGGCTGGTGTAACCATGTTTGTTTGTTGTTTTACCCTGCACTGTAGCAATATTCCAGCTATATGACGGCGGTCTGTAAATAATCGAGTCTGGATCAGACAATCTAGTGATTGACATCATAAGCGTCGACTTACGCAATTGAGATACGATGTACAAGCTGCTTACTTACTTACTTATATTGGAGATTTAACGTGCGCTTTCCGACTGCAAGCGTATATCGCACACGGGCCCGGCCAGGCCATTTAATGTGTTTCAAAAAAGGGGAAAAGTGAGTTTGTGCAACCCAGGAAGGGGGCTTTAGGGGCTGCTTATATAGTAATTTTGAAATTTTGAGCTTTGGAAAGAATGCCAAGAGTGGGTGGGGGACGAACTAAGGGAGCTGTGTGTGTTGGGTGGTTGTTAGATAAGGTAGTTTTGGTTTTAATATTTTATTTGGGCTATTGAAGAGTGTTGGGCTTAGGATGCTGCCCTGGGGAATGCCATTTACTAGGGGACATTGGTCCGATAGCGTTTGGTCTATGCCCACGGTGATTTTGCGGTTTGTTAAGAAACTTTGGATGTAGTTAATTACTTGACCTTTAAGACCTATTTTTTGTAGTTTTTGTATTAACCCGTTATGCCAAACCATGTCGAATGCTTTGGAGAAGTCTAAAAAGATGCCTGTAGTATATTGTTTGTTAAGTTGGCCTGTTTTAATGTCCTGCTCTAGTCGGGCGAGGTTATCTAAGGTTGAGCGTCCAGGAGTGAAACCGCTTTGGTCTGGATTTATTATGTTGTTTTGTTCTAAGTAGTGTTGCAACCTGTTTTTTGCCATTGATTCCATTAGTTTGCATAAGTTAGAAGTTAGGGAGATTGGTCTGTATGAATTAGCCTGGTCAGCTGGTTTATTGGGTTTATTGGGATTGGTATGACCAGGGCTTGTTTCCAAGGTGATGGGACGTGTCCGTTTAGATATATGAAGTTATAGAGTTTCAGAAGAGTTTGGAGTAGTTTTGGTGGTAGTTGTTTAATTATCTGGTATGAAGTAAGGTCTCAGCCTAGGGGTGTGCCCTTTTTCCTATTTTGTAGGACGTGGAGTAGTTCTTCCATTGTGAAATGGAGATTAATTTCTAGGTTATTATCTTTTGGCTCTTTGGTAAATTTGGTTTCTGATTTTTGGGGTTTGTTGAATTGTTTATGTTGGGAGTTTTTTTATGACGTTTAATGCCCCTAATGGCGTGGGTTTTGCGCCAAACTGTTCTGGCGTCTGTATGGTGGTTAATTTCTTCGCAAATTGTTTTCCAGTCTCTTGTTTTAGCTGTTTTAACTAAGCTTTGTACTTTGTGATTTAGTTCATGTGCTATCTTTAGGTGTTTGAAGTCACGTTTGGCTTTATTGAATGCGGATTTGCGTTTACGTCTAGTTTGTTTGCCTATGTTGGTTGTTTTGAAAGGAATGGAGTTTTTAGCTGCGTTTATTATATAGTCAGTGAGGTTTTTACAGTAGATTTCGGGGTCGTTACTTTCTAGGTCAGCTAGGTTAGCCTGGTTGCAAATGTTTCTGAAATTTGTCCCAGTCGGCTTTGTTGTAGTGGAATTTAGGTTCCTGGTTTTGGGTTGGTGTTGGGATGTTTACGTCTCCTACAGTTATATTTATTGTGAAGTGGTCACAACCTAGTGGTTCCCCGTATATACAGCTGTGTCTATCAGAGATTAGGTTTTACAATATGTGTCTGTGTGTACACTTGTATCTATGTTATACAGCTATGTTTATCAGAGACAGGGTTTACATTATGTGTCTTTGTGTGTACACTTTTATCTATGTCAACAGCTGTGTGTATCAGAGACAGGTTTTACATTATGTGTCTGTGTTAACCCGTGTATCTCTGTTATACAACTCTGTGTATCAGAGATAGGTTTTACATTATGTGTCTTTGTGTACACTTGTATCCATGTTAAACAGCTGTGTGTATCAGAGACAGGCTTTACATTATGTGTTTGGTTGTACACTTGTATCTATGTTATACAGATGTGTATGTCAGAGGTAGGTTTTACATCATGTGTCTGTGTTGACCCGTGTATCTCTGTTATACAACTCTGTGTATCAGAGATAGGTTTTACATTATGTGTCTTTGTGTACACTTGTATCCATGTTAAACAGCTGTGTGTATCAGAGACAGACTTTACATTATGTGTCTGTGTGTACACTTGTATCTATGTTATACAGATGTGTATGTCAGAGGTAGGTTTTACATCATGTGTCTGTGTTTACACATGTATCAATGTTACACAGTTGTGTGTATATCAGAGATAGGTGTTACAATATGTGTCTGTGTGTACAATTGTATGTTTGTTAAACTTGTGTGTGTATCAGAGATAAGTTTGACATTATGTGTCTCTTAGTACACTTGTATCCATGTTATACAGATGTGTGTATCAGAGATAGGTTTTACATAATTTGTCTGTGTGTACACTTGTATCTATGTTATACAGCTGTGTATGACAGAGGTAGGTTTTACAAGATGTGTCTGTGTGTATCTCTTTTTCAGTGTTATACAACTGTGTGTATCAGAGATAGGTGTTACATTATGTGTCTGTTTGTACACTTGTATCTATGTTACACAGGTGAATGTAATAGAGGTAGGTTCTACGTTTTGTCTCTGTGTGCACTTGTCTCCATGTTATACAGCTGTGTGTATCAGAGATAGGTGTTACATGAAGTGTCTTTGTGTGTACACTTGTATATATGTTTTACAGCTGTGTGTATCAGAGATAGGTGTCACATTAAGTGTCTGTTTGTACACTTGTATCTATGTTACACAGGTGAATGTATTAGAGGTAGGTTTTACATTATGTGTCTGTGTGTACACTTGTCTCCATGTTATACAGCTGTGTGTATCAGAGATAGGTTTCCATTATGTGTCTGTGTGTACACTTGTATCAATGTTATACAGCTGTGTGTAGCAGAGATAGGTTTGACATTATGTGTCTGTGTGTACACTTGTATCTATGTTATACTGCTGTGTATCTCATCAATAGGTCTCATAATATGTGTCCATGTGTGTACACTTGTATCTATGTTATACAGGTGAATTTATCAGAGATAGGTTTTACATTATGTGTCTGTGTGTACACTTTTATCTCTGTTATATAACTTCGTATCAGAGATAGGTTTTACAGTATGTGTCTGTGTGTACACTTGTATCTATGTTAAACAGCTGTGTGTTTCAGAGATAGGTTTTACATTATGTGTCTGTATGAACAATTGTATCCATGTTATACAGCTGTTTGCTTCATCCATAGTTTTTACATTATGTGTTTGTGTGTACCCTTGTTTCTATGTTATACAGGTGTGTATCTCACAGGTAGGTTTTACATTTTGTATCTGTGTGTACACTTGTATCTATGTTATACTGCTGTGTATCCCATCAATAGGTCTCATAATATGTGTCTATGTGTGTACACTTGTATCTATGTTATACAGGTGAATGTATCAGAGATAGGTTTTAAATTATGTGTCTGTGTGTACACTTGTATCTCTGTTATATAACTGCGTATCAGAGATAGGTTTTACATTATGTGTCTGTATGAACAATTGTATCCATGTTATACAGCTGTGTGTATCATACATAGTTTTTACATTATGTGTTTGTGTGTACCCTTGTATCTATGTTATACAGTTGTGTATCTCACAGGTAGGTTTTACATTATGTATCTGTGTGTACACTTGTATCTATGTTACACAGTTGTGTATCTCACAGGTAGGTTTTACATTATGTATCTGTGTGTACACTTGTATCTATGTTATACAGCTGTGTGTATCAGAGAAGGGTTTTACATTATGTGTCTATGTGTACCTGTGCCCGTGTGCCTATGTTATTCAGCTTTATATGTCAGAGGTAGATGTGTACATAGATGTATGTGTATACATATGTGCTCATGTTATACAGCTTATAAAGGGACTCTATGTAATTCGCAAGTGATCACATATTGAAAAGATGGGATTCTGACGAGGAAATTGTGCACAAGGAATATCAGGGTTATAAATCACTGGGTCACCGGAGCTATCGCATCTGGTCACTATTCCTTGTCATAATATGTGGTATCATGAACCTGAAATATTTGTATTTATTTGGTCTGAATCAGATTTGGAAACAAATAACAAATGATTATATAGAAAGCACATGTTTGATGTTGAAATAATTATATGAGCCTGTGTTTTGAAGTCAGGAGGCATGTGATACAAATAACATGCCTCGATTCAGTACACATACATAACTATTTGCATGAAGCTTTACGTGTCTCGACAAAGCTAAGTGGTAGGAAGGTTACCGTCCATTCTTACTGTTATTAATAGTAAGATCGTGATATAGGCAGTTGTATTACACAAGGAAGTTATATTTGCCATGTGAACAATATCGGTTTATGCAACAAGCATTGGCTATTTTCAGTAGGGGCTATTTGAAACCTCAGTTTCATTTGCATAGGATGGTTTACTGAATGAAAGTACATGACTGAACGATAGAATGTTTGAATACGATAAAAGCAAGCTACAGGCTCATGCGAAGAACATTTTAGGGCGATTTACCGATACTACAGGTAATATAGGAAGAGAAAGACAATTCGTTATATAATCTATTTAGTAGAGCCAGGCACACTCAATACTTTCAGACAAAGAACAAGAGTTTTATTTTTTTTTAAATTACTTGCTCTTACATTTCAACTTCGATATTTATATGTCTAACACGTTTATCAAACAAAATCACAGGCAAATGAAGCAAAACCTATTTTGATCGAGTAGATGACAAAGAGGAACCTCCAAATGGTTTGTAAACTACTGTGATTAAACTCATACTTAATTATCAAATACCCAGGAATATTTAAATAAACGGTTTTCGTTAAAGGTTGTCATTAAAAAAGAAAACGAGGTGTCTGTCTTGATCACTTCCTCAGGCCCGCCAATGAAATACATTCTCACGTATTCTGATTTTTTTTTAGCCAGTCGTCAGTTACATCTTTCAGGACTAGGAGATTTGTAGTGCGACAAGACGAGTTACATTGTAGGTCATGTCAGTTAGGTACAGCTATCAGGGCAAGGAGGTTTGAAGTGCGACAAGACGAGTTACATTGCAGGTCATGTCAGTTAGTTAATCTATCAGGGCAAGGAGGTTTGTAGTGCGACAAGACGAGTTACATTGTGGGTCATGTCAGTTAGTTACATCTATCAGGGCAAGGAGGTTTGAAGTGCGACAAGACGAGTTACATTGCAGGTCATGTCAGTTAGTTACATCTATCAGGGCAAGGACTAGTTACATTGTTACAGAACAGAACGAGTAATGCATGATGTTACCACTGGAAGAATGAACAAATTGAGGAAAACAAAAAGAGGAAACAGAACTCCAGCCTTTAGTGTATATATGTCACAACGTTTGAGGTACAATTGAAGATGATCTTCTATGAAGATTTGGAAGAGCTTCATACTATTATTGCTCTAAGTTGTTTGGTCAGGGTTTCAGCATATTCAAGGCCCAGTAATCTTTTCCAAAACATTATGGTAGACATGTAGAGGACATTTCCAAGTTTGACGTATTTAGCCAAGAGGTATTACTTAAGCTTCAGGTATATCCAGGATCTGATATCGTTCAATAGCCATAAAAATCGCCAATTCCTTCCACTGATTTATTTCCCTGAACCAGAAATACAGGCGGCCAGTGAGGCCGCTTCATCTGTTTCATTTTTAGATCTATGCATAAAGATGACAAGAGGGATCGACTTTCAATGTCCAAAAGTCAACTTCCCCTTCATGGAGAGCAATATTTCAACAACTCCAGTCTTTGGTGTTTACATTTCAAACCTTTTTAGATACAATCGAGCATGCTATTTCTTCCAATGTGTAAGAGAGCTCAGAAGTTGTTTGATCCGGTTACATCTTTCAAAGCCTCAGAAAAGCTTTCACAACGTTGTATGGTAGACCCATGGGGGACATTTCCACATTCGGCGCATCAGTGACAAAAATAATTACTGATGCATGTCTTTATAGTAACTTGTACCATAGGTTCCCGTGCATTTTCTGGTGAACAATTGACTTGCCGTTGTATGTGTTTGTGACGGGTGCAGGATACACTCACCTTTTCTTGAACACCTGGTATCATCGCTATTTGAAAGTGATTCGTAAACACATGATCATGAATAGTCGGAATCGTAAATCGACTAGGCTTTCAACAGAGATTTCTATTAAATATGGAAAGGATTTTGTCGCTTCTATTATTCAGTGTGTGAGGAAATATGAGAATGTGAGATATACTCTGTCGTAAAATACAGGGTCAGCCGAGTTACACAACACACGTTGTCCTGTTGTTGTGTCATAAGCTATGTTCTCTTTTGGTTTGCTACGTGTTGGACAGAGTGTTTGCCCTCGTTACAACAAACATAGTTCTAACCCTGAATTCTCTTGCCATGTCAGAATGAACTTACATTTAGTCAAATGTTTACGTATGCTTTCAGATTTAGACAATTTCAAAATGATGAAGTTGATAAAATGAGAAAATGTATTCTGCAAAATTCTCATTAACATCAAATCTTGACGCTGCAAGACAAAATGAAACATCAGCGAACATTGTATGGATCCATTTTAATCTCTGGAGACACTCTTTAATTGTACTTTACTTATTCTCAGTGGCAAGTTGATGGTATGTCATCATTTGCAGATTGATATTAATACTAGACTGAAAAGCACTGAAATGTTTGAATATTGTTCCACAAAAACGAATGAACATATGTGTGTGTGTTTTACATTCTTTATGAAAGCTTCATGTGAAGAAAAAGTTATAATAGTCGGAATCTTTCTATAGTGGTCTCTTTCTTATGATTATGGAAAGGAAATACACGTTTCTCTTCTCCAACTTGTGCCCTTTCCATCAGTGTCTGTACCCATTCATCTGCCTGCATATTTATGATCCAACGTGGCTGTGGGGTAATGATCACTCACACAATCATATTTTGCACATATCTTAAAAAAGTACAATAATCTGTCAAAACAAATGCAGCTTGTTAATTTTCCATATTTCTACGCTCTCCCACTTCCTTTCAATTTCATCTGGTTATGAGTAACCAAGTACAAAAGATGGTTTGTCATACGCCGCAAGTGCTGCAAAACAGTAATTCCCAGTCTAGTTTGTTTATGTATCTACATTTTTAGTATCCAGCATCAATATCGATAAAGAAAAAAACACAGCTGGTGTAGTTTCCAAAATATATAAATACATATTTGATAAACCATAGATTGAATAGGACTTAGTAATCAGTATTTGTGTATCACTATAGATAACAAAATACAAGGTTGTTCAAAAAGAGATATCGCAAAATGAGTGAAGTGAAAATGACAGCGAAAATTAGTTGTATCAATTTCTTGGTGGTATGTTGTTAATACCAAATAATAAGTCACATCCTCAACCCCCAAACCATTGATAAAATGTCATCTTGTGTACATCTGACGATCACGTGTGGAACAATAAAGTTTGATCTGTAGCAAGCGACATGTCACATGATGGTGTTTTCACAAAGAAAACAAAGTCTACGATACTCACTAGAAACCCATCATGGACATTTAAAATGACCTACCCTCATGGCGACATTGCCCAACGATTGGATAGAACATTCTAAAGATGTGTGTTGTCTGAATAGACATGTTTTTCTTTTTGAATTATGAGAGGTAAAACTGTTCGTTTGTCCAAACGTTCACCACAATGTATTATATATCAACGCCGTGGGAAACCACCACTCAAGCTTGGCATCTTTATAATTAGGATGACCAGACCGAGGGTCTGCTTCTGTGGTTCTTCTGCCTCGCTTAAATTCAGCAGCCCATTTCGTAACAGTTGAACATGATAGGCAGTCATACAGAGGCATGGTATCATATTTTCGTGTATTTACTTTGGTAATTTGTCCTTTTCATGCAGGTTCTTAACTGCAGCTCATTTATCAGTTTATCTCATCCCTGTCAACATCTCAAAATGGCTTCTCGGAAACATATGCCATAATATCAGTCTGTAGCTATCACAACATGATAGTATCCATACAGGTGTTGAAAACTCACATTGAACAGTATCTATGAGGTGACACATAAGGGTTGGTTTGTTAGTTGGTTTGTTGTTTAACGCCGCACTCAGCTATATTCCAGCTATATGACGGCAGTCTGTAAATACTCGTGTCTGGACCAGACAATCCAGTGATTAATACCATGAGCATCGATCCAATTGGGATCGATGACATGCATTAACCAAGTCAGCGAGACTGACAACCCGATCCCGTTAGTCGCCCCTTACGACAAGACATAATCGCCTTTCACGACAAGCATGGGTTGCTGAAGACCTATTCTACCCCGGATCTTCACGGGGCTGTATCTATGGGGTGACACACTTTTCGATTTACCCTTTCATCAGGAAGGGTGTGCAGTCACGAGACGAGAAAGACTGGTGTGTCATGCAAGAGATGTTTTATTTACGGTCACTCATCAGTGACAGACAGCGACATCAGCATCAGGGAAGACAACAAAGCCGTATGTCCGCGGGGGCAGGAGGAGTGGTCCTCCTGTCTTGGATCGAGGTCGGAAGACAGGGATCTTGTTGTTCACCATATATAGAGATTGTACGCGGTTCAGAAGTACATTCCTGTATAGGAACAGGAAGGTAAATGTAAAAACATTTTACATAACATATTCCTAGATACAATACATTTACAATCAATAATATGAGAGGATGTACATGGGAAAATGTGACTTGACTGCATTGATTTGATGCATGTATTGATGCTCCCATGACTTAGCTCTGTTTCGCGAGGATAGTAGTCGCTAGAATTGCAGAATTCAATTAAGGATCATTCCACAGTGAGTGAATGCGTATTATGCCATTTTGAAAATTACAGACTGTTCTATCGACTTTAATAAAATTGTGTTTGTACCACTTACTTTGCTCGGGGGTCGTCACCGACTGCGGACAGCCAAAACAACTCCATGCGACTGTTTAAGGATTTTGGAAAGGTGACGGACGCTGCTTTGGTGTCAAGATTTATTGCATAGACCGTGACACTTCCAGATGGATAGCCATATTTACTGAAGGCAGATTGAAATACGTGCTTTAAACATTTTAATTATTTTATCTTGGTAATATTAGGGATTTTGTTAATGTGGATACTCAGAAATTGTTGATCATTATATCACAATATAATATTCGAAATACCGTATTCGACGTAAAAGGCGCCCCGCTCTAACAAGCGCCCACGGCGATATTTGCTAATATATTGGCTAGTGAACAATCCCAATAGACCCCCTTCCGATTTATCAAGGTACACAAGACTTATTTATTCGTGTATAATACACACTCGTGTGTTATATGCACCCTTAATTATGGGCATTTATATTCTCGAAAAATATATCTGTCGTATATAAACAGTTCAGACTGTCAGCATAAACCACGAAATTTATCTTTCAACTCTGTTTTTTCCACCAAAGTAATATTCTAATAAGAGCCCCCCCCCCCCTATTTCTTATTTTGAGAGCGCCCTGGGCGCTTATTACGTCGAATACGGTTTCTATATATGTGAGGAACATTACTTGTTGTTCTTTGTACAATGGGCATATATTCTGATGTTGTGTGAGCCCTTTGTGCTAAATACAATATTGCCAACCAGTTGCTTGTAAATGAGAGTAAGCCAGTAGTCCTAGGAGAGAAACAGAACTGATTATAGTATAAGGACATTTAATGCAACAGCCGACTTCAAGCATACAATTGAGAACACATTCAACAATTCCCATCACTCATAGGTGAAACAAAGTGAATATTAAACTGCCTTGCAAATGGAAGTATACACCCATGTTTGATGGACGCTAACAATGAATCACACAAGATATAGTTACTCGATGGTGACGTACTTAATACGAATATCATAGGCGATATTACATGCATTTTATCAGCACCTCACAACAAGTGACGTGCACATGACGTCTCAAGGAACATGCGGTCGTAATTTCACAGTACTCAGTAGTGAGCAGAGTGGGATTGGTTCAGAGATACCAGAATTCTCAATATGACTACCACGAGCACAAATGCTTTGATAGCGTTAGCCGGCTGACGACGTCATTGCGAATCCGTTGCCATTCGTCCCTCCCGTGCAGCTTTCGGCTGTTGACGGTTCTGTGGTGCATGACGACGTCTACTGGTTTGACAATCCAGACGGTCTCACAAGTTTCATATAGCAGAGAAGTGGCGTTGTGCGAAATCTGTTTTAGGTTTGTCAGAACCATATATACCCATTTCGACAAAAAACGTTTTTTAATTTTGGGTCAGATCCATTATTCAAGTGTATACTTTAGTTTTCCCGGCAGTCTATTTTTTGTCACACAATGAAACAATAATCGTAGACATTGTCACTATACGCTATTCGAACGAAATTGCATTTAAGATTGGTGTTCGTCAGGGTATGACTGAAATAATGCCGATGTGACGTTAAACATTAACTCTCTCTGGCACACGCACACGCACACACACACACACACACACACACACACACACACACACACACACACACACACACACACACACTCTCACGCTCTTACACACTCACACACACTCTCTCACACACACACCCTCACACTCTTTCTCTCTCACACACACATACACACACACACACACACACACACACACACACACACACACACACACACACACACACACACACACACACACACACACACACACACACACACATAAGATTGCTGTAGTTTACCGTCTCCGGATAGTTGATGTAAGGTTCGCCCAACCAGGACCAGAGAAATCTTGACGGATAACTTTCGTGATGCCTGACTGGGCTGAGAGACCCAGTTTGTCCAACCATCTGAACATTTGAGGTAGTTAATGAATCCAGTTACAGTGTATATTCTGACATATACTGACGTACTTTAGAAACACAATGTTCTTATTCTTTCTATTATAATATTAATATTATGCATATTGCGAATAATAAGATATTTAAACATGGCATTACATGAATAACTGAAAATCTGATATTCTACATATATGGACAATTTGCCTATAACAAGTTCATCTGATGGTCACAACTTAATATGCTGATGAATTGTCAACTAAATACACTTGAAACGTGAAGGCTTGTGAAGTAATTTCTTTCAGTTGTGCTTGTAATCTGTTTTGACCAATACTTGCTGTCATCCGAATGGCATATGCTTAGATTTAATCTGATACTAACATTATCTAAAAATGTACACTCACAGAAATCCATCCACATATGTATTAGTCATATTCATCACACCATGATCAAAGAAGGACCCGGTCTCTCCAAGCCAAAGTGGCGTCCCAGCAGGCGCGTCTGATGTAGCGTTACATACAGTGTCTAGGGCCACCTTCAGCCTATCCATAAACACAGGGTCTGTGAAGTCAGCAAGTCTGCCTTCCTTGCCATTACCAAAGCAGCTGTGATCAGAAAGTTCAGTTCAGAGTCAGCAATCTTATGTGTGTGTGTGTGTGTGTGTGTGTGTGTGTGTGTGTGTGTGTGTGTGTGTGTGTGTGTGTGTGTGTGTGTGTGTGTGTGGTGTGTGGTGTGTGTGTGGTGGTGTGTGTGTTCAACAGCTTTAATGTCGTTGCATGTCTTGACTATGGTGCTGATAAACCAAGAAACCAAGCGTAAGTATGCAGCAACCAAACCACAGAGCAAATTCGAACGCCTATACGGACTCGGCCACCTGTGTCCCGTTTTACCATTTTGAACTTTATTTCAGTCATATCATGGCATGTCAGATTAATATGCACTGAAAGACTATGTGACTCATGTCATAAATCACAAACAGGCACATTGTGTTGACAATTGAATGCGGTGAATCACAGCTTCGAACCCACTTTCCGCGGATCCTGGCCCGGCTTACTGGTGTGCATTTGAACGCTGGGGTCATTCATTACACCCAGTGACCAAATAAAGCAAAATTCACCTTCAATAGATACGCATGTTTGAGACAATGATGAGATTAAGTTGCTTTCCACTTTTCATGAGATTTGTCAACATCGAACGTTATGATTGCAAATGAAATATACGTATACATGAGGACACGTTCGCATGGCTCTAGCATCTATATACATGTATAGTATATTCAATGTACATATTGCAGTACACGACTAGCACTCACTGATGGAATGTAATGGCATCAACGGATAGGGCCCCTCCAGATGTCAGGAAGCTGGGGAATGTAACATGAGTGAGTGAGTGAGTTGGGTTTAATGCCGCTTTTAACAGTATTCCAGTTATATCGCAGCGTGTCAGCTTAATGTGGGAGGAAAGCCCGAAGTAATGCAGGTCTCAGACGTTTGCCACTTCGGTGAAACCCACGAGCACGGGTATGGTGCTGACAAACCTAGAAACATAATCGGGGCGAACCGGGATTCGAACCCACAATCATAGGTTTCTGGCGTGCCCAAGGACACAACTCTGCACAGCGAACCGCGGCGCCTTAGACGACTGGGCCACCCGTGCCCCCGAATGTAACATGAATACTGAGTAGCAACAATGTATGTGTCTTTGATTACTCTGCAAGTTATTTATTCATTTAAACACGTACATCAAATGATACAATGAATGTTAAGTATACACCACCATCTGCTTCGTTTGTTATTGATAACATAAATTACGTGTAAGCTAGTATCATAGGCAGTTTGTAATTAATGCCAGAGAATGGCCGGTTGGCCACTGAAGCTTAACTTTGTGGATGAGGTGCAGGATACTGCAGGCTGACCATATGTGTAACGCAACACGATACATGGTAGTCCGACAGTGAGGGTTAAAGATAGAACGCTTTCTGTGAGTCGGGACTTGACCCTCGGACAGCAGCTAGGCAGGTTGGCCCATTTACGCCTCAGAGATCATGCCTGGCCATACTACTGTGTAGTTATATAGACATGTTAAGATCACGAATAAACGTTGTGGACCCACAGACGGACTTGTGTTGTCAAAAGAGAAATATCAGGTAGAGCACCAACGTCTTCTTGAGTGAGTGAGTGAGTGAGTTGTGTTTAACGCCGCTTTTAACAGTATTCCAGTTATATCGCGGCGTGTCAGCTTAATGTGGGAGGAAAGCCCGAAGTGATGCAGGTCACAGACGTTTACCACTTCGGTGAAACCCACGAGCACCGGTATGGTGCTGACAAACCTAGAAACATAATTGGGGCGAACCGGGATTCGAACCTACAATCATAGGTTTCTGGCGTGCCCAAGGGACGCAACCCTGCGCAGCGAATCGCGGCGCCTTAGACGACTGGGCCACCCGTGCCCCCACGTCTACCTGAGATACTAGGAATGTTTTGTTGATGGTTACGACAATCATACTCCCTCATGAATGAAATCCCTTTTTCAATGTGGAATATGTCAGGTCCGAGTATCAACGTATCCTTAAAGTAGGGACGCTTTCGTAGATTGTCGTGAAAGGTGAGGAAGTCTCTTCCCAGTTGGGCGCCAGAAATGCTTGTATTGTAATGATCAGGAAGGTTGATAGGTTCTGTAGAACAAGAACACCCATGGACATGCTTACAGTAAACGGACATTATTACATCAATGAATCATACAAGTTTTGGACTTCAGGTGATATTTGGGCTCACCAGCAAACAAGATAAGTATCAGTATGTACATTACGCGTAAAACATGTAAGCATGTTTCTTGACAACATGAATAGATATTTCTTATTTACATCCTCGCACCTCACCTTGCAATATAATACAGTTTTTTGCTTGATATGGTATTTAAATCATACTACTCTTTTTGGTCACATCTTGAATTTTTATATTTAATATTTCTATAAAACAGGTCATGAATCGAGATGCTATGTTGGATGGGAGATAGCAATATCTAACAATAGCTTCGCATGTTCCCAGTACAAGGTGGTGAATTACCAAATTCAGTTTGTTAAATATTATGTGTAATGTATTTTGATACCATTGCCCAGTTCAAAGCCGTAGATGTCATGTCCTTTCTGGCTGGTGTAGTCGAGAAGTTGGTCTGCATTGCTCGGATCCCAGTGGCCATCTTTCCGCTGCAGCACACTAAGACCAAAGATGAGATCCCAGCCTACATCTTTGGTGAAATTGTTTATTTCGTCCCAAACATGACCTGAAATGTGAATAAATAAGGCATCACATACATGCATGTGTATTACCTAACAACCAAACATGGATGTTAGCTATCTAATGGCGGAATACTGAGTACGAGGATGTTCGTCCGTATTTCTTCTTTGAATTGATTATGAATGAATGATTGAATGAAGGAATTTTTTTATTTCCTCCAGAGTTCAATCCGAAGATTTTAGATGGGCAAATACATTATTTACAATACATCAATGAAATTACTTGACTATATACAATGAAATTTTGTTCTACACTGCTATGAATAGATAATTTACGATGTACATTTTGAGAGCAGTAAAGTGTCTAGTAGATATACATAACGTATTTCTTTAAATTCCATATGAAGTGGCAGAAAGTCATTATGATGCTTTGCCAAGTATCGTAATCTAGTTCGTTAGTCAAGTCATGGACATCTGCACCGAGAAAGAATGAAAGCATATCATCATCGTCAAGCATATCTAATTTCACGTATACATCTACATCAAGTTTATCAATCAGGCATGAGAAGAAATTATTTCTGTCAGGCATCAACATTTCACAGTGCAAAAGAATATGGCAATCATAGTCATAGCAATGTCTATTGCAATGGTTACATTCTTTTGACACTTTTGCTCTTGATCCGATTTTAATACAAAGTTGCAGGGGTTGTCTTAGATGTGGATAGAGATACATTACATTATAAAAAACATGCATTTGTAACCGTTTATGAATTTTATGGTATCGTGAAAGATCCGGTCTCTGTGCTAGTCTCTCTCTCCAGATGTACTGTTCATTCTCTGATAGACGTCTGATTACAAAAGCTCGCCAAGCCGATTTTGTTGGGAACGACCGGCTATCAGTATATCTCTTTATATAGTTATCCAAATGGTATTTTTTAGCAGTATATAGAAGGATGTTGCATATGCTTACTGGACGGCTAATATTGACAAAAGCGTTGGTAGCAATGTGAGCACAAATTAGGTCTTTTGTTTTTGAGTTAATTACGTGCACTGGTCACCTGTGAGTACACTGTTAGATACATTTGGTGCCTGCAGACTTGGGGTGAACGTTACGCCATCTGCATCCGTGCCCCCAATGCGGAGTATGCAGGGAGAAAATGCTCGGGCAAGGGTCTTTAACTGTGGCGACCTGAATGTCAAAATGGAATCTGTAGTAGAAACACATCAGGTCGTCAATATAAACAAATGCCTGAAAGCATGTCACACTTACACTACCCATCCCAATCCGGCAACAACGGTAACATATACGTGTACGCACGTAGCGTTTATCACAAAATAACAATTATGTCCTCTGAATCAGTTTGGTTAAACTCCCATTTGAAAAGTAGTTCAGTGATATCAAGGCGCCACTGCTTGTTGTAATTATCTTACCTAAATCAATACCAGTTTGTTGGAATCCATTCCGAATTAGGATGGCATCAAATGTGACACCAACAAACCTGTCGTCTATTGTATGAAGGACCGAATCGGTGTGGATTTCAACAGACACAGACGTCGTTTCACAGACAGCAGACAAGGCGTAGAGACTGAGCGTCGCCAGTAGTAACATGCCTACTGCAGCCATTGTTTGGCTGGAACACGAGATAAGACAGAACCGCACGACGAGGTCAGAGGCCGTGTTCCTATACTTCTGGATTACCAGACTGCCAGCTGACATTACGAATTTTATTATCTTATCTGCTAATAATTCACAAAAATCAGTTTTCCTATTCTTCACTTATTACTTGTTTTGAAGTTCAGTAATATTATGATTTTGTGTTTATTCCGTCACACTCCATTGTTCCCGATTTCTGTGTGGTAAATTGCCCATCACAATTTTTAATAGGTTTCATTTGACATCGGCCAAACATGGGTAAAGCTAGGAAATTAATGTGTTGCAAATCGATGAATGGAAATAAACATATGTTATCTCCAGAGTCGAACTATTCCTTCCTTTGCTCTTTGACACCTTGGGGTCACATATCAAAGGAAGGCTTGTCATTAACATTAACGGGGGCACGGGTGGCCCAGTCGTCTAAGGCGCCGCAATTCGCTGTGCAGAGTTGCACGCCAGAAACCTATAATTGTGGGGGGCGGTCGGGTAGCCTAGTGGTTAAAGCGTTAGCTCGTCACGCCGAAGACCCGGGTTCGATTTCCGACATGGGTACAATGTGTAAAGCCCATTTGTGGTGTCCCCCGCCGTGATAATGCTGGAATATTGCTAAAAGCGGCGTAAAACCTCACTCACTCACTATTATTGTGGGTTCGAATCCCGGTTCGCCCCGATTATGTTTCTAGGTTTGTCAGCATCATACCAATGCTTATGGGTTTCACCGAAGTGGTAAACGTCTGAGACCTGCATCACTTGGGGCTTTCCTCCCACATTAAGCTGACACGCCGTGATAAAACTGATATACTGTTAAAAGCGGCGTTAAACCCAACTCACTCACTCACTAGAAACCCGGTTGGTTGGCCTGTCTCTACAGATATCATGACGTCATACACGTCACTTGCTTGTCAAATTACAACTGACACTCTTCATACTATGAGTAGCATATATAAATGGTGAATATGATGGTAGTTGCACGATAGATCTTATTTTGACACACAAATATTTCACCGTCGGGTTTTGATGCTAAATACTCAGGCAGGGCTGAGACCTAGATTGTACGATCTCAAATAGTATCCAATTAATTAATGTACTATTTCACAAACGTTCTAATTTTTTTACCAATCAAACTCTCTATTGGAGGATGGTGAGTGAGTGAGTGAGTGAGTGAGTATGGTTTTACGCCGCTTTTAGCAATATTCCAGCAATATCACGGCGGGGGACACCAGAAATGGGCTTCACACATTGTACCCATGTCGGGAATCGAACCCATGTTTGATTAAATTCACAAGTTTTAATCCGTGAAAATAACAACAGTTAAGCAGATTAAGAATCAAAGGATATCGCACTGGGACGTGTAAATAGTCTGGGTCAACAGGTCGACGTCCGGCGAATGCCCCGTTTAGATGCGGTTTCGCGTCTATGCATATATCATGAGGCGGATAATTCATTTTTAAATGGTTCTGTAGATTATTAGTGAGTTATTTATTATAATCACATTATAACAAGTAAGACGTAATTATACTAATGTTTATCATTCTCTCTGCAGACAAGAGTCACAGGAAAAGTTGTGGGTTCATTATTTTAAATCGTAGGCTAATTAATACTTATATAACTTTTATTCTTATCTTTCAAAAGAAAACACAAACCTAAATTCAACTTGACACATGTTTTTACATAATTGTTAAACTTTTTCCTACAGACATATTGTTAGTTATTAATTTATTCGACGCAGATCTGCACCCCCACTGCATGTCTTAACAGACAACTAAAATAGAAACTCTGACATATTAAATATCGTGCTATCTGCTTTGTAATTTAATACCAACTCGACGATAAAATGTTCACATGGATTTATCTCAAACGTTGCATATACCCATCCAACTGTGCTGTAGATTGAAGCCGATGTATCTGCAAAGAGAAGTTGCTTGTGTGCTTCGTGACTGCAATATGAAAAGACGAGTGTTGTCATTATATTATTAAGTGAACCTTTACGCACTTCCTTTTTCTACATCTCAACCAATGAGAATTGTTCAGCCATTTTCAACAGGATGTATAAAGGATACACACGGTAATATATACTTGTGTGCTATTAATACGTTCTTTTGAAATCCGTGTCTTTGCGTCAGTTCATGTTCAACAGGTTGTGTCGAGACTATTAACAGCGTCACGATTCTTTTCCTATAAGTACTGCCACCCCCCAGTGGATACACATATGCCTTTACGACATCGAAACATCACAACCATTTGGACAATGACAGCTGCGTGGAGTCTCCTGGTACTGATCTTGTGTGTGGGGCTGGTCACAAGCTCTGTGCTGCCTGATAATGTGGAACAAGTTGCACAGAGCCATCATCGAGGTGAGTCAAATGATCCAGATACGACGCCCTTCAGCGCGGTTAAATCTACAAGTAACCCAGGTCTATACTGAAAACACATTGTGTTTATGATGATAACATGAAACCTGAACTCTTTGGTATTATCGGGGGCACGGTAGGCCCAGTCGTCTAAGGCGCCGCGATTCGCTGTGCAGAGTTGTGTCCCTTGGGCACGCCAGAAACCTATGACTGTGGGTTCGAATCCCGGTTCGCCCCAATGATGTTTCTAGGTTTGGCAGCACCATACCCATGCTCGTGGGTTTCACCGAAGTGGTAAACGTCTAAAAACCTGCATCACTTGGGGCTTTTCCCCCACATTAAGCTGATACGCCGCGATAAGACTGGAATACTGTTAAAAGCGGCGTTAAGCCAAACTCACTCACTCACTTTGGTATTATCAATGATATGAGTGAATGGGTTGTGTTCAATGTTGAAGTTGGCTGTTGCTCTGAATTAATGAACCACCGACAATAGACTTTAGACAAAGTACGAAGCTGTATGCATTCGAATTTAGATGTAAAAATCTAACACTGAGAGTGTGCAGCACAGCTACTTCATAAGCTAACATAAAGTGTACACCCAGCAAGTAGACAACATATGGTGCGGTATCTGCTCAAACACAGCGTTTCTTAAATCTTGACGCTTTATTCGCATATGTGATTCGCAAAAGACACGAGTCACAGTCGGATGTAGATTTTTTCATCCCAAACTGGCTCCCACAGGAGATATTGCTTGGGTGAGATCAAGCGATATCTACACTGTAGATATCGCTGAATGAAATTGCATCACAATGCTTTGTAGACAATGGTAAGGTCATTGGTTACCATGACGTCACAATCACATGACATCACCAATGGCTCTGATACTGAAGCTGCTAGCAGTACGTTTTACAATGAACACTCAACTGTTTACAAACTGTAAAAGTTGGAAGAATGATGTTGGATGATACATAAAAGCTCACCCTTGTGTCTTTTGATATCAAATATATCAACACTCATTGATATGTTTGATATCAAAAGACCTTCGGGTGAGATTGGTGTGTGTGGGGGTGGGGGTGTGTGTGGGGTGGGGTGGGGGGGGGGGGGGGGTGTTGGAGTGTGCAGTTTGAAACATGTAATTTGGCGTAATTGATAAATACATAAATGCTAGTGAGCTCATGCTGAAACAAGGGGACTTCAGCCCATTCAGCAGAAACCTTTTTTTCCATTGGGCGTGAAAGGCAACAAACTAGCGGTGAACATTATATGTTGACAGCAGGTGTTCGCGAAAAGGGTACGCATACCTTGCTCCACCAGTAGCACCAGCCACTCAAATAATTTGCATATAAAATAAGTGTATGTTTGTTGCTTGAGGCAGAAATCTTGCCTTACGAAGGCAGCCTGCAAACAATCGAATTTTGACCAGGCAGTCCAGTGATAGTGATTAGACGATCTAATGACACGCTAGCACGTTGGCTGATTTTATTAAAACGAAACACCAAAATATGTTAGTTTCGAATCACGTTTGCTGCTTACAAATGCAGAGATTCTACTACTTAGAAAAGAGAGACACATTTAAGAAATATATTCGTTTTGCAACAAAGGTTTCAATAACTCAGCTTGCCTTAAAACTTGAAATACACTCTCTTTGTCGATTTCTACGATATTTTCTGACCAAAGCATTTGCTATTAATATTAGCTTCCGGTGTGATGCGGTCATCAAATCAGCTGTAACAATTATAAGTGTTTATTTTCATTTGAAACCCCTGATTGATCAGTCAGAATCATGTGTTTTCCAACTCCATGGTAACTTCTTTGGTAACATGATTACTCGATACGTGGTTCCACTGGACACGGGGCACAATTATCTCAGAACAAATTATCAATCATCTAGTATCGGCTTAAATCGGAGGTATATCGTTAATAAATAATGCAATACATTATCTAGGCTGTAGAAGGCAATAGGTAACAAACGTGTTGGAATGATGTTTAAGTGGGTTTGTGGTGGGTGTGTTCCTATTTGTTGATAAAACCAGAATACTCCCCAAATAGATTGTCGTTCAATATCTTTTTATAACTTCATTATGTTTTACAGATATACGCCAGGCCACAGCAAGCTGTGGATTACTGCCCTGGTATTGTGTTTGGTTACAAAGATTACACTATACCTGGATATGGTTTTACCAGCAAAACTGCTATGGGAGTTGTACAAGTCCAGGTGGTCGTCGATAACGCCACGAAGACCAAGTTCAGCTGTGTGGTAGACAAAGACTGTGAGCGGTCAACATTCACACGTATATAATTATGTTTCGCGGGTCTCGCTCCCTGCAGTGAGACAAATCACCAAAGAAGAACACATGAAATGTATGAGTTCCTCCCTACCTGCATCTATTAAACAGGTGACTTCAAACGGCACTGTCCCCATACAACTGGCTTCAGATATGTTTGTGCAGTTCACTCCAGACATGTGTTTGTACTGTTGACTGAAGATCTGTTGGAACAGTTGTCTCATACTCCCTTGTGTATACAGTTAGCTCATGGTCTGTGTTTGTTCTGTTGACTTTAGTTCAGCGTTTGTACAGATGGTTCACTATATGTGTCTGTACAACTGGCTATGGATCTGTGTTTGTATGGTGTATGTGTCCAATAACCCTGCACTTTGCTATCTCTCTGATTTCGTCCCACCTAAAGTATCAGGATCTAATGATTGCAGCCTAAGGAATAGCTCTAAATTACAGAATCTACATTGCAGAACAGCAAGCTATGCAAAGTCTTAAAGTTTTCTTTCTAATATTCTTGAATTCCTTGCCTACTGCATATACTGAAGACAGTACATTGAATGATTTTAAAGGATGATAAAATGTAATGAAATGCATTGCAACAAATTTGATTTAATTATGGCCCTAGGTTCAACCAAATTGTGCACTGTCACCTGAGACTTGGCTCCATTGACCTCTATGGTGGCAGGTTTCAAAGGTTGATATCAGCTAATCCAAATTATCCTTGTGGCTACTTCCAAGAAGACGCACCTCACTATTTCTTTACTTGTACCAACTACACTGGTATAAGAGGAAACATGTATTTTTAATCAAAAGCTTATGATCTACACTCCATTCTTTATGAAAATGTAAATGTTACAGCAAAGATTAATTTAGAAATGCTAAAAACTGTTAACATGTCATATAAGCCTCTGGCAGATTTCTAATTTTACCTCAGTGCGAACTATCATTGTCTCTCATGTATCTGATTTTTGCTTATACTGCAGCATTTTCGGAGTCGACGGCTGTGTTTTTAGAAAAATAATTACATTATTATTTACACTTGACTGTATATTATAATTGATGACATTTAATGACAACTGGAGCCGTATTGACATCTTTTCTTGTTTACCAATCCAGTTACACACATTTGTGAAATAAAATATGTTTCAAACAACTCTAGAATTGTGTTTGTTCAGTTGACTCCGAGTTGTTTACAGAATGCTGATTATATAGTGATATTGGGTGCATACTTTCCCATATCAGCTGACAAAGATTCGAGAAATACCCCAGGGTAGTTGTAGACAGGAGAAGGGGACTAACTCCACAGGAAAGGAATAACATTAGTTAAATCACTGCAAGAATTTTTTGTCTGGATTAAGTCAGACAAAACAACTTAGGACCTATAGAGAAACATTTATCTCTGTATTGGTTACTTACTTGAAACTTGAACTTGAAAAACTTGCCCATTACTGTAACAAATGGGGGCTGACTGTCAATATTGACCAAACTAAAGTTGTAATTTTCAGAAAATCACATTAACCATTAGACAAACAGTTTTTTATAAGAATTAGTGTCACTTGAAATAGTAAAACAGTTTAAATATTATTTTTTTTATTGGTTTCCAATTGTAATCATACCCAAGCTATCAAAGTGTTATCAGAAAAGGGATTAAGGGTATGTAATGCTTTAATAAGTGTGATAAAAACAAATTAAATGTGAAATCTTCTCCAGAACTATTAGACACAAGTGTGTTAAAAGTATAACAGCATGGAAGCCAGAGATTCGTGCCCCTTTAATGCTTAGTGTTTGCATTTTTCCTTTGAATGAATTAATAAAGAAAGGACTGTAAGAAAATTCCAATTTGAACAAAATTACGGTTTTAGAGCAACAAACCAACCAACAACCAAGCAGTAAAGAATGAATTAAATTGTTGTGTGGACGTGTGGATGATGTGGGGAAAAATCAGAATCTCAGTCTATATGGTTATCGATCTGTCCGAAGTCGCGGCTCGCAAATACTGTACTGGACGATCTTCAAAGACACATAAATTACATACCTGATGTCCCTGATTGTGAGTATAACATAGTATCAATGACAGTCGAGAGAGCGAAGCGGAAGATAGTGTAACGTGATCACATAAACTGCGCCGAACGCTCACGCGATGGGTAAGATATATCTTCTCCCTACCAACGCAGAGTGCAATGTTACATATATCTTTGTTTGATCATGTTTAACTTTGTCGTTGTGTCACAAATAATCTGATGCGCAGAGATAAGCCTGTCCAGGGGAACTACTCAAACAACAATAGGTCGTTATGTCAAGCTTCTGTAAAGAGTTCTGCGTGCAATATTCAGATAGCTCTGTCACGAAGGGGCTGTCGGGTAGCCTAGTGGTTAAAGCGTTCGCTCGTCACGCCGAAGACCCGCCTTCGATTCCCGACATGGGTACAATGTGTGAAGCCAATTTCTTGTGTCCCCCGCCCCGATATTGCTGGAATATTGCTAAAAGCGGCGTAAAACCATAACTCACTCACTCATGGTTATGAAGTATCGGAATGGAAAAAGGCTGATTGTATTGAGAGAGTACATCGCAAATTTTGTAAATTGAATCTTGGTGTAGAGGATAGTACTAGTAATGTGCAGGTATGTGGGAGTTGGGGAGAGTTCCATTGAATGTCCAACGTGAAGTATGTAATGGTTAAATATTGGTCTGCTAATTGTATATTAAAAGAAATGTATACGACGACAGGTAATCACACGAACAACTGGTATTGTAAAGTTAAGTCTGTATTGTCAGCGAATGGCTTTTTCCATGTATGGATTTCACCTTGTAACAATAAAAATGTTTCTTCTTTTGTAAATTACTAAGGCAGCGTCTAGAAGATATTTATTTATCATCCAAAACAGGCTCCCACAGGAGATATCGCTTGGGTGAGATCAAGCAATATCTATTATAGATATCGCTGCAATAAAATTGCATCACAATGCTTTGCAGACCATTGTGTCGTCATTGTTACCATGACGTCACAATCAAATGACATCACTAATGGCTCTGCTACTCGTAGCAGTATTTTTACACTTAAGACACTGATCATTACTGTCTACAAACTGAAAAAGTTGGAAGAATGATGCTGGATGATAAACAGAATATCACCCTTATGTCTTTTGATATCAAATATATCAACACTCGTCAATAAAAGTTCCCGGCAAGCCTCGGTGTGTTAAACTTTTATCGACTCGTGTATATGTATTTGATATCAAAAGATACTCGGGTGAGATCTGTCTGTCCGCCTGTCTGATATCGTATAGATATGTGTTTGTTCGCTTTGCTCTGGATCTGTGTTAACTCTAAATGGCTACATGTTGCCGTCGCGTCAACTGAATTACAGTATGTGCATATGCTATGTTAGGAGGTGTTTCATCACACTCTGATTTTCCTGAACTTGATAGTCTATGTCCTGATTGGTTGGTGGGTTGGTTGTTTAACGCCGCACTCAGCAATATTCCAGCCATATGATTGCGGTCTGTAAATAATCGAGTCAGACAATCCAGTAATTGGCATCATGAGTATCGATCCACGCAATTAGGATACGATGACATGCATCAACCAAGTCAACGAGCCTGAATAATACATATATTTAGAATGAATAAAAACCTGTCAACGATGGACAGTAAAATAACTAGATTTATCACAGATTATATTTAAAACTAGTAGATAGCCATAAAAATATAACACCATACGTAACAATACAAGATAAAAATGAGCTATTGATCGCCAACCAAACGAAGAGAGATCACCATGCTTGGGTCCATGGGGACTTACAGTACTTTTGCTACCTGCACGGACCCCAGCCATGTCTCGTTGTAATCTATCCCCAACCGTGCATGTAATTGTCTATCTCGGAAGCCTTTAATAATCGAGCCAAACCAGTCAGAACAGAGCAGAACATTTTTCGCTCAAGGTTTGATTAGAACTATGTACAAAATCTAAAGTTGATCACTTAAAATGGGGAACAGTGAGTGAGTGAGTATGGTTTTAGGCCGCATTTAGCAATATTCCAGCAATAACACGGCGGGGGACACCAGAAATGGGCTTCACACAATGTACTCATGTCGGGAATCGAACCCGGGTCTACGGCGTGACGAGCGAACGCTTTAACCACTAGGCTACCCGACCGGCCCGGGGACATAATGAAGAATAGCTTCCTTTCACGAGTCAAGGAAGTGCGTTACTTGTGTATTTACTGCTGATCTGGGTTCGTATATCATTCATGAGCAGCCTCATGTGTGTATGTGTTAGTGTGTGTGTGTGTAAGTGTGTGTGTAGGTGAGGTGAGGTGAGGTGAGGTGAAAATTGGGTTAAACGTCGCGTCCAAGATTATTGCGCTTATATAGCGACGTGCATGTACGTGTATGTGTTTGTGTGGCTGCTTGTACTAGTCCGAACTGATGGCGATTTATAGTGCTAGCTCACTGAGATACCATGCCGCAGTTTAACATGAATACCCCACTCAGACACAGTATACTGACTACGAGCCAACCAGTCCTTGTTTTAGCCCCTTAATGCCGAGCGCCAGACAGGGTAACAACAAGTACCATCTTTTAACGTCTTTTGGTATGACGCGGCCGGGCATCGAGCCCCGGACCTTCCGCTCTCTGGGCGGACGCTCTACCACTAGACCATGGAGGCGGTCGTGTGTGTCTGTGTGTCTGTGTGTAATCGCGCGCGCGCGCGTGTGTGTGTGTGTGTGTGTGTGTGTGTGTGTGTGTGTGTGTGTGTGTGTGTGTGTGTGTGTGTGTGTGTGTGTGTGTGTGTGTGTGTGAGAGAGAATGTGGGTTTATGAGAGAGAATGTGTGTGTGTGTGAGTGTATGAGTGTCTGAGTGTATGTGCGAGTGATGTATGTGTCTGTATGTGTCTGTGTGTGGGGGGGGTGGGGGTGGGGTTCGGACATTTGGTTCAGGTCACTTTGAACAGTATTTCTGTTACGACCTGCCTTGGGGAAGGTTCATCACAAGACAATGAAGTCGTGCACAACAGGGAAAAACTTGTTGATCTATGGTGCAAGTATTTTCAAGTATGAAGCTTATACTTTAAGTCGTCTTTCATAAACATGTAGACCGCCTCCGTGGCCAAGTGGTAGAGCGGCTTCCCAGAGAGCGGCTGCACCATACCAAAAAGTCGTTAAAAGACGTTAAAAGGCGTTACCTGCGTGCGCCATTAAGGGGCTTAACCAAGGACTTCCCGGCTCGGGGTTCAGTATACGGTGTCTGAGTGGGGTTTTCATGTTAAACTGCTATATGGTATGTCAGTGGGTTAGCACTATAAAACAGCATTAGAGGGACCAGTACAATGGGTGAGTGGGTGAGTAATATTTTAAGTCACATCGGCATTATTTCAGCCATATAGTGACTATATCAAATTTGATAATACATCAGTTTAGAATACAAACCTGCCGACAAAGGACGGTAAAAGAACTAGATTATCACAGATGAAGGTTAAAACTAGTTAATGACCATACAACTTGACGATTCATACAATACAATACAATACAATACAATACAATACAACACAATGTAAAATTGGGCTATATATCACCAGCAACCTAAAGGTAGGCCACCATACTCGGGACTATGGGGACTTACAGTATCTTTGCTACCTACATGGAACCGGGCATTATTTACACCATCCCTTCAGTTACCGGTGATTATGGAGAAGTTTAGCCAAAATTAAAACAAACAAATAATCTACGATTAAAAACCTTATATATATAAAAAAGTTTGAATGAAGTGGGCTTACGCACCCTCTCAGGGGGACAATAATTTTACGCTACTTCAACCCCCATCAAGGGTACAACCACTAACAATCTCAGGTCATAATCATATGGAACCAATTTGTAAAATATATAACTTTCTACATCAAAATATATTAATCAATTCAATTTCTTTTAAAAATCCAAGAATTAAATGAGAGTTTATGTTAAAGAGATCCTTGACTGATGAAACGTTGAAATATTGATCCCTTGTGATTGCAAAATCAATACAGTCAATCACGAAATGCTTGACCGTGCACATGATTCTCTCATCACAAGAGATACAAAAACGGAGCTTCCTTCCCTTTCAATAAATACTCGTGGGTGTATCGGGAATGTCCAATACGACATCGTTTTAGAATGACCTCTTCCGGACCAGTACAAGCAGCCACGCACGCACGCACGTCGCTATTAAGTGGAATTATCTTGACGCTGAAGCTCATGTCACTTCACCTCCAAGTTTTTTACATGTACTCATATTTTAATGATACCTACCGTTCCAAATATTTGTGCACATTAAATACTTGGTTCTCTGAAGAACTATTTCGTTCCTAAATTGTGGACAGATCCTTGCGGAAATTGTCGTTGGTGTTGATGTTGTCCTATCGTAACACTTTTACAGGTTTCTTGCCTTCGACAACATCAAGATTATTTGGCCAAGAAGTCAAACATGCCAATTATGAATTAAACACTATTGTACATGTTTTGTTTCTAAACACGTTTCGGGGACCCGGGTGGCCCAGTCGTCTAATGCGCCGCGATTCGCTGTGCAGAGTTGCGTCCCCTGGACACGCCAGAAACCTATGATTGTGGGTTCGAATCCCGGTCCACCCCGATTATGTTTCTAGGTTTGTCAGCACCATACCCGTGCTCGTTGGTTTCACCGATGTGGTAAACGTCTAGGACCTGCATCACTTCGGGCTTTCCTCCCACATTCAGCTGACACGCCGTGATATAACTGGAACTGGAACTCACTCACTCACTTACTCTAAACACGGTTCACATATGAAGGCGATTTAAACACATTTAAAAGAATATTTAGGGTATGAAACTCTTTGAGACAAGGGATGTATTTCAGTTCTTGCTTAAGATTTAAAAACATTCTCTCATATGATACTCATTTGTAAACGAAAAAACACATACATCAAACTTATATTTTTTTAGTGAGCATAACACTAGCACTTGCAGCATAAGGAAGTGAAATTGTACAATTGTTTAAATATAAAAAGAATGAAACCTAGAAAATCCAATAATTTCATTAAGTATGATATCGTGTACATTTGGGACAGTTGATTTATGTGCCTCTGATAATGCTGAAATAAACGACGAATTTGAGTTGTTTATCGTAAAATATAACACTACAATGATTTATTGTACGATAAACAACGATCATGAGTCGTTTCTTTCTTACATGATATATCAACATTTTGTACAACCCCTTCAAGAGTGATAATGATATTTATCATATTATGGGTATGTTTCTCGGCAGGATAAGGCCAACGGATAAACACGATATCCGTTGGGATCATATGCGGTTAGCGATGCAAATAGCAAAGGTCAAGTAGGGACTACTTTCAGTGTTTATAAACAAACATGGCGTCGCACTTATCATTCGGCGATCGAGTCATAATTAACCATCCTTATTAACCGTCTTATATACTGAAAATCAATGTCGATCTGCGACGTAACTGAGGCATTTTATAAGTTTTGGCAACTTAGATATAAATTTCGAAACAGTTTTGCAAGGGCACTAGTCAAGCGGGATCAGTAGCCATATCTGTCCGTGTAGACCTCTGCGGCTTGAAACCTTTTCGACAAATATAAATAGTTGGATTTAGTCGAAATATGTATGGATTGTTACCTTGTTTCGTTTTGGCGCTGTGTGTACATCAGACGGGACTTCTTAATGTTATGACAGGACAGACCGACTGTCAACAACGTCTGAACGTGGCCGTGACGTTTCATAGACTAGGGTTAGAGTAGCTTCCCTTTGACAAAGGAAAGTTACTCCAGCAAACAGACCAATGGATTGCCGCGAAAGGCAATAAAAAACAATTGTTGTTTTGCGTATATGTTGCTTCGCCAATGTATAAGAAACAGATTTCGGTTGGAACTATATGGGCTACTGTCACTGTCCGACTGACACATCACTTAACCTGTGACGTAATAAATATTAATGCGCGCATTCCAGGAAAACTCGCAATGTTTCGGTAATGTTTGTAAGAGAGGGAAAGCGATTTTGAAGCACAGAATTACAGATTGACATTATGTGATAAAGAGGTTATCACGCTTGTGTGTTTGGGGATGGTAAATATGGTAAATATCCTGTATTGCCAAAGCTCGCTAAATACAATGTTTATTCCTAATGCTGGATATTTACCATCCCCGAACAGACAATCGTGATAACCTCTATGTACAAGTTTTTTACAAGTTACTTACCCGTATTTACGAAGTGATGACTCCCTGAATATAATCCGATCTCAACAATGTCGGACAAGGGGGCTACGTTTGTTACTTATCGGATAGTCTCACAATTATCACGTCGATCATCTCTGTCTTTTCTCCCAATACCGATTGTGATATCTCTCCCTCTTTTGAATGTGATCGTTCGGCAAATTGCGTTCATCTGCGTTGCCCAGTTACATCTAAGGGAAGCAACTCACATGGACACTTCCCTCTCAAAAATAACGTTCAATTTACGACGTCATCAAGTTGCGAGCGCACATTCGAATCTCCAGAAATAACGTCATGATAGAACAAAGTTTTATCGCGAAATAAACAACCACCATTTTTCATTGTTCTTTGCTATTTCTTGCGTAGATATTTGATATGTATGGTTAATGTAGACACGAATACACGTTTATTTAACAACCTAGAATATTTACAACAGCTTCCGACTGTGATAAGAAGGACATATATTAACATTCGCCATTCAGTTTTATGTCAATGATGAAATTGCTGGTTCGAAACGCTAACGTGCGCGCACTTAAATAAGAATGATTTTTTCTAAAATATTACAGATTTTAGTTAATACTAGTTTGAGAGCATATAATAGAATAAACTATAGCTCAACAACACAATATAAAAACGAGTTATAGATCGCCAGCAACCAAATTTGGCTACCACACTAGGGGACGTGGGTTCTTACGATACTTCTGCTACCTGCACGGCTCCCCAGCAGGATTTACACCATCCCTTCAGTCGCTGTCGATTGTAGCCAATATGAACCACCAGTAAGTTACAAATATACTACGAGTAAAAATGTGATAGTTCTAATTCACTTTGAAAGAAGTGGCACTTATGTATCCTCTCAGGGGGACAATAATTTATTTGTACTTTAACCCCCTTCGAGGATACAGCCACTAACAGTCTCAGTCGCTAATTTAATCTTCCAATTTTAAAACATATACTGAACAGCATTGAAAACGCACCACCATGACAATGGATGTATTTTTATCCGGACTTAAGTCATATGAAAATATATAAGTGAATGAGTAATATACGACGTTCTGGACAAAGCATGAGTAAGAACAGCTCGTCAAAACACATTCCAAGTCTTTTTGCGAGCGAAATCGCCAAAACGAGACAAATTGCGTGCACGGCATGGAAAACGTGTTTTGTTTTTACGGGAAGCATGCAGAATAGGGCTATAAAAGACAGACTTTTAAAAGCCACATCACTTGTTGCTGCAGACGTGAACGGTACTGACACAAGAAATGCCAAGATTAACAGCAGAGGAACGTGAACGTGCCTTGGGCACGCTTCAAGTTGGTACGTCAAGTAGAGTCGTTGCACAACGGTTTCAATGCCATCATTTAACAGTCCTCAGGCTACTGAGCAGATACCAGCAGACAAGAACCACCAGAGATCGACCACGTCCGGGTCAACGTCGTGTAACTACACCACGTCAGGATCGCCATATTGTTCGTCGGCATCTTCGTGATCGTACACTTCCGGCTACCAGGACTGCAGCAACCGTACAAGGCCGACGGAATTGATCAGCGCTGACACCGTACGTCGACGTCTCCGCTCATCAGGGCTACGTGCTCGACGTCCATATGTTGGACCCATACACACTGATCGACATCGAAATGAACGTCTGCGTTGGGCCAAAAGGCATCGTCATTGGAGATTGCGTCAGTGGCATGGTGTGCTGTTTTCTGATGAGTCCCGTTTTCATATACGGAATGCTGACGGTCGACTGCGAGTGTGGCGTTGACGTGGAGAACGTTACCACAATGACTGCGTTGAACAGATAGATTGATGTGTGTGTGTATGTGTGTGTGTGTGGGGGGGGGGGGGGGAGATCATGTGGTGGGGCGGCATCAGTCATAACCATGTTTGTCGTGGAAGAGTTAATGTCCTTTACTACAGGAATAACCTATTTGCAAATCACGTCACCCCATTCTTTCCTCAGCACCAGGATATGCACACCTTCCAGCAAGATAATGCAAGAGCGCACACAGCACCTGGCTCAACACAGTACATAGCGAACAATAATGTGCCTCTGCTTCCATGGCCAGCTCTGTCACCCGATCTATCGCCAATTGAACATCTATGGGATTACCTGGGTCAACGCCTCTCACGTCGTCCGCAAGTACAGAACCTGAGAGAATTTGAAGATACACTACAACAAGAGTGGAATGCCCCAGAACACTTTTCGCAGATTTATTCGATCAATGAGAAGACGTTGCATGGCCTGTGTTGCTGCCAATGGCGGACATACCAGGTATTGAATTTTCATTTTAACCCTATGTGTCTTCCTTACACTGATGACGTAAATGTAATTACTGTGTGATATTACTGTTTCCTTTGTCGTCTTTCTTAATAATCCGTCTATGTCTGTTCTAATTAATATCGGTCATTGCTCAAGTTGTTTTTGTAATATTTCAAGATTTATTGCTGGTGCGTTTTCAATGCTGTTCAGTATAGTTATTGTACGAAACAGATTATTTAGCAAAATGTTATTCAATATCCTTTAAACAACAATAATTAAAGGAGAACTTATACAATGTGTGTGTGTGTGTGTGTGTGTGGGTGCGTGCGTGTGTGTGTGCGTGTGTGTGCGTGTGTGCGTGCGTGTGTGTGTGCGTGTATGTGCGTGTGTGTGTGTGTGCGTGTGTGTGCGTGTCTGCGTGTGTGTGTGCGTTTGTATGCGTGTGCGTGCATGCGTGTGCGTGTGCGTGCGTGCGTGCGTGTGTGTGTGCGTGTGTGTGTGTGTGTGTGTGCGTGTGTGTGTGCGTGTGTGTGTGTGTGCGTGCGTGTGTGTGCGTGCGTGTGTGTGTGTGCATGTGTGTGTGTGCATGTGTGCATTTGTGTGTGCGTGTGTGTATGTGTGTGTGTGTATGTATGTGTGTGTGTGGGTGTCTGTGTGTCTGTGTGTGTGTGTGGGGGGGGGGGGGTTGTATGTCTGTGTTTGTGTGTGCGTGTGCATGTGTGTGTGCGTGTGTGTGTGTGTATGTACATACGTATGTATGTAACGATGTATACTAGATAACAACGATAAGCAGGTTCAGTCTTTTCCAGATCATCAGTAAACTACACTTAATATTTTACAAAGGGCATATTGCTCACACGAAACACCCATTTCTACTGTCTTAAGTGGCACAAACGCCAATGCTTTATGGCCGGAACGAATCACAAGCAATGTGTTCCGGTAACGGATGTGTGATGGCACGTGGTCTGTCCCCTATGGTATGCGCATCATGATAGTTATCCCGCAGATGCCGTGACTCCCTCCACAGCAGCAACACGCACATGCTCACTGTTAGACTGTGTGTAGAAACACAAGTTGCAGGTTAGTATTTACTTTTCTTCTTCTTTTTTTAACTTCCTTATGATAGGCTAACAAGACACCTGTGAACATGTGTAATATTGATAAATTTGTTTGTTTGTTTGTTTTTTTGTTTAACGCCGCATTCCAACTATATCACGGCGGTCTGTAAATAATCGAGTCTAGATCAGACAATCCAGTGATTGATGTCATGAGCATTGATCCACGAAATTGGGAGACAATGACATGCATCAACCAAGTCAGCGAGCCTGACCACCCGATGCCCTTAGTCGCCTTCTTACGATAAGCATAGTCGTATCATTATATTAAATACAAACATATACATCTGGTGTGCGATGATTTACTAAGATATAGCAATTATATCAGTTAGGTTGTTGGTTGTTGTTGTTGGTTTGTTGTTTAACGCCGCACTCTACAATATTCCAGCTATATGACGGCGGTCTGTAAATAATCGAATCTGGACCAGACAATCCAGTGATTGATATCATGAGCATCGATCCACGCAATTGGGATCGATGACATGCATCAACCAAGTCAGCGAGCCTGACCACCCGATCCCGTTAGTCACCTTTTACGACAAGCATAGTCGCCTTTTACGGCATGCATGGGTTTATCAGTTAGGTAAATGTGTGAAATATACATATCCTCTTTTTATAACTAATATTGATATATATTTCTCGAGATCAACGAAAGTGAATTAGTGTAAAATCGCAGACATTTGTCACGTCAGTGAAAACCATAAGCACATACATACTTATCATTTCGAGGCCAAGATTATTTTTGCGAGCAAACTAATCAATATTTATGCGGACTGAAATGATAATAGGATCCCCACACCACTGAGGTATTTAATTCTGTTCAGCGAATATTATTCAGTAACATCAAGAAAGAATGATTTCACTGGCTTTTAGGGATGCATGCTTCAAATAATTCATTCGGATTGGTTAACTCCGAAATAAAGTTTGCTGTTTCTTGTGATATAAATATAAGCGACATGACCCTTTTTATAAACAGAAATTTCTGTTTAATATGAAACGTCAAGGCCAGACCATAACCAGTCTCGATTATTCGACGAAACAGATTCCTTTGGGCGTAAGAGGCAAGAAAGCAGTGAAATTTATATGAACGGATCACTGTCCTAAACTAATTTTGATCATGGATCTTATCTATGAAGAAGTCCAGAATTTCACATATTTAGTTCTCAGCAAACATCAGATGACGTATTCTCGACAGGATCTTCACGGATGCATGTTACAGCATTTAGTAGTGAGTGAATGAGTTTGGTTTTACGCCGCTTTTAGCAATATTCCAGCAATATCAAGGCGGGGGTCACCAGAAATGGGCTTCACACATTGTACCTATGTCGGGAATCGAACCCGGATCTTCGGCGTGACGAGCGAACGCTTTAACCACTAGGCTACCCGACCGCCCTAAAACATTTAGTAGAGAACTTACATAATGGTAACGACTTAAAAACAACTGTCTTAGTAACAAACAAAAACAACTTCCTTAATGAAATATCGTTTACAAGCTGTCTTCAATCAGTTAAATATTGAATAAAAACATTTCTATGACAAAGACAAACACTCAAGTAAAAAACGACGACGCCGCCATGCTATCCAACCAACAAGCGACAATAGACAATAAGTAAGACAATGTCCGGTGTATCTATATCTAGATTAAGAGGCAGGGCCAGGGTGACACGTTTATAGCACAAGTCATAACTGTATACTTCCTGGTACAGATGTAAGTAGAACACACACTCATCCGTCAGTTTGAAAATATATTTACTAACTGGACATCCATATTACATTGTCACAAAATTGCTGTTTGAAAACATTCTTCAGTTGTGAATAAATATATATGTTTTTAAATACGAATATATATCATATATACCGGACAGAGGTTACACATTTGGTGGTCATTATATAGTATAAATTGAAGAACTAAAACATATTTCACATTAAAAATACAATCGACTGTCGATAAGCTACAAATCAACTGACTTTAAAAAGAATTATTTTTGTCCCGTTTGCTGCTCGCCCGACAAGATGTTCCAACTTTCCACACCACCAATATCGCAGTAACGATGTCCAATAAGAGTGAGTGAGTTGGGGGTAAGGCCGCTTTTAACATTATTCCAGTCATATCACGGCGTGTCAGGTTAATGTGGGAGGAAAGCCCGAAGTGATGCAGGTCTCAGACTCTGGTGAAACCCACGAGCACAGGTATGGTGCTGACAAACCTAGAAACATAATCGGGGCGAACCGGGATTCGAACCCTCTGGCGTGAGGCGCCGTAGATGGTTGTGCCACCCGTGATCCCGTGTGCTATTAGAAGTCAGCAATAAGAAGTAGCTATCAAGTAGTTGTCCATCTTTCACAAGAAGTTCAGTAATTTATTAATAGCAAAATTAGTACGATAGAATCGGTCATCAGCAACTCATGCTTGTCGTAAGAACAATATTGGGTGGTCAGGCTTGCTGACTTGGTTGATGCATATCTTCGTAACCCAAATGCGTAGATCGATTCTCATGATGACAATCACTGGATTATCTGATCGAGAATCGATTATTTACAGACCAAAGTTATATGGCTGGAACATTGGTAAGTGTGGCGATAAACAACACACATGCAAACACAACATTTACTTGAACGCTATCTCTTGTTATAAGGTGACATGCACTGATTCGCCGTTCTTATTTAACTACCCATATGACCCATATAATTTGTCCAATATAAATGGGCACAGAGCAACAAGGAAGTGATCTATTTATATGCTTGGTTTTTTTTACACGATTCTAGTTTACAAATGAGGATGAATAAAGTTCGAGGTAGGGACCCAATGAAAGTATCTACTTATACAGGTTTTTTTTCTTGTAATCATGTTTCTACGTAATGAGATTCGTGTTCTAACAAAATATGGGGTGATTGGGTAGCCTATAGGGTTGGGACGGGTAACCCGGGTCGGGTGGGTACTGAGTAGGACCCAGGTACCCACAGGACTACCCAGACCCGTGGTTAGTCACGTGATATATTGTTTGGTGACCAAAATTATCTAGAACACTATGGTTACACTACAAGTCACTCATGTTCGCATTTCTTTCTGACTCTGCGCCCATTCCTTCTGACTTTTCATATCGTTGAATAAAGATATAACTTAATTCAACTTCAGTCTATGAATGACCAGATTGTATACTAATAATAATACGTGTACATGTATCTAAATACGTTTGGCCAGGGCTATCCTAAAAATGTTCCCATTCGGACATTTAGAGACATCTCCTGAGACCTACAGTGGGTACCCGGGTAGGGTCGGGTATTAGTGGGGTGGGTACCCGGGTAGTAAATTTGGACTCGTCCCAGCCCTAGTAGCCTAGTAGATGAAGCGTTCACTCATCACACAGAAAACTCGGGTTCGATTCCCCTACACGGGTTCAATGTATGAAGCCAATTTCTTGTGTCTTCTGCCTTGATGTTGTTGTAATATTGCAAAACACGGAGGAACACTCACTCACTCATTACAAATTATGTAATATACTAAACAAGACAGTAACACATTTATCATAAGGTATCCCAATTCACAACCGAAATAATTATAAGATGTTTCTTCCTTTGTTAGTAGATAAGATGGCTCGCGTTTCTTTTGACGCTTTGCTTGTTGTTTTATGTTTCTGCTAAATCAGATTCGAGTTACAACACAATATGGTGTTAGGGTAGCACAGTGGTTAAAGCGTTCACCCGTCACGCAGAAGCCCCAGGTTCGATTACCCCACATGGATGTAATCCGAAAAGCCCATTTCTGGCGTCTTCTCCGTGGTTTTGCCGCAATATGACAAAAACTTAGTGTATTATGTAACATATGACAGAACCACATTTATGACGGAGCATCCTAGATGACTAACGAAAACATTATAGGGTTCATCTCATATTAGTAATGACAGCTTTAATTTGCTTCTTGATTGCAGCTAAGATGCTACTTTGCGTCCTGTGTCTGTTCCTTGGCTGCCTGACTCTGTCTGAAGGAGGACATCTCAACATCAGCTGCAAGCCTTGTGTGTGTAGTGTGGCATCCAATGGAAAACTTATCGCCAATTGTTCGGACAAACATCTATCTTCCATCCCCGAAACGATACCAAATTCAGTATCATACCTGTGTTTGTCTCATAACAGAATTAATCCTCTGCCAGGTCGTTCGTTTCAACGGTTCACCATATTGGAACATCTTGACCTATCCTTCAATCAACTAAGAACTTTGCAAGTGGACACTTTTATCGGAGCTACAAACCTGCTACAACTGAGTCTCCATGGAAACAATCTTCCGCTAAACGAGACAGCATATCCAGAGGGGATATTCAGACAGCAGAAAAGATTGCGTACCCTGAACATTGAACAGAACAGCAAGGTCGCAGATTCAGTGTACCCAGATAAAGCTCTTGGTGATCTTACTGCTCTTCGGACACTTGTCATTGATTGTGTACGTAATGCCACTTTTGGGAATGGATTTTCGAAATTGAAGAATCTTACTAAGCTTACGGTATCAGGGGAAAGGGGCAACTGTTCAATTCAGAAGCTGCTGAATACATCTTTCCTTCACATTCCATCTGTCAGGTACCTGGACATCAGCAAATGTGGAATCTACTCTATTGAAACAAGTGCATTTTGGCCACTGAGGCATATTGATACTCTAGACATCTCCAACAATCAGTATCTAGGATTTGATAGCCTTGGTGAAGCTGTATATGGGCTTCGGTTTTCATCTCTAAGAGTATTAAAGATCAACAGGATTGAGACAACATTTGCCATAGGAGTTCACATAAAGCAACACAATGTGAGGTATTTCACTGATCTTAATGTAAAGGAGATCTATATAGATTCAAACAGAGTGGAACTGATCGATCAGGAATGCATCAGACTTTTAAAAACTGTGGAACTGGTATCCATGAAACACAACAGAGTGACATTTGGATCCTATCTCCTGAGTCTGAATGAACTGACAAATTTACGTACAATCTATGTTGAAAACCAGTACGCATCTAATATCCCTCTTGTTGATTCTGGTACAGTCCCAACTCCCTCCGAGAATCCGAGGCTGCCTTCATCTGAGGCTCAACCAGTGGTTCAATATTCACGAATATGCACGCGTGCCTGTGAGGCAGAATGTACCAATAGCTCTTTGTGCTGGAACTATCATAATAGTTATTATTACAATGCAGAATATGAAAAAAACATAATCATTGACTTAAGTATTAAAATACCGCTACCTCCAAATGTAACATATGCAAATGTTAGCAACAGTAAATTGAACTATCACATTGGTGAGCTCAACTTTAATAGAAACCAACTTAGAACAGTCGATTTATCCCACAATGTCTTTACAAGGTGGATAGGGCCATTACATGAATCTCACACAGTTGAATACCTGGATCTCTCTGACAATTACTGTACATATATAGCTCCCTCATTTTTCATGTTTGCTAGTGGCCTAAAAATCTTAAATATAAGTAGAAATTACCTCTCAGTGGCTCTTCAAGCGGACAGAAAAGGGCGGATATTGTTCAACCAAACAAACTTGGAAGTACTAAGAATCTCAAATAATCTTATTCGGGAACTGCCTTCATCAATATTCAAGAGACTTACCAGACTTCAGGTTCTTGATTTAAGTTGGAACATGATGACCTCTTGGACTGTTGAGATTAGCCACATGACGCAGCTCCATACCTTAGACATATCTGAAAACAGATATGAAGACATACCAATACAACTAACAAATCAAATTGACCAAATAATGATTCATAGAAACGACAGTCTTCAACTAAGCATCAAGGACAATATCTTGAAATGTGACTGTACGACACTGGGCTCATTAGAGTGGATTACCAATCCATATATTTCCATAAAAGAACCTGGCAGTACACAATGCAGATTATCAAATGGGGAAATCATTACATTTCTAGATATAGAAGACATTATAGTGAAGCTCCGGCTACGATGTAAAATTGCAATTCCTCTGATATCCACAGCAGTGGTTGGAATACTATTTTCAATGTTCATATTTGGAGCTGGTATGGTATACCGATATCGATGGAAGCTGCGCTATCTATACTACACCACCAGACGGAAGTACAGAGGCTACCAGAGACTGAGAGAAGGTGAAGACCATTTTACTTATGATGCCTTTGTTTCCTATGCTGATGGAGACAGAGGGTTCGTTATCGAAGACATGCGAACTGTACTGGAGAGACACTATGGCTTGAGGTTGTGCATCCATCACCGTGATTTCATGGTTGGGGAAGCCATAACTGCCAACATCATCAATGCTATTCAGTCAAGCAGGAAGACCATTGCTGTTTTGTCACCGGACTTTGCAAAGAGCGCCTGGTGTGACTATGAAGTCCACATGGCTAAGCTGGAGAGTATCCACACTGGCAGAGACGTCCTGTGTGTGTTGTGGTATACTGACATACCCGACACGAGAATCCTCAGTAGAGATATCCGGGACCAGATCAATTATGACACCTATATTAAGTATCCAACAGTTGAAAATGATAAAAGGGAGTTTTGGGAGAAGATCAAAGCTGCAGTTAGCTTCTGAGATGGTTGCATATGTCTCTAGAACGTTCAGCAGAATGGGTTTGAGCATTGTACCTATATTAGATGTGATCATTGAAGTGGGCATCAGTTTCTCGGATGTCATCAGCAGACATGTAATCAGTTCCATAGCAATAAGATGTAAATGTGCACCTCGCGTGAATTGCGAGTACAGTGTTACTCAGTTAACTTGAAATTCTTCATTGATATTTCAGGTAGCCTAGTGGTTAAAGCGTTCGCTCGTCACGCCGAAGACCCGGGTTCGATTCCCGACATGGGTACAATGTGTGAAGCCAATTTCTGGTGTCCCCCGCCGTGATATTGCTGGAATATTGCTAAAGCGGCGTAAACCCATACTCACTCACTCACTCACTCACTCACTCAGTTATGGGACATTTGTGCATCTCCCCAAATGAACTGAAGGTTAAAACCATCTACATCTGAAACGAGTCATATGCATTTCCGGAAGCACCACTTGATATACCACTTGATGTCTCAGTGTACGCATGATGCTGGTTGAACAGCGAATGCTCAAACAATCAGTGACTTCCAAGTGTCTTGAAGTAATGCGATTGGCGACAAGCTGACGCGTGTAATTATATACGGATCCTTCTGGAACAAAGCTAGCCATCCAATTGGCCAGTTATCACTTGTACAAACCCATCAAATTGTTTGTTGATTTCCGATAAGCCCTCGATTCGAACAAGCTCTTGTGGTATTCATTAATGAAAAAAATGGAATACATAGTCGTTTATTTGTGGTTTTCAAGGATTTATCCTTCCAGTTCAGTAGGCTGTCAGGATATCAAAAACTCCTCTTACAGATAATACGAATTACTGACAGCGTCCGACAGGGCTGTGTGTTGAGTCTCTTTCAGACAAAGGATATTGCTGTTAGGTTATTTGTCAACATTTGTGTTAATTATATACCTACACAATCTCTTAAGTAATATAAATGACTGTGAGTGAGTGACTGAGTGAGTTGGGTTTAACGCCGATTTTAACAGTATTCCAGGTATATTGCGGCGTGTCAGCTTAATGTGGGAGGAAAGCCTGAAGTAATGCAGGTCTCAGACGTTTACCACTTCGGTTAAACCCACGAGCACGGATATGGTGCTGACAAACCTAGAAACATGATCGGGGCGAACCGGGATTGAACCCACAATCATCGGCTTCTAGCGTGCCCAAGGGACGCAACTCTGCACAGCGAATCGCGGCCCCTTAGACGACTGTGAAGGAAGCTCTATTACCACGCACTTCAAAAACCTAATATTATCCCTAAATATTGTTTTTGATGCAATTGCCTCACCAGAGTATTACTGTATTTATAAGTTGAAATGTACATGGGCCTCATGTCACAGTCCAGTGCCGCAATGTTCCCCGACGTTATTTCCGGTAATCTCCGGCGGTCGCTATTGTACAGTGTGAGTGAGTGAGTGAGTGAGTGAGTTGGGTATAACGCCGCTTTTAACAGTATTAAAGTTATATCCGACGTGTCAGCTGAATGTGGGAGGAAAGCCCGAGGTGATTCGGGTCTCAGACGTTTACCACTTCGGTGAAACCCACGAGCACGTGTATGGTGCTGACTAACCTAGAAACATAATCATGAACCGGGATTCGAAACCACAATCATAGGTTTCTTGCGTGCCAAAGGGACGCAACTCTGCACAGCGAATCGCGGCTCCTTAGGCGACTGGGCCACCCGTGCCCCCTGTACAGTCTGTGATCATTTGGTATTAGAGAATTAGTGGCCCAACTATTTTTCTCTCTTGTAATCTCATGACACTCTCGAACCATGTAATGACTGGATGTATGTTGTCTCTCATATGTTCAATACCATGTTCTGGTATTAAAAATGTTTTTGTATTTATGATTTGCAAACATTAGGGGAATTTATATCTACCTTCAGATATTTCTCATTTATCCATAGTAATTTTTCTCTCGTCAGTAATTGTACATAGCGTTTGTGAATCTTTAATGGTACCGTTGGATAGCTAATGTTGATAATTACTTCTCCAGTGTGGATGTTGCCTATTTATGATTTGCAAACACTAGGGGAATTTATATCTACCTTCAGATATTTCTCATTTATCCATAGTAAATTTGGCTCGTCAATAATTGTACATAGCTATTGTGAATCTTTAATGGTTCCGTTGGATAGCTAATGTTGATAATTACTTCTCCAGTGTGGATGTTGCCTATTTATGATTTGCAAACACTAGGGGAATTTATATCTACCTTCAGATATTTCTCATTTATTCATAGTAATTTTTGTCTCGTCAATAATTGTACATAGCTTTAGTGAATCTTTAATGGTACTGTTGGATAGCTTATGTTGATAATTACTTCTCAAGTGGGGATATAGTAGTTAGTTGGCTATTCGTGTTTTCCCCGGGTTTACAAACACACGTTAGCTTGTTGGCCCCGTCAGTTGTATTCCCCGACAGGATGTCTCCTCTGACGTCCAGACTTCGTACAGGTTCTACTACATCAAATCAGAACCAGTTTGGACAGTGCGGATTTCGTAGGGTGCGGTTTTCGTAGCCTTCAGTGCAGAATGAGAGACATCTGCAGGCTGTGATTGGAGGATATTTTGTAAGATTTTTAGCTCTTTCAAATGTACATCCATCCAGTTATTAAAACTAACCATGTTTTTCTATATTTAGTACTGTCTTTTTCAACATGATGACTTATGCTGAATGTGACCACAGCTATTTTCAAGTAGGTGACATTTGGTGCCAAACTGGGGGTGGTGTGTTTAGCTTCCGGTACTCGGAAAAGGAGCTGGCTAAGCAAGTCATTTTTATTTTTTAATTGCTGCTCTAAGGCCAAACTGTGCACACACGTACAGGTTATAGCTGTGGAATGCTTAGGTATTTTAAAAAAAAATATAACGTTACTATAGAAGTCTATGGGAAAATATTTGGTTGTGTGTAACCTTAAATCGTTCACGATTGCCTCGCTAATCAGGATTCGTCGGTAAGTTGGTTCGGGGCTTTGTCATCTAGATTCTGACTTAGTCTGGTTGTACTGAACTAAACGTAGTTACTTGCGTTTGTAATACTGTGTTTTTCTAGTAAGCCGTGGATAACCAGCCTTCCAGTGTTTGACTAGGCGCTTAGTGACTAGTGTTTCCAAAACTCTGTTTTTCTAGTAATCCGTGGATACCAACTTTCCCGTGATTATTTGGGAACTTTAGTATTTCCTTGCTCTATTTGGGAACTTTAGTATAGCCTTGTTCTATTTGGGAACTTTAGTATTTCCTTGTTCTATTTGGGAACTTTAGTATTTCCTTCTTCTATTTGGGAACTTTAGTATTTCCTTGTTCTATTTGGGAACTTTAGTATTTCTTGTTCTATTTGGGAACTTTAGTATTTCCTTGTTCTATTTGGGAACTTTAGTATTTTCTTGTTCTATTTGGGAACTTTAGTATTTCCTTCTTCTATTTGGGAACTTTTAGTATTTCCTTCTTCTATTTGGGAACTTTAGTATTTCCTTCTTCTATTTGGGAACTTTAGTATTTCCTTGTTAAGTCAGGAACTTTAGTATTTCCTTGTTCTATTTTGGAACTTTAGTATTTCCTTGTTCTATTTGGGAACTTTAGTATTTCCTTCTTCTATTTGGGAACTTTAGTATTTCCTTGCTCTATTTGGGAACTTTGGTATTTCCTTCTTCTATTTGGGAACTTTAGTATTTCCTTCTTCTATTTGGGAACTTTAGTATTTCCTTGTTCTATTTGGGAACTTTAGTATTTCCTTGTTCTATTTAGGAACTTAAGTATTTCCTTGTTCTATTTGGGAACTTTAGTATTTCCTTGTTCTAATTGGGAACTTTAGTATTTCCTTGTTGAGTCAGGAACTTTAGTATTTCCTTGTTCTATTTGGGAACTTAAGTATTTCCTTGTTCTATTTGGGAACTTTAGTATTTCCTTGTTCTATTTGGGAACTTTAGTATTTCCTTGTTCTATTTGGGAACTTTAGTATTTCCTTCTTCTTTTTGGAACTTTTAGTATTTCCTTGTTCTATTAGGTACTTTAGTATTTCTTGCTCATTCAGGAACTTCAGTCGATTAAGACTAGTTTTTATTGAGACGAAATCGTCTTGTTTTGTAGTCTAAGTGACTCACTTTAGGGATAAGCTTTCGGTGTTTATTTCCCTTTTGTGTACTTCATTCTCTCATAGGAGCATAGAGTTAATTGACTCAAGTGTTAATTAGTCGCAGCCGACATAATTGGCAGTCGACTCACCGGGTCCACATCGTGTCTAAGTTTTGTTTTAGCTACCTTCTGTTATTATAGCTGTTATATAGTTGTTTGGCTCAAACTTGGTTTATATTTGCGCTGATAGAATTAATTTGTGACCGGTATGAGCGCAGAGAGGATTTTTTTGTAATTGTCAACCATTAGTATAATTACTAGTTATTCAATAAACCTGTGAACCTATTACCACGTTATTTATCACTTTATTGTTATTTAGTGCCATACCTGATCATTGAAGCACAGCTCCGTGGCAGCCTCCCATACATGAATAAAGCATTATGTAGAGTAATCGCTTGTACAAACCAATAACAGCTTCATGACGCCATAGAACGCCCTAATATGACGTCACTCGCTTGACGCAAAATACTAAGTTTTATTTCATCACCGAAGTAAGGTATAAACAGGCTAGTCCCTTAGTTCGCGTATACTTCAAGCCTTTCAAAGTGGGAACTCGCGTAACGAGCGAGATACGCCATCTTTTCCTTCGGCTTCGCGGCGACAAGACACGTTTTCCGCATCAATCCCATCCTGGCTTGTTGAATATTATTTTCCCAGCTGTTTATGTTCTGGATTTAGGTTTTGATAGGGAGGATTAGTTGGATGAGCTTTGGTCATCTAGAGATTAAACAAATGTTATATTTGGGATAACGCTTTCTTAGTAAAGTACAGATTCTCGTTCTTTTTTTTGTGGATTCCCGTCCGGGATTCGAACCCACACTTGCCAGCGTGAGGCACCTTATAGCCAGCACACAAAGTCAGCGATCTAACCCATTCAGCCACCGAGGCTTCCACAAAAATGAAAGTCCGACAACTGGTAGTCTAGATCACGTACTTTGAGTACCCCTCTGACAAGTGTAAATTGGCACGGGTCCTATGGCCGAAAGCTATGAATACAAAATGCCATTAAGAAAGTTGTCAAATGTAACAAATAGAGGGGTACTCAAATTACGTGATCTAGACTACCAGTTGTCGGACTTTCATTTTTGTGGAAGCCTCGGTGGCTGAATGGGTTAGATCGCTGACTTTGTGTGCAAGCATTTAAGAGGCAAACACAAGCAGCCAAGAATCAAACGAAATCCAAAAGACAAGTGTAACTGATGCAGTGGGTAAAGTGAAGTCACATCATGACAATTTTCGAACTGGGAAGGTTACTAAATTCCTCAGCAGGGTGAACGTGACTGCTACAAATGCCCAAAATCTAAGTCTAGCAAACATAAACGCAAACGGGCTAACGTGGTGACATAATGATTCGTCATTTGTGACAGATAATACTTCGTCATCTTCCTCTGTTTCAACCATGGATAAAGTTTCTTCATGCAGTGAAGATTATGAACGTTTCAAAGCAGGCAATGACATGAGTGTGGCTTACGATTTATCTTCTGACATGAAACGTTATTTGGATACACATGGCCGCGAATATATCAAGGAAGAGGACATAAAATCCTCTGTTTGGACGGAAAACCCAGTGCCAGAGGTTGATATTCATCAATGTTAGGGGACCTCTGGCAAAGCTCTGGTAGAGTGAGTGAGTGAGTTGGGTTTAACGCCGCTTTTAACAATATTCCAGTTATATCACGGCGTGTCAGCTTAATGTGGGAGGAAAGCCTGATTGGCCACAGATTGGTCTAAAGATCTGAACAACTAAAACAGTTTGTAGCTTATTAACACTTCAAAATGGAAGTGTTGCCAATGCTGAAAGACTTAATCAAACACAGAGACTATATGATTCAGATAGATCTCAAGGATGCATGCTTCAGCATACACGCAAGACACAGATCATATCTGACATTTCACAACACTTATGAAGCCTGTGGTGGCAGTACTCAGACGCATCGGCATCAGGTTGATAATCTATCATTTTGTTAAATCACAATCCCCCCAAAATATTAATTGAGAGAAACACAACGCTGTGGATCCTTCAAAACCTAGGTGTCAGAATAAACTTGGGGGAAATCCCACTCGACACCCTCACAAAACATTTAGTTCCTGGACTTCACAGTCATCTCAATACAAACGACACTTTCTCTTCCCCGAGACAAGGTAAGGTGGATTCCAGAGAACTGTCGGCAGGAAACTGCACATTGAGAAAACTAGCGCAAATGATAGGCAAATTGAACTCGACTGTTCAAGCAGTTCTTCCAGCACCACATTACCTGAGTGGAGTGGAGTGGGTGTGGTTTTACGCCGCTTTTAGCAATATTCCAGCAATATCACGGCGGGGGACACCAGAAATGAACCCGGGTCTTCGGCGGGACGAGCAAACGCGTTAACCACTAGGCTACCCGACCGCCCCCCACATTATCTGAGACACCTGCAGATGCTAACAATGGGGCGGTAGGGTAGCTAGTAGTTAAAGCGGTCGCTCGTCACGCCGAAGACCCGAGTTCGATTCCCGACATGGGTACAATGTGTGAAGCCTATCCTGGTGTCCCCCGCCGTGATATTGCTGGAAAATTGCTAAAAGCGGCGTAAAACCACACCCACTCACTCAGTTTCTTACAAATGGAACAAAGTCAATACAACTACTGACCAGTACACAGAAACTGTGGGAATTTTGTTCACACAAACATCTAGTTGTTACAGCGGAATTCTTATTAGGGTTACAAAACACAATTGTGGACTGGGGATCCAGACATCATCACAACTCAAGCAACTGGCAGTTCCAGAAAGGGATTTAGTCATTAACACAGTGATCAAAACAGAGCTTGGACCAATAGAAAAAAGATCTGTTTGCAGACAGACTGACATGTCCAGAGAGTCGCTACATGAGCCGGAGACTAGATCCACGGGCATCTGAGCAATACGCTCGCTGTCTTGGTTGACGCATGTCATCGATCCCGATTGCGTGGCTCGATGCTCATGACATGAATCACTGGAATGCCTGGTCTAGACTCGATTATTTACAGACCGCCGTTATATAGCTGGAATATTGCTGAGTGCGGCGTAAAATAACCAACCAAACAACAGTTAAAGACATCAAATTTGAACAATGTTAAATGTTTGAGCATTTATGTATTAGCTGGCCTTCAAATAGATGTTTGTTTTGAGAACTGTCAAAAATGATATGATGACATTTTAAAAAGATACTTTACTTCAATCTCAATTTTGAAAACAATGGTTATTTACAGACCGCCGTCATACAACTGGAATATTGCTGAGTGCGGCGTTAAACAACAAACCAACCAACCAACTAATAAATATTATTATATTATAAATTTGTAGAATTATTTCTTCTGAGATTTGTAATGGTCTGTAAGTGAACGGGTATAGAGCCAGCGGGATCCTGTAGCAAACCTGAAAGATTACTCTATGTTTAAAACCACCCAGCAATCGACGAAAGCCGATCTGGCATTTAAGATGGGAAAGGCCTACTTTTAGTACATATTTTAGAACATTGTTTAACAGAACAAGCTTATGTGCTAAACCATCCACCTCTCAAAAGAAGACCCGTGAAGATTCCGGGGAAGAATAGGTCTTCAGCAACCCATGCTTGTAGTAAAAGGCGACTAATGGGATCGGGTGGTCAGGCTAGCTGACTTGGTTGATGCATGTCATCGATCCCAATTGCGTGGATCGATGCTCATGATATTAATCACTGGATTGTCTGGTCAAGACTCGATTATTTACAGACCGCCGTCATATAGCTGGAATATTGCTGAGTGTGGCGTTAATCAATAAACCAACCAACCAACCAACCTCTTAAAAGAAACGTTTACACCAGTCACAACCACAGATACATTAACAACTTAAGTTAAAACAACATAATATCTGTGTATTGACTAAATGAGATTTGTTGACTTGGCTCAATGCCAATTGGCTTTGTAAACGTAATATTGATCAGATGCGTGTTAGTTTCCAGATTCCGTCACTGTCTACAATTGGTCATATAATATGTACTGACCAAACTGACTGAAATTCAGGTACACAATGTATATATACATGTATAGAGACGATCGAAAGACTCTGTCTACAATCTTGGAATATGAGAAAATGCAACAGTCTAAAGAACATATTCTACCCTACGATTGTATATGTAACAGCTATACCTCGAGTAAGTATCAAAAGTGTCTCAGATAAAACATACATATCGATTTTTTCCATGATCTTAATTAAAGCAGTGTGTACTTGCAGAGATATATTTAATTCAACGTTCTAATTGATCCGTAACTTCTCATCGACGTCCAGTAAGTATGGTCCACATGTCCGTGAGCTTCTGAAAGGGAGCACAGGAACTGGGTTGGCCTCCACCATGATGGTGATGGTGCACAGGTGGCCCAGTCGTCTAAGGCGCCGTAATTCGCTGTTGCGTCCCTTGGGCACGCCAGAAACCTATGATTGTGGGTTAGAATCCCGGCTCGGCCCGATTATGTTTCTAGGTTTGTCGTGGGTTTCACCGAAGTGGTAAACGCCTGAGACCTGCATCACTTTGGGCTTTCCTCCCACATTAAGCTGACACGCCGTGATATAACTGGAATACTGTTAAAAGCTGCGTTAAAGCCATCTCACTCACTCACTCACTCGTTAGTGATGAATTAACACATGTTAAGGATATAGTCGGATTTGTACAATGGACTCAATGTGTTTTTATGATTAATGAAAGTGTTTTGTCGGGTTTTTTGGGAAAAAAAGATTGCAAAATCAGGTGATTAAGAACTAGGACTTTACACTACTTTCTAAAATCCTATTCATTATTTATCATCATGGGCACGGATGATCTAGAGGATTAATTGTGGAAGGATCAGAGTGAAGTCAAGATCTAGAAGAAATCGAACTGTCCACTGGAGATGCTGTAAGAAAGGTTGTCCTGCAACCATAAACACTGCCAACAACCTGGTTAGACCATACAGGAACACCCACAACCATGTAGCAGACGATGCCATGATCAAGGTGGACTTATTCATCAATGGCCTGAAGGATCTCGTGAAATTAGATCACAGACCAGTCCCTACTATCTATCAAGAAGAGCTTAACAGTAAGTAGTCCATGAGCCAGACCCCTGATTTTTATGTTTGACTACCAAATGGTGGGACAAATTTCCATTGTGGTTTTCAGATAGCCTGATGTCCACACTTCATGAAATCACATGATGGACATCTCACGTGTCCAGCTAAATGTCATTTTGGCCGCCATTTTCAAGATGGCCGCCATTTTCTTCCTATTGGCTCCAAATTTCACAAATAAGCATGAAAAACAGAATTTACAATTCCTAGGCAAATTTTATGTAATGAAATGTGTCAGGCACTAAATTCCACACATTTTGATATACAATTTGTATGGTTTTGTGCAATAAATGTTTCTCTGTTATCAAATTATATTATAAAATCTATAAATAAATATTTTTCATAATGCATAGACATTTTTAATTGTATACTTCAGTGTTATGACTTTACATAGCATTAAACTTTTGTGATTGATAACAGCTATTTGTTGTATTTGTAATAATAAGTGATCACAGAAATTACATTGTTTTCTTGCACTGCAAAGCCTGTTTTCCTTGCTCAAATTGTTCTCCAAATTTACACACAAATGTCCGAGTGCTAACCCCATGTTTGATGAAATATCTGCATTTCAATTAAATACAAAAAACAAATGAATTTTGCAGATATTACCATAGTTAAAATAAACATTATCTATTTAAAACCCTGCAAGAAAAAAACAACAATATTTTCTTTCATATGAAGTTTAATTACTCACAATGAGACCTAAAATTGTGTAACGCAAAATATAATTCTCCAATTACATCTGAAACTACTGTCTGTTGTCAGTTAATGGATAAATACAATGCATCTGTGTTTAAATAAAATTGATGTAATGACTTGTCCTTTCGATATCATCTTCGTGGGAAACTTGAGGCTGAATTTAAAGTATTTTTACCATCATATTAGATATTTAAGTTAATAATTTTTATATATTCAATTTACTTTTTTCTTGTCATAAATTCTACATTTAGTTAATATTTATATAAATATTCATAAATTTATTTCTATTTTTTTTAGAACTTCGTACTTATGAAGGTGATAAGTTGTGCAGGCCGCTCCAACCCTCTACAAAGTCGACACGGTACTTTATAAGTCTAGGACCAAGGTGCGACCGCCTCTACCAACCATGCGATCAGACATCCACCTTCCTGACAACTACAGGCAGACAACAACCGGATACCGCTTCCTTTTGCACTCTGAAGACAACAACAAATTGATGATCTTCTCTACTGCCGATAACCTTCGTCACCTTGCTGCCGGAGAATCTGTTCTGAAATAACATCTCCCCCGGGCGGATATATTTCGCGCCCCCCTCAGTATAAAGTCTCCCCCCTGATTATTCGGTTTGTTGCAATGTCTTTAAGTACTATATTCTTTAAATAGATATCTTTACTGTAAGGAGGGTTGCTTTAAAAAATAGATTATGAAATATGGTCATAATGAATTGATATTTCAGTATATTTTATTTGGTAACTGTACCTTCCATCCTAAAATAATTATAAGATATATATCATACCAAACAAATTTGAATGAAATGACTTAATGTAAGAAATACATGTACGGTTACTGTTGTAACTGAATTCAGAAATCTTATTAATCCTCGCAAACATTCGGTTTTAACACTAACTACTTAAAAACTGTCAACATATCCATGCGCGCCTCCTGCTCAGGCTGTCCGTTATACTCTGATTTAAGATCTAAAATATATTCCTTAATACAGGCTATACGATTTAAAAATGATATCAGTGGCTAGAATATCATGGTGCAACCACGTTTCTGTTAAACACCCCTACACATACAAGTAACTACATGTATATTTAGATAAATATTTAACCCAGAAAAAATAAAGGAGAGAAATTTTTTTTTTTAAAAGTACATAAACAAATAAACATTAAAATCTTGAGGAATATGAAAAGCCAATGTGTAATGCTAAAGCCGAAGACATGATAAACTGTACCAACATTACAATGTTCCCCGATATGCATGCTTTACCTGGATTACATACCGGTGATCTAAGTTAGAAATATATGACTGATATAAATTCTTTCAACACGGTAATATCGCATATGCTTGGATTATCTTTTTTTCTCAAAGGTGCTCCATTCAAGAAAATTATATAGAATTATGTATTTACTCTCCCCCCCTGTATTTTGCTCTTTTATGTAAAAGCTTTTTACTTACACATTTTAATTACAGATTACGTTGTTTTGATTTTAATGCAAACAAACCAGGCTTTTCAATGTATTTTGTTTCAACAGATTTTTAAATATATGAATGGGGATTGACAAACAAGCTTTACTGGCTCATGTAAAAGCCGCCGCCCTTTAGGCTGAGTTTCCATGTGCGCGGTTTGCCACGCGGTTTGGGGCACGTTTAGGAAGGCGGGTGAAATGCCTATATACAAAACTATGCTTAAAAGTTCGGCGACTTAGTTTCCATTGTGCGCGGTTTGGCGCGGTTTCACCAAATGCCAACCGCTAGGGGCTAGCAGTTGGTGTAACCGCGCATATCGAAACAGTTCATTTATGGTGTAGTATTTCCATTGGCAAATCGAAACAGTTCATTTATGGTGTAGTATTTCCATTGGCGCTGTTAGGACCGATCGGCTAAAAACAAGTCGAACAGTGCTCGATTATCTTGAACCGCATGGTAAGCCCAACACAGCGGTTTGACTTATCAGCATTGATTTTTACTCAATAAACTGTCATAAAGTATTCATAAAGTATCAGGGGTCATTTCAACTTGCAAAATGATTGACATAGTCCTTTATAGAGCGAGGATTGGGCTGTTTTCTCACCCGATTGACTGACATACAACATTCACACGGTTTAGAATGGTACAATGAATAGTAAAGCATGCAAATTACTCTATTACTCGATATTTCATAAGAAAATATACTATCTCCGTTAAAACATAAAACCAATATTTATGAGTCCACATATTGATATAAGACTTTATCACTGTCTTCAATTCCAAAATGTTAGATATGCACTTTCGGACAGTTCAGTTCAAAATTCTTCAACCATTAATACATCACAGGATTTGCAGCTAGACGACGGAAATCTACAAACAGCTGAACACATTCTTACCACATACATTTCCTTATCTAGTATTTAGGTCTATCACAAATTACCACACAGACACTGCATAGCATAAGCATTTAATACACCTAAAATTATTGAACTGCATAACACGTCTGTATAAATAATCGGAGGGGGGGGGGGGGGGGGGGGGGGGGAGGGAGGGGGGGGGGGGGTTTGGTTGGTAGCTAACCCTTGGGAATCTACAAACAGGAGAACTCTTTTCTACCACTAACATTCCCTTAATTGGCATTCTAATTTTAATACCTCTAGTTAGTACCGTTTTAAGTTTAGGGGGGGGGGGGGGGGGGGGGGTATATTTCGTAGGGTGGGGGAGAGTTTTTTTCGAGAGGGGCTGAACTGTACTGGCATAAATTCACCGGGGTGGGGTGGGTGGGTATTCTGGGGTCGGTCGAACATATTTCGTGACACCGGAACTACTGATGTAACTGATTTCAGAAATCTCATTAATCCTCACAAACATTCGGTTTTAACACTAACTACGTAAAAACTGTCAACATATCCACGCCGTTATACTCTGATTTAAGATCTAAAATATATTCCTTAATACAGGCTACGATATGAAAATGGTATCAGTGTAATACCAGTGGCTAGAATATCATGGTGCAACCAGGTTTCTGTTAAACATACAACATCATAACTATCTAATTCAGCACTGATTAAATCTACTTTAAAATCTACTAAGACTGCGTACGTTTATATGTATAATCTTCATAAGCAAAGTAACCCAAAATATAGATAAATGTGTATCATCTTCCCGAAATGATTAGCATGTAGAATAGATTCAAAAACACCTGTATTGAACAACATCAACCGGCATCATCAAAGCAAAATGTACATGTAATTGTTACAATGGGGCTGGCGGTGAATATTAATGAAGAACATCTTGTTAAAAAGACACACCGAAACTGATTTGCATAACTGATGACCACAACATAGTGCAAAATATCCAAATAGTAAAAATGATACAGTTTAACCTCACACTGAGGAGAAAACAAGAACGACACAGAGAAGTAAAATAGTACGTCATATAGAACTGAGATAAAGTAATCTGAGAAGGGATTCATACGTTATGTACAACTTAAAAATATATTATTATGAAAAACGAAAGGAAAGGTGGGACCCCCCACCCCACCCCACCCCACCCCACCCCCCTTCCACTCTCCAAAATCAATAAAAATAAAAAAAATCAACAAATACCCCCCCACCACACACACAAACACACACACACACACAAGTAACTAAATGTATAACCCAGAAAAAATAAAGGAGATAATAAATTGAATAAAAAAAACACATAAACAAATTAACATTAAATCTATTGGCAACTGCATGGCAAGTATAAAACGACGGGAGGAGGAAATATTCTTGGGGGAGATTTTATTTCCTAGGGCGGGGGAGAGTTTATTTCGAGAGGGGCGGAACTGTACCGGTATAAATTCGCCGGGGGGAGATTTTATTCTGGGGGCAAATATATTTCGTGACACCGGCAAAAAGAGTACACCCCCTAAAATTCTATCAACAGTGAGACAACATGGCTCTTCATATTCATTTCCAATATCCTCTTACAATTAGTGATAAAGCATAAATTTGGCGAACGAAAAAAATTATATTTATAGTCACCCTCAATGACTCCCGTGGGCAAAACATAAAACGAATATGTCCGCAATCCACAAACAATCACTTCACCAATGGCGAGCATTTACCAACCCACGACAATCGTGTCAACTCGTGGATTCCCCAAGCAATAAACTCGCTTCTAAACTCACTACTGTTCTACTGTCGGGAGCCACGATGGCCAGACTGCAGCTGGACCCTTGTGGAACGGTTCATGCCATAAAAGTTCAGCAACGGAACACTAATTAAGACGGACCGACCGTGTTTATGGTCTGGTGAACACAGGTCAATGGCCGCTCATTAACTCAAGATTCACATCTCACGGTTTTGATTTATCTCACTATTCATTTGATATATTTTCCAACCTCAACTGAAACCCTGTCCCGTGTTACACGCATTTCACATGCATGTGCAACGAGTGACTCAAGCGTGCTCAACGGGTTGTACACGCGCTGCACACCCGTTGCATACCCGTGTCACATGCGTGTTTCACGCGTTCTCAACGCGTGTTAGGGGAATGAACTTTTAGGCAGTAGTGTATTCCAGTAAGCATCACGTCGTTTCAGCTTAATGGAAAGCCCGAAGTGATGAAGGTCTTAGACGTTTACCACTTTTATGAAACCCACGAACACGTTATGGTGCTGCCAAACCTAGAAACATAACCGGGGCGAACCGAGATTCGAACCCAAACTCATATGTGGCGTGCCCCTGCGCCTTAGACGACTTGACAACCCGTGCCCCGTGACAAAAGGTACAAATGAAATAAACAGATACACACAAACCCCATTTATGGACATATAGTCTGAGCATGATCTATATATTCTTTGGAATTCATCCAGCTTGCGAAATAGACGTGTCTGGGTTTCCTTATCTGTTGTCAAGGCTTGGCATTGGCAGCACCTGCTGTCTTCCAGCACCTCAGCGAGATATAAGAGATAATATACTTCTACATGAAGTAACAGTCAGCATGTTCCAGGATATGATCGTCTTGTGTTTATTTGGATTGGCATGGATACAGCCATTCACTGTGTCCCTGCACACAGAATATATCAGGGTAAAAACTGACCATGTGTTACAGGTAATTGATAACAAGTTTGTTGGCGTCACCATCGACAGCAGTCAACTGAAGTACAATCTGAAGTATCACAACGTCAGGTACATATACCATATGTAGAAATATGTCTGATCGGTATGTTATCTAAATTATGTTTATTGGTTCACGGGTTTGCGCTCAAATCCTTGTAGGTAGGCGGGAAAAAAATAAATATAAAAATGCAATACATATTTTGGAAGGTCCGTAACCCAGTTTTAAAATCAATTTACCTTCGTCTCACTGATTTACTTTTTGTCTAGGTTTATCCTTGAAACCTGAATGATTATACTGCACATTGTATTTAATTACCACGTTCACTTCAATATCAGTGAGTGTGGTGTTGAAGAGTATACATTCGCCTACTTACTCAACATGGACTTTTATGGATCAATCGTCAAAGGCGCCGCTTTTTCGCTGTGCAGAGTTGTGTCAACTACGTGCGTCTGAAACATATCGTTGTGGGTTCGATTCCTAGATTCGCCCTGATAATGTTTGGCGTGTTAACATCATACACGTACTCGTTGCTTTCACCAAAGTGACATGACATCACACTGACCCGCCGTGATATAACCGTAATACAAGCTGATTTTACTGTATAACTGCAAGAGGTTGAACTGATGTTGCACTTTCCTGTAGAACACATGACATCTACCTTTGCAAGTACTGAAAATGCCTATTCTTGTTTGTTTGTCTGTTTGATGCACTCAGCAATATTCCAGCCATATGACGACGGTCTGTAAATAATCGAGTCTTGACCAGACAATCCAGTGATTGACATCACTAGCATCGAGCTACGAAATAGGGATACGATGACACGCAATAACCGTGTCAGCGAGCCTGACAAGTCTATTCGTTAAACGCCTCTTAAGCCAAGCATAGTCGCCACTTCCGACAAGCAGAGTCGCTTATAACAGCAAGCATGGGTTGCTGAAGACCTATTCTCCAGCGGGAGCTTCAGGGGTCACTATTTCTCGAAATTGCCATTGATCAGATTAAGCTCAAGACAAGTAATTGATAGGAGTGATTTATGAAAGTAGACTGATGATATAATACACTTGTGTCATACCCAAGTTACGGATGAAATAAAAATATGTGTCGGTTAGCGGGACACATGTTTGATCGGAGCTCCGGTTCGGCTAATGGTATGTTGAAGCTTCACGTCGAAGGACAAGGTTTGATTTTAAACATGGGTACAATTATGTGAAGCCTTTTTCTGGTTTCCCCTCGTGATGTTGTATGATTATTGCTAAAAGCGGCGTAAAATCCAACTCACCCAACTTCAAACTGACTTTTAGTATACTATCAAAATCTTAGAAAGCTTGTCTGTTTTAACAGCTCTCCCAAACTTGTGACTCTTGGAAAAGCTTTAGCACCTGGATATCTGAGAGTCGGAGGCACATATCAAGACTTAATGGTGTTTGACCCGACTCACAACATAGCTACTGGCCAACAGTTTCAACTCCAAGGTGACAGCTGAATAAGATTGTTATGTCTTCCAAGAAAAGAAATAATTAAAAAGATTTCCAATCTACTTCCAAACTCTACTACAGAGGTTATAACGGCTATTCCGAGCTACTAAATACAAACGAATCCATATCCAACAATAGTTGCTACATTTGGAAATACCGGTTTGGAACGAAATATTCCCGTTAATCAGGAAGCCAAATCTTCCGAGCATTACTTTTCAAGATGCTTAAATGTGAAGAAAGGAACATTTTTGTTCCCCTAAAATCGCTAATCTGGACTTTCACGGGGAACAGTACCGGGTGATACTGGTTGCCACTGTAAGTAATAACCTGTGATTGACGAATTATTCCATTCGTCAAGATTCAGGATACAGACACGTGCAAGTGAGGTTTTACTCATTATTAAATATATAGAACTCGAACAACATGTTGTTTGAATGTATGCAAATCCGATTTACAAACATCTATTTTCAGCAAACACCTGGGATGAGTTCAACAAGTTTGTTCACAAGACCGGGCTGAAACTGGTGATTGGTCTCAACCTGATGCTCCGCGATGGAACAAAGTGGGACCCATCAAATGCTAAGAAGTTGCTCAAATATTCCTCTGACAAAGGGTATCATTTTGCAGGGATTGAACTGGGAAATGGTAGGTATGAAGCCATGTATTAGTCACATCTATCACACATAAATAATATCCAAGTACGGAATCCGATCAGAAGGGGTCCCCAACAACCTGTACGTGTATGAGAAGACTGAATGTGGTCAGACCCAACGACCAGGCCATGGGATGTTGCACACTGTATTAGTTATTTGTTTGTCTGGTTCGATTATTGTGTAGAATTGTGAGTCGTTAAACAATAGGCAAACGCGATATATAAATACAGGCTTATCTGTTTCTTACTTTGACATTAAATGCAACAGGATAGTGTCAGTGATAAGACACGAAGAACGACATTAATATGCTCCATATATGTATTTACTTCGCGTTAAATGGGCCATAATTGATATTCTTTTGTATATAGATTGGTTTTTCTGTCATGCGTGATGTTTTTACTATCGTCGTACGTATTTTTCATGGAGAACCGAACTGGTATTTCCGAAATTGGAAAACTACTATCAGCGATGTTCAGATTGGAAGCGACTACAAGGAGTTGAAACAAGTACTCCACGGAACGACCTATAAGGACAGCCTCATCCTTGGACCTGACATAGCCGGTTATAAAGACACGTTTATTAATAAGTAGGTACATAATACACTTTGCATCCCCTAAACAAGGGAATAAGCTTCATTGTGGTTACAGACCAAGTGGGGAGGTCGGGTAGCCAAGTGGTTAAAGCGTTCGCTCGTCACTCCGAAGACCCGGGTTGATTTCTTAACATGGGTACAATGTGTGAAGCCCATTTCTGGTGTCCCCCGCCGTGATATTGCTGGAATATTGCTAAAAGCGGCGTAAAACCATACACACTCACTCACTCACTACAGACCGAGCGTTAGATTGTATATTTTCAGTTTTAGCCATATTTATGCAAAGCGTGCACTGTTATTCTCATGCTATATGTCAGAATCCAAACGAATAATTGATTCAATGGCATACAAGGGAGAACGGTCGACCAAGTTGTCTAAGGCGTTGCAAACCCCTATGCAGAATTGTGTCCCTTAGGTTTGTCAGCACCTTGCCCGTGCTTGTGGGTTTCACCAAAGCAGTAAACCTCTGCGACCTGCATCACTTCCGGTTTTCCTCTCACATCAAGCCGTCACAGCGTGAACTACTCAATAGCTTAACAGCTTATATTACATGATATGAGATAGATATGCCATAAATCGCAAAGAACAATGAAGAACGAAGCGTGGTTTATTTCACGATAGAACCTTGTTCTCCATACAGTGTTATATTGTAGGATAAACAACTCCCTTTCATCGTTTATTTCTAAAAGAGTTACTATCTGTCATATGTGGCCGTGTATTTCAGCTTCCTGTCCCATGGGGGAGGCAGTGTCATAGACGTCTTGACCATCCATCAGTGAGTGTACTTCTTCCGGGTGAGGTATCAGGGACTAGGCTACAATGACGTTTTAATGGTCACCGAACACATTGCAGATAATAACACATATACGTCGAAGTGATAGATAGAAGTATAAATAGGATAGTAAATGCTAATAACTGATAGTTACCTAGATTTCAAGATGGATCAATTTATGATTAAATAGATCACTCACCACTGTGTTGAGCTTCTATACCAACAAGACATGTATTTAAGAATTGACCTTCACTTTGTTTGAGTTCATTGGAGTATGAACCTGCATAGAGTGAGGGCCAAACTGTATGAACGTCAACTTCGCAGTCATGTGTCAGACCTCTCGTCCAATGGAAAAGCCATATATCGTGTAAACGTCAAATTAAAAAATTATAAATGTTTGTTTGTTGTTTAACGCCACACTCAGCAATATTCCAGCTATATGACGGCGGTCTGTAAAATAATCGAGTCTGGACCAGACAATCCGGTGATTGACAGCATGAGCATCGATCCACGCTATTGGGATCGATGCCATGTATCAACCAAGTCAGGGAGTCTGACCACCCGATCCCGTTAGTCGCCTTTTACGACAAGCATAGTCGCCTTTTCGGCATGCATGGGTTGCTGAAGACCTATTCTACCCCGTAAATCATCGCGGGTCAAATGTATTAATGTAACAATATTGAGAGCTGAAAACAAAGAAAGGAATATTTGTATAAAAGCTGATTGTTGCATATACAGTAAAACGGTTTAGCGAAAATATCATCTTTCTAGTTTTAGTTCCACTCCACATTAATAACTTTCATTTCATTCTTAAAGGAACATTTGGTATAGCTTGATGTCATATCTTTTTTTTTATACACGTTGGTAAAAAATTCCGTACGAATTAGCTAACATTTTTCAGGTATTACTTCAATGGACAAACAGCCAAGCTGGAAGACTTTTCTGAGTATTCTATAATGGATACTCTTGTACATGAAATACACACAGTGATGAATACGATCCGAAGCCATCATGGTCTGGTGGCGTGGCTAGGAGAGACATCGTCCGGCTATGGGTCTGGCACTCCTGGCATAGGTGATAGATATATAGCCGGCAATCTGTGAGTATTTCTACGTTTAAGGTTAACTAAATCAACTTTCTTTAAAAGTTTCTGACTTCTTAAATGGCCAGCAATCAAAGATTTAATACAGCATAAGAATGTCAGCTAGAGCATCTCGAGTTGGTGAAGCTTACGTTGATGTAGATGCATATTGCCTATACTTGTCAAATTGTGACGATTGATTGTTTATGATACGTTTAATCTCAATATAACGAGAATCAAATGTAAATCGTCTCGTTCTGACATCTGCAGAAGTTCAATTTTACATGGATAGGATATGGCGTTAATAATATCTGTGAGGCCTGTGTAACACAATTTTTTTCGCTTGGTTTTCCCTGTTACATAAACGGCGCATTAAGAAAGGTTGGTTGGTTGGTTTGTTGTTTAACGCCGCACTCACCAATATTCAAGCTATTTGACGGCGGTCTGTAAATAATCGAGTCTGGACCAGACAATTCAGTGATTGACATCAAGAACATCGATCCAGGCAATTGGGATCGATGACATGCATCAACCAAGTCAGCGAGCCTGACCACCCGATCCCTTAGTCGCCTTTTACAACAAGCATAGTCGCCTTTTACGGCAAGCATGGGTTGCTGAAGACCTATTCTACCCCGGATCTTCACGGGTAGCATTAAGAAAGGATCACTGTGTGTGCATGTAATATAATAGTGTTGATTGTTATATCCTTATTCCAGGTGGCTTGACAAACTAGGTGTATCAGCAAAATATGGCCTAAAAGGGGTCCTGCGCCAGTCACTTTTTGGAGGGCACTATTCACTTCTTGACAACAACAGCGACCCTAATCCTGTGCGTACATGCATGTAACGTTACACTATAACAATGTCACCAGTACCTCCTGCCTGTAAAGTCCGGCTGCAATGGGCATTGGGTGACCAGTCTCATTAACTTGTCTTATTATGCATCATCCTATTTAGACTATCACACCATCAACCACTGTTTTGCATGCCCAGACACGTTTTTAGCTGACAATGGAACAATTAAAACACACATGAATGCCAATATTGCCTTTCGTATATGGACGCACACCGTTATGCCTTTTGACAGGACTACTGTACCTACTGTGTGTGAAGGACGACTGCAATGGGTATTGGGTGTGAAGGCTCTTTGACTTGCATCATTCATCAACTGCTCGTTTACTTGTAAAGACACATTTTACAGCTTAAATGACACTATTGCCTCTCTTATAGTGACGCACACCATTATGCCTTTTGACAGGACTACTGGTTGACGCTTCTTTACAAGAGACTTGTTGGCAACAAAGTATTTGATGTTCCATCTTCATCTAACAACATCCGACTGTATGCCCACTGCACTAAGCTTAACAAGTGAGTGGTTTAGTCACACGCTATTCATAATCTGTTAAAAGAGTCTGCTAATAAAACCTTTTACATTAGGTATATACAAACCTTTCCAACTTGAAAACAATGTTCGGAATATGTCATCACATCAGAAATCACTTACAATCAACGTTATAGCAAATATTGAATTAGAAACTAATTAGAAACTATTGGGGAATAGAAAGAAGTACGTTCACTGTGAACATACTTGGATAGTTGGCCTCTCGAAAAAGTGGAAAAGCAACCCGTTTAGTTTTAAAATAAATATACTATTCGGTTTTGAAGCGCTTATTATGTCAAGTTTCATGTATAATGGGCCGGTGGCCCCTTTACCGTAATAAACACACTCACACTCACACAAGAAAGAAATAATGAAACCGTCAATAACATGTTCATACTCTCGTACTATCGTATATGATACCATTCCAAAATATTCAAATTAAACTTTAGAGTTCTTGTCATCTATGTCATTTCATCTAATTGTGTGAATATTCCACAAGCAATAAATAACACAATAACAAACAAGAATAACATTATATCCATGTCAATACCACACAAACATTGAAATAAAAAAAGTTTAGACCTTAGCACAATACTGTTTAGGTATTATACGGAACAGCAGAAAGGTGTACATGATTCTAAAAGCTGAATGTTCTTTACTTGTCTTAAAAAGCATATGTCTTGTATATTTCCATGTTATGTTTTTTTATGTGGCAATCCTGTGGCTGCCAGCTGAAATTCAGTATAGTGACTATGAGTGTGAACGGAGCGAATGTGACCTTACATGCAAATGCCGTCACATCAAACAGTATGACGTAATGATGTACCTACAGGTCCGTCAGATGTATGGAATGTTCACAAAACAGCGACTGGCAAATCAAATGGTCAATTTCATAAAGAGTAACGCTCGTAATCATATTTCCTGACATTTGTTTTGACATCATTGATTCATGTTTCAGTGTGTACAACTACAAGCCTGGCAGTATAACTGTGTATGCCCTAAACTTAAAAAGTAATCCCGTAATCCTTACCATATCGGATCTTAACACCAAAGGCGTGGACACATTCTGGCTGACTCCAGAGGGGGGAGATTTGAAATCACAGTTTGTATATAATATGTTTTCTTTCAACCATTGAACTTAAATATTTTGCCTGTGGTTCAAGTTTCACAATATCTTGCCATCACTTCATCAGAGATATAAATGGTTCCTTGTGAATGTTGTCAAATGCTGAGGATAGTGCTTAGACACATTTGTTTCTGAAGCAGCAGCTATTACAGAATATGGGTGAGCATATATTGACTTGTTGCATTCAGTCTGAGCCAGACATGAGCAATTGGCCATGATCGGTTGGAACAGACACTGTGGCAAACCCAAATAACTGCAGGACCTTACAAAGTAACTGAAGACGAACTTGGACATACAAATTTGTACACATATATAAAAGATAGATGAGACAAATATTGTTTTATAAATAATTATTCAATGTATAATATGGAGACCAATAAAACAGTTTTGATGTTTTTTATCAGAAAAGTACAGCTCAATGGCAAAACACTCCAACTTGTCAACAACCAAATACCACACATGACGCCAAAAGCTTTGGGAACTGGGACGATGACAGCACCTGGACACTCCTTTGGGTTCATCGTCATTCCCAACGCCAACATAGCCGCATGCCGGTCACAAAGCCACGGTTCCATTATCGGATAACTGAACCTGCAGTCTGTTTTCTTAAACGTTTTAATAAACAATGTGTCAAAGAAACGCCATGATGTTTGTGTTTTCAAAATGTAGGCGTGTAAAAATGTCCGCTGATGTAAGCTAGTCTAATGCAACTGATCAAAACAACGAGTAACTGACATTTATGGAACAAATCTCATTTTTGAAAGTGAACCCACATATTTCCCAAAGTAAAATTCTACGGAAAAGACACAGGGTGATATAAGTAAACATTTGTAATCAAATAATGCAAACACAATAAAATGTTCTTGAATTCAGGGCTCAGAGGGTGAACGGATGTTCTATATCCGATGAAGTCAATCTTAAATATGAAACAAAAAGTCTGTTTGTTTTATGTTCTCACAAACACTGCCCTTCTGCTGTCAGAAGGCCAACTTACTTCCGGAATATTTTCATACTATCGTCCTTATACATCGTCCTTATATATTATACATTGTCTAACAACAAGTTAGCCACATAAGATATATTTTATTACTAGGTGAGGTGAAATAGGGTTTAACGTCGCGTCCAAGATTAATGCTCTTATATAGCGACGTGCATGCACGTTCATATATGTGTGTGGCTGCTTGTACTAGTCCGAACTGATGCCGATTTATAGTGCTAGAACATTGAGATACCATGCCGCAGTTTAACATGAATACGCATCTCAGACATAGTGTACTGACTCCGAGCCTACCCGTCCTTGTTGTAGCCCCTTAATGCCGAGCGCCAGACAGGTATAACAACAAGTACCATCTTTTAACGTCTTTTGGTATGACGCGGCTGGTATGAACCACGGACCTTCCGCTCTCCGGGCGGACGCTCTACCATTAGACCACGGAGGCGGTCCCATATTATTTCTACATTACAATAGCGACACATGTACAAGATGTAGAGGTTTACCACTTTGAGCTCGGATAGAGCGTACTGATCGTACATGGGGTGCATATAGGATTGAACATATGTGTGCAATCAGCGGACCATGCCCAAATTAGATCACCCGTGCTAACAATGAAGAATAATGAAAAGGATTTTATAACATAGATCTTAAGGCCTATTTATTAATTACTTAAGGGGGGAAGGGTCGCCCAGTCGCCTATGGCGCCACGATTCGCTGTGCAGAGTTGCGTCCTTTGGGAAAGCCATAAACCTATGATTGTGGGTTCGAATCCTGGTTCACCCCGATTATGTTTCTAGGTTTGTCAGCACCATACACGTGCTCGTGGGTTTCACCGAAGTGGTAAACGTCTGAGACGTGAATCATCTCGGGCTTTCCTCCCACATTAAGCTGACACGTCGAGTTATAACTGGAATACTGTTTAAGGCGGCGTTAAACCCAACTCACTCACTCACTCACTTAATTACTTCATTTTACAACCCGTATCCAAAAAAACAAAAACAAACCCTCTCAGTGATCATGAAAAATCCAGTGAGTTCATTGTACAATTCTGACTATATCATTTACACGTGTTTATTAATCATTATCAAACAGGGAGGCAACCAGATGTTCCTTTCACTCTGGCCTTGAAAGCTGTTACCTTGATCATGAGTGAGCTAATATTTAAAGTCACATCGGCAACATTTCAGCCATATCGTGACTAAAGCAATCAATACATTAAGAAAACATAAATTTAGACTATATAAAAACCTGTCAGCAAAGGACAGTAAAAGTACTAGACTTATCACAGATATCAATTTTATCAAAAACTAGTATGTGACCATAAAAGCTATTACTTAACATAACAATACATTGTAAAAACGGGATACAGATCGCCAGGAATTGAAGGGAGATCACTATTCTAATACCATTGGGACTTACAGTACCTTTGCTACCTACATGGACCCCAGCAGGATATACACCATTCCTTCAGTCACTGGCGACTGTATGCAAGTTTAGTCATTAATTAAAACTAACACGTATACTACGATTAAAATCGTGGTAGGCCTAAATGTACTTCGAGTGATGTGGAGATGTGGAACTTGCGTATCCTCTCTGGGGGGACAATACTTTTACAGTGCTTTAACCCCCTTCGAGGATACAGGCACAGAACTCTCAGTTGCTTTTTTAATCTACCAATTCAAAACAACATTTATTTATTTTGCAAAACAGATTAATCAAAAACGTTCAAACAATGCTATTCCTTTTAAAAAAACAATGACTAAAAGAGAATTAATATCATTAAAAAGATCCTTGACAGATGAAGATTTAAAATAATTAACCTTTGTGATGGCAAAATCAATACAGATAAGCAAGACATGCTTGGCCGTGATTCTCTCATCACAAAGGATACAAAATGGAGGATCTTCGCCTTTCAATAAATGTTCATGTGTATATCTGATCTGGCCAATACGACATCGTCGCATTACGACCTATTCAAATCTGGACTGACAATCCAAGTAGGTGTAACCGATGGTTGGTTGAATTTCATGTAATTTATTGATACCTACTTTGGTGTCCCACTTCTTTTGCATCAGATCTCGGATGTAACATCTGATAAGAGGTTTGATATCGGTGTATGGGATACGAAGTGGTGTCACAGATTTGTTGAGTGCTGCTTTTGCAGCAGCATCGGCCATTGTGTTCCCAGTGATTCCAACATGGCTGGGTAAGCAACAGAAAACGATGACGCATTGGCCTGTAGCAAGATCATAAAACAGCTCAATAATTTAAATTATAAGTGGATGCGTGGATGACATGTTTTTAATAGCCTGGAGGCAAGAAAGAGAATCTGAACAAATTATAAACTGTTTATGTTTAGATTGGCTTTTGTTGTATTTAAGTGCTGTTAAAATAGTATTTGCTTTTGCTGTAAAAATTGAACAGTTAAATGGTAAGCGGGATGAGATAGTCCTGGATCAAACGACCGTGGCGCTGGCAACAGCGCCACCATCTTTGGGTCGATCTGTGAATGTAGATTTGTAAGTAATGTGTTACGTAATTCATGATATTGTTGTTGATAAATTAGTTGATTTGTGTCAGATTTCTTTAGTTTGGTTAATGTTACGTTAATGTAAGCTGAGTGGGGGCAATGTTTTCAAGCTTTATTTGCGATTTATTTATTCCTATTCCAAGCAGTGGAAGAAGAGATGACTTTGTTTGGTAGAGATTTTCGTATAGAGCATTAAAAACGCAATCATAAGCTGGGTTGGATTTCAAAGAATGTAATATAGATATATATTGCAAAGACAATTTATGCGACGTTGTTTAAGGGACGACCCATCAGCCTCCACATGCAGACTTTGTATCGGCGAAGTTCGGAAGGTTCCAAGGCAAAGCCCCAGGCCTCGGTGGTGACTAGGATCTGGAATTTTAAATTGCTTTTTACAAGCTCCACCATAAATGATGGAGCCATAATCTAATTTGGAGCGGATACGTGCTCTGTATAGTTGAAGGAGGGTTTTCTGATCTCCTCCCCACTTAGAATTTGAGACAACTTTCAGTAAATCCAGGGCCTTCAGACATTTATTCTTCAAATACTTAATGTGAGGCAGAAAAGTCAATGGTGATCGAAAGTTATACCAAGGAACTTGGCTTCTTTCACAACGTTAATAGGAGTGTTATCTTAAATAGGTTCCGGATCTTTATGCGGTTTATATTTTCTACAAAAATGAATGCAGTTTGTTTTAGATTTTGAGAATTTAAATCCATTTTCCAAGGACCATTTCTCGATTTAATTTAAGCATAGCTGCAGTTGCCTTTCGATTGTATGCATGTTTTTGCCACGACAGGAAATATTAAAATCACCCCCAAAAAGTGATCCATCAATTGAACCATTTAAAATTGTCGATAAACTATTGATCTTTATACTGAATAATGTGACAGACAAAATACTGCCCTGTGGGATGCCCTGTTCCTCATTATAATGATCAGACAGGGTAGATGAAGCAACCGACCTTGCAATCCAAAGTTATGTAAATCATTTAAAATACTATGTTTCCTTGTAGTTTCATATGCTTTTTCGAGATCGAAAAAGATAGACACTGCATGTTGTTTGTTTATTTTGGCATTTATAACAAATGATTCTAAACGTATAAATGATCGATAGTACTTCTGTTCTTATGGAAACCACATTGTATATTTGTAATGAGATTATTAGTTTCTTAGTACCAAACAAGTCAATTATTTATCATGCGTTACATGGTTTTGCAGACGCAGCTTTTCATTGAAATTGGTCGATAATTTGATGGATCTGTGTGATCACGTCCTCGATTAGGTATTGGAACAACAGTAGCATCACGCCAAGACGTTGGACATCGTCCTGACGTCCAAATTTCATCAAAAATATTTAACAGTGATTGTTAACATGATTCTGGTAAGTGCTTCAGGAGTTGATAATGTATGTTATCAGCTCCAGCAGCAGTATCGTAAGATTGTCCGAGGGAAGTATGTAGTTCATGAATAGAACAATATTTTATTGTAATTGTCCCCATTTTCTGAATTAAAATTAATAGTTTTCTTTTCCTGCTGCTTTCGGTATTTATTAAATTGAGGCACATGATTGGAATGGGAAGAATGTTTGGCCAAAGTTTCACCCAGTTTATTTGCAATATCAGATTAACAGATTATCAGTTAACGACTCATTCCCATCCTAAGATTGGGAATGCCAGATTTAGATCCCTTACCATGTTCCATACCTTGGACATTGGCGTTCGTGAATGTAATTTTGAAACGTAAGCTTGCCAAGACATACGTTTATTTTGCTGAAATGTACGCCGTGCTTTAGCATTTAGAATTTTGAATTTATTTATATTATGCACCATAGGATGCCGACAGAAATAATGTTCAGATTTCTTCCGTGCCTTTTTAGCTTGCTTGCACGTATCATTAAACCATGGTTTACGAATGTGTGGATTTGCAGAGGACTTGGGGATACATTCATCAGCTATTTTGTTTAGTTCATCAGAGAACACTTTTATTGAATCAGGAACATCGACAAAACGATCAGGATTTAATTTGCTCGTACAGAGTAACTCGAACAAAGACCAGTTAGCAAATGTGAAATTCCATCCTGATGATGGAGGAACATCAGTAGGTGCTATTGTTTGGAGAATAGTTGGAAAATGGTCACTTCCGCAGAGGTCGTCGTGGACTGACCATTCAAATTCATTTAGCCAGTCTGAGGTTGTAAGTGATAAGTCAAGTGAGGAATAGGTGCCTGTACCAGGATGTAAATCGGTTTTAGAGTTATCATTAAAAATGCATAAAGCATTATCAGAAATGAGATCTTCTAGTATCTTCCCTTTTCGGTTGGAATCAGCACTTCACCAGAGTGGAGTATGTCCATTTAAGTCGCCCATAATGAAACAGGGCTTTGGGATCTGGTCATATAGTGCTTGAAGGTCAGTTTGTTGAAGAGTGAGTGAGTGAGTTAAGGTTTAACGTCACATGTTTGTTGAAGAGGGGAAGATGGAGGAACAGAAAGCGAGCATAATGTAAATACAATGTTTAGAGTTAACCAACTGCAACAGCTTGAAGGGGTGTATTTAGAGGAACAGGGATATCTATAATACCCTGCCTCACCAATACGGAAGGAGCTGTTCATTGTGGCTCAACTGGAGATCGTGAGCGAGATGAAGACTCTTTCCCATGGACTGGGACTGAGGGAACAATACCCATGGCCAAAGGTTCAAAAGGGTTATGAACCTCTACAGGGGTATTTGTAAGAGAAGGCACCTCCAAGTGTTGAAGTGCCCTGGCCCTTTTCATTTGCTTTTTTGCTTGATTTTGGACAAATTGGCTTTACCCTGAACATGTTCAATTCCATGTATCTTGTCTGGTTCTGATGGCTTAGATGGGGTTAGACTCTCTGTTTGGGAAGCAGTTGTCAATTTGTCACCAAGGTTTATGAGGTCAGCCTGTGCCCAAGAGATGTTTGTTTGAGTGGATGCCATTGACATTGTGGGAGCTGGTTTTGTGGAAGACACAACAGCTGAATAGGTTTTATTGTTTGGAGTCAGGAATGGAAAAAGGAACTTGTTTGCTTCTGTGTAAGAAATATTGTTTGTACTTTTAAGTTTTAGTATTTTAGTTTCGTGTTCAAAAACCAGACAGGATTGGGATGAAGACAAGTCCTTTCCATCACAGTTGGCACATTTGATGTCATTTGTGCAATCAGAACTTTCATGAGTTCCACTGCAACAGAAGCATCTTGTCTTGGCAGTGTAAATTTAGCCCCGTGACCGAATTTCTAACACCAGAGTGGATTGGGAACATAAACCTCCACTCCGATGGAAACTTAACCAGCTTTGATTGATTTGAGGAGAGTTAAAAGTGAAAACGTGAAAAGGTAGGTGTGAGTATTTACAATATTTCCATCTTCAGTTTTTCTAGTAAAACGTTTGACTGTAGTGACACCTTGGTGTTTCAATTCAGCTGCAATGTCTTCCTCTGTCATGTCTGCGAGACAGCGAGCACGATCTCTCACAATGCCTCTGCTTGAATTCAGTGCTGTGTATTCAGTGTTCAGAAACGACAACCTTTGTGTTAACAAACTGCTGGAGACCCAGCAGATTAACAGATTGCTGCCTCCGATCACATTCCACAAGGATTGAGCCAGATCGTAAACATGTGACGTTCTTTACTTCCCCACAAATACTTTGTATTTCCTTTGAGATTGCAAAAGGGTTCAGTTTTAGGGAATGGCCATCAGCGGATGAGATGACACTGAACCTTGGCCATGAGTCAGTTACCTGTGAAGGGACATCTTCATCAGATGAAAGAGAATCTATATACCTGCGTTTGTTTGTTTTAGATGAACCAGAATGAGGATTGAAAGCCATCTTGTAAGAAAATATTTCAGCACCCCTGCTCCCCACCCGTCATCGAGTGTCAACAAGGACAGTGCCACAGTGGAAACCAGTCTGGAACACCAGAGTTACAGGGGTGTTATACTCCAGAAATAAAGACATGAAAAGCTGTTGTTAATAAAAAGGACAAATGTCAGGCAGGTTCGGCCCATGGCATTTTTCTATAAAAACGCAGAATTCAGCGGTCCGTATCACCAGATTGGCCCATGAGCCATGGGATTAATAACATTGTCATATTTCATGATAAACAATTTATTTCCTATTTCCGCCTCAGACGTCTTACCCACACGAGACGAGAGCTATCGCATCCACAATTGCACTGCACGGTAACTGCACCCTCAACGCCATCATGTGGGGATGTTTTTAGAAGTCAAATACTTACCTCATATCTCCCTGTTACTCATATACTTGGCCTCCATCAGTTTGATCTGCTGGTCCTGGCACAGCAACTAACGCAGATTCACCAACGCAGATAACTGATACGCGTTCCTGCTACAACAGACTCGTACTTCGTATCAAAATGATTGAGACCCACGCCTTTGTTTATTATGGGTTCCCAGATCGAGTTCCCAGACTTTCGAGTTCCCAAAGTCGTTGGTCTTTATAAATTAAGTTGCCACACCCTGGTTTATCATTGTTTGTAAGTTCGGGTTCCCAGATCGAGTATCTGGAAAGACATTGGTCTTTATTAATGAAGTTGCCACACCCTTGTTTATTATGGTTTGTAAGTTCGGGTTCCCAGATCCAGCGTCTGTAAAGACATTGGTCTTTATCAATGAAGTTGCCACACCCTTGTTTATTATGGTTTGTATGTTCAGATTCCCAGATCGAGTGTCTGTTTATGAAGTTGTCGCAAGTTGCAGCGGTTTCGTTCGTGTCCGAAACACTTACCTGCACACCTCTGTCTTGTGCATGTGATGTCTCAGTAATGGTTTTAAGACCCTTTTGGATTTTTTTTTATCCCTTCGCATACTTCAATCCCACAGTGGGATTCCTATCTTCAAAGAGATGCCAAGCTGATCAGCCTTATGTCTTAGAGCCTATGTGGTTGTTAGTCTTGTAGAAATAATTGACAGGAGACCCCTTCCGAATTGGTGGTGGTTGAATAGGTTCCTTACTTCAAACCTTTGCAGTCGTTCTGGAAATGATGTTCTATGTAAAGAAACATAACACATGTGGTACCCGGGTTATGACTTTATATCCTAGTAACATAAAGGGGTTATCTCATATTTCTCGGTTGTAGACCATTACCGGCTGATGTATTTCTGAGACCCACAGACCAACCCTGGGATAAATTGCATAATGTGAGACAGGATAAGTTTTAACATTTGAACATCTCACACGTTTTATGCCCGGCTATCCAGATCGGCATCAGTAACAATAGCCTGTCAGATCCAAGACAGAGAATGATATGGCACAGGGTGTCAGGTGATCAAATTGCTTACGTCACGATGCACAGGATTGTAATGTGTGACGCATTTGTTTGGGTAGTGACAATGGTGATGCGAGGTGTGTGTGAGTGAAATGGTTTTAAAAGCTGGAAAACCTTTAGTGCATATTGTGAGATTGGATAAGTATATAAATGTACACATTAATGTAAAATTTTCAAAAAAAAATCACATTTGTAAAATTTAGGTAAAATGAAAAAGTCAATAGTTTGACAGGTCAACATTTGGGGTGGGGAGGGTTCGTGACGTGACAGATTCTGAAAGGCTGGCTGGCAACACGATGGCAATTTGAGTCCCTTTACAACTTGATTTAAGTCTTACCTACTTGCAAACTGCAGACGGGATTTCTATCGAAACTCACCAGATTCCTACCAGCTTCCAACACGTTTCCGGTTTCAAGAACGGAGCACATGCGCATGCCTCTTTCAAGACAATTTAAGTTTCAATTTAGAAATCAGATATATATATGTGTACTAGCGCATGTTTCAAACATCAGTCTGTAATTTAGTAATGCAAACAATTCCATTTGTTCGATAAGTTGTTCGATAAGAAATAATCGACATTGTTCTCATGTTTACGTCTGGATAAAATGTCATATAAAATTAGTAGCACATTTTCTCTGAAGTTCATGCTCCATGCAGGAAGCTAAGGTACTATAGGTCCCCATGGTCCCTAGTATGATGATCACCCTTCAGTGACTGACGTTCTCTAGCCCATTTTTACATTGTGTTGTTCTCTAATAGTTACTAACTTTCAATATTCTCAACTAGTTTTAAATCAAATGTGTGATATACTTGTTATTGTACTGTCCATCGTTGACAGGTTTTTATTTCGTCTCAATATATGTCTTATTAATAAAGTTCTCGTCACAATATGGCTGAAATACTGCCGATGTGACGTTAAATGTTAACTCACTCACTCATTCACTGAAGTTCATGCATGTTCATAGGTGAGGAATTTTTTTACAAACTCAATATACATTTAATGATGTATTGACCTCATCACTGAAAAATACCAACATAGCCCCGTTGAAATTTATATATGTTTCATGACAAATGGGTTGCCCAATATAGTCGCCTCATATGACAAGCAAAGGCGTGCTGAAGACACATCCTCTCATGGATCCACACGGGGGGAAGAGCGATAAGCGTTACCAAGCACTCACTTTATGTAAGCTGCCCTTTATGAGTGCCTACAGTGTGAGCATAATATAGATATTCATTGGAATTCATTCAGATTATGAAATACGCGTGTCTGGGTTCCTTATCTGTCCTCAAGGCTTGGTAGCACCTGCAGTTTTCCAGCACCTCAGCCAATATAAGAGATAATAAACTTCTTCATTAAGTACCAGTCAGCATGTTCAAGGATAGGATCGTCTTGTGTTTATTTGGATTGGCGTGGATACAGCCGTTCACTGCGTCCCTGCACACAGAACATATCAGGGTAAAAACTGACCATGTGTTACAGGTAATTGGTGATATGTTTGTTGGCGTCACCATCGACAGCGGTCAACTGAAGTACAATCTGAAGTATCACAACGTCAGGTACATATAACATATGTAGAAATAAGTCCGATCGGTATATTATCTAAATTGGTTTATTGGTTCACGGGTTTGTGCGAAAATCCTTGTCGGTAGGTGGGGAAAAAAATATAAAATATAGAATATATTTCTGGGAGGATCTGTCAACCAGTTTGAAGTCAAAGCTAGACACAAAAGTAAATCTGTGAGACAAAATTGTATTTAATTACCACATTCACCTTCCTGAAAACTCGATTTGTATATGGATTATGAAGATCCATCAGGAATATTAGTGAGTGTCGTGTGGAGAGTATACATTCACTCACTTACCAACTATGGACTTTTATGGACAAATCGTCAAAGGCGCCGAATTCGCTGTGCAGAGTTGTGTCACCTACTTGTGTCTGAAACATATGGTTGTGGTTTCGATTCCCATAGTCGTCCTGATACTGTTCCTATGTGTGCTAACAGTGTACCCGTGCTCGTTGCTTTCATCAAAGTGGTAGGAGTCTAAGACATGCATGACATAAGACTTTTGCGCCATGATATAACTGGAAGTTAATTTTATGACATCACTGGAAAAAGTTGAACTGACAAGCATAGTCGCCTCTGTTCGGCAAACAAGGGTTGCTGAAGACACCTGGTGTCATCAGTTAGCGGGACCAACTTTAATATTTCTTCAGTTTCCAATTTTATCGAACGGTTGGTAAGTGGTTTAAGTGAAAAATTCACGTCGAAGGCCAAGGTTTGATTACAAACATGAGTATAATGTGTGACGCGTATATAGGATTCCCCACCCTGATGTAGCAAGATATTGCTAAAAGCGATGTAGAATCGAGTGAGTGAGTGAGTGAGTGAGTGAATTAGAAATTTAAAGTCACATCGGCAATATTTCAGCCATATCGTGACTATAAAGGGTTAAACATATAAATACATAGGGACTTACGTACAAAACTGCCAACAAGGGACAGTAAAATAACTAGACTTATCACAGAAATCTCATCCCTTCCGTTGCTGGCGATTGTCCATAATTTTAGCCACAATTAAAATGACAGATATTCTACGTTTAAAAGCGTAGTAAATGTAAATATTCTTTGAATGACAGGGACTTACGATACCCTCTCAGGGGGACAATAATTTTACAGTACTTAAACCCCCTTCGAGGATACTGCCACTAACAATCTCAGATATAAATTAATTCTATTAATTTTAAAAAGGTATTATACACAAATCATATTAACAAAATTTATGATACAATTCAATTTCTTTTACAAAACCAATAACTAAATGAGTACTTATAGTATTAAAAAGATCCTTTATAGTTTTGACCTGGAAATATTTATCCCTTGTGATGGAAAAATCAACACAATCAAGGATGTAGAATCGAACTGACTCGGGCACTTCAAACTGACTTTTAGTATATACTATCAAAACCTTAGAAAGCTTGTCTGTTTTAACAGCTCTCCCAAACTTGTGACTCTTGGAAAAGCTTTAGCACCTGGGTATCTGAGAGTCGGAGGCACATCAGGGGACTTCATGGTGTTTGACCCGACTCACAACATAGCTACTGGCCAACAGTTTCAACTCCAAGGTGATAGCTGTTTTAAATTGTTACATCGTCCAAGAAAAATAATTTAATCATAAGATTTCCAGTCTACCTCCAAACGGTACTACATAGGCCATAATGGTTATTCTGGGCTACTCAATAGAAACTAATCCATATCCAACAAAAGTCTACTCATTTTGAATTACTGGTTTGAAATGAAATGTAATTTTATGACACTGACATTGCTTTCGTTTTCTCTCTACTTATTTGACAACAAAAATTAAGACGTTCACATGTGAAGAAAGGAATATTACTTTGTTCCCCAAATTCGTTAATCAGGACTTTGCTTTACGAGGAACAGTACTGGGTGATACTGGTTGTCATTGTATCTAATAACCCTGTGACTACTGAATTTCTTTATTCACGCAATTTCATTTTATCCGTCACAATTCAAGATACAGATATCCACAAGCGTGGTTTGACTCATTCTAAAAACATATACAACTGAAACAATATGTTATTAGAATGTAGGTAAATCCGATTTACAAACATCTATTTTCAGCAAACACCTGGGATGATTTCAACAAGTTTGTTCACAAGACTGGGCTGAAATTAGTGCTTGGCCTCAACCTAATGATCCGCGATGAAACAAAGTGGAACCCATCAAACGCTAAGCAGTTGCTTAAATATTCCTCTGACAAAGGATACACTTTTGCAGGGATTGAACTGGGAAATGGTAGGTTTTGAAGTCATGTATATGTCGCATCAACCACATCTAAATAATATCCCTGTAGACCCCCGAGTTATAGAGGCGCTCAACATCATGTACTTGTATAATGTGACTAAATAGATCGGTGGTCAGACTGGTCCATTGCTGGCCATCGTACCCGAAGACCTGGCCATGGTTGGTTGGTTTGTTGTTTAACGCCGCACTCACCAATATTCCAGCTTTATGACGGCGGTCTGTAAATAATCGAGTCTGGACCAGATAATCCAGACAATCATGAGCATCGATCCACGCAATTGGGATCGATGAAATGAATCAGCAAAGTCAGCCTGACCACCCGATCCCGTTAGTCGCCTTTTACGACAAGCATAGTCGAGTCGCCTTTTACGGCAAGCATGGGTTGCTGAAGACCTATTCTACCCCGGAATCTTCACGGGTCGCCTGGCCATGGGAAGTTGCACATAATTCTGTGTTTTTCTGGTCCGATTAATTTCTGGAATTTTGCGGCCTTAAGCAGTAGACAAACCCGATATATTAATACAGGATTGTCTGCGTATTTTTACATTGACATTAAATGCAACATGATAGTTTCGTCACTGTTAATACATGGAGAACGATATTAATATGCTTCGTATCTTTGTTCACTTCGCCATAAATGTATCATAATTTATTTATTATCATCGTACGTATTTTTCATGGAGAACCGAACTTGTTATACCGACATTGGAATACTACTGTCAGTGATGTTCAGTTGGGAAGCGACTACAAGGAGCTGAAACAAGTTCTCCAAGGAACGGCCTATAAGTCCAGTCTCATCCTTGGACCTGATATAGCCGGTTATAAAGACACGTTTATTAAAAAGTACGTACAAAATAAACATTGCATCCCCTATGCAAGAACGTAAGGTTCATTGTGGTCATAAACCGAGAGTTAGCTTGTTTGTAGATTGAGCCATATCTATGCCAAACGTGTCCTGTTATTCTCATGCTACAGCTAAGAATCTAAGCAAGGCCTTGATTCAATAGCATACAAGGGAGCACCTATGAACCAGTCGAATTAGCGGCTACAAACTACAGTGCAGACTTCTGCCCCTAACGTTCGTGAGCACCTTGCCCCTGCTGACCCGTGAAGATCCGGGGTAGAATTCGTCTTCAGCAACCCATGCTTGTTGTAACAGGCGACTTTGCTTGTCGTAAGAGGCGACTAACGGGATCGAGTGGTCAGGCTCGCTGATTTGGTTGGTGCAGGTCATCGATCCCAACTGCGTGGGTCGATGTTCATGATGTCAATAACTGGATTGTCTGGTCCAGACTCGATTATTTACAGAGGGCCGTCATATAGCTGGAATATTGAGTGCGGCGTAAAAGAAAAAAACAACCAAAAAGCTGTAAGCATCTGCGACCTTCATCATTTTGTGCTTTTCTTCTCACATCAAGCTGTCACGCCGTGAACGACTGTTCAAACAAGTTTTATTCATAATAGTTACTATCTGCCCAATGTGTATTTCCAGCTTCCTGTCCCATTGGGGAGCCAGTGTCATAGACGTCTTGACCATTCATCAGTGAGTATACTTCCTTCCGGGTGAAGAATCACGAACACGGACCACGATGAAGTTTTCATGTCACGCACAACAATTAAAGGTCATGGAGTACAAACGACAAATTGAAGATGACAACACATATATGCTGAAATGATAGGTAGAAGTATCAATGGGACAGTAAATGCCAAGAACTGCTAGTAACCTACATTTCCAGATGGATCGATTTAATAGATTAAATAGATCACTAACCACTGTGTAGGACTTCTATATCAACAAGAACAGGAATTTTGAATGAAACATAATGAGAGGACCAAAGACAGCAATAGTATCATAGACCCGTGAAGATTCGGGGTAGAAAAGGTCTTCAGCAACCCATGCTTGTCGTAAAAGGCGACTAACGGGATCGGGTAGTCAGGTTCGCTGACTTGGTTGATGCATGGACCGATCCCAATTGTGTGGATCGACGCTCATGTTATCAATCACTGGATTGTCTGGTCCAGACTCGATTATTTACAGACCGCCGTCATATAGCTGGAATATTGCTGAGTGCGGCGTTAAACAACAAACAAACAAACAAACAATAGTATCATAGCTCATTGTTGTGTATACAGTAACACGCTTAGCATTTCGGTGAAAACATCACCTTCCTATTTTCAGTTACTACTTTAATGGACAAACCGCCAAGCTGGAAGACTTTTCTAAGTATTCTACAATGGATCATCTTATATCTGAACTACAGACAGTGATGAGTACGGTCCGAAGCCATCATGGTCTGGTGGCGTGGCTAGGGGAGACCTCGTCCGGCTATGGGGGAGGCACTCCTGGCATAGGTGATAGATATGTGGCAGGCAATCTGTGAGTATTTCTACGTTTTAGCTATCCAAATGAATTTGGTTTAAAAGGTTTTTAAACGGTTTCTGTCTCAAATTAGGATCTTTTTAAGAAAAGCCAGCAATCAAAGATTGAATACAGGCCGGAGCAGTTAGTGAGCGAGTGAGTATGGTTTTACGTCGCTTTAAACAATATTCCAGCAATATCACGGCGGGGACAGTAGAAATGGGCTTCACACACTGTATCCATGTCGGGAATCAAACCTGGGTCTTCCGGGTGACGAGTGAACGCTTTAACCACTAGGCTACCCGACCGCCCCTCGAGTGGGTGAAGCATACGTTGATCTTAATTGTCGGTTAACCTTGGAACTCGATATGCTGTGAAGCTATTGTAAATCGTCTCGTTCTGACGTGTAGAAGTTCAAGTATACATTGATATGATATACCGTTGATAATGTCTGCAGTACATGTGTGAACAATTAAATTTCGCTTTGTTTTCCCTGTTACATAAACGGCGCATTACGAAAGATCATTGTACGTACATGAAATTTGATAGTGTTGATTGCTATATCCTAATTCCAGGTGGCTTGATAAACCAGGTGCATCAGCAAAATATGGCCTAAAAGGGGTCCTGCGCCAGTCACTCTTCGGAGGGCACCATTCACTTCTTGACAGAAACAACGACCCCAATCCTGTGCGTACACGCATGTATCGTAAACATGTCATAATGTCACACTGTCGTTCAACAATGTCATTGCGTCGATGCTCCTTTGTCGGAATTCCACATCATCATATGTCACAGAACCTCCTGTTTGTAAAGCCCGGCTGCATTGGGTATTGGGTGATAAGGCTCTTTGACTTGTCTTATTATGCATCATCTTATTTCGACTATCACAACATCAACCATTGGTTTGCATACCCAGATATGTTTTTCATTTTTCATTTTGCTGACAATGGCACAAAACAACACACATGAATGCCAATATTGTCTTTCTGTATGGAAGCTCTCTTTGGGCAGGACTACTGGTTGACGCTTCTTTACAAGAGACTTGTTGGTAACAAAGTGTTTGATGTTCCGTCTTCATCTAACAACCTCCGACTGTATGCCCACTGTACGAAGCTTACCGAGTGAGTTGTTTAGTCACATTTTTTTCCCAACCTGTTTAAAGAGTCTGCTAGCAACGTTTTACCTTAATTACACTCAGACATTAACAAGTGGCAAACACTGAACGAAATGTGTCTTGGCCTACCATGACATCACCTTACAAATCATTAGCAATCAACATTATATCAAATACAGAAAGAAAGAAACAATGATACCCAAAATATAAGTTATAAACAAATATTCCAAAATATTCAATTTATCGTTGAGGGCCGGACATCATGTCATATCATCTCATCATGTGAGTGTGCAACATGCAATTAATATATGTTTAACACAATAAGAAAACATAACAATAACATTATATCAAAGTCAATATCCTCACAAACATTGAAAAAAACAGCCTAGACCTAGGCAAATGAATTTACAATCTGAATGTTATGTACTCTTTCGCTATTGGCATATGTCATGAATATATTTCATTCGAGTTCACGAGCTACAAAGCCATACTTCGATGTAATGTGTCCATGTGATAATACATGTACCAGTTGAATCGCGGTAATGAAACTATGCGTGACGTTACAAGCACATGGCGTCACATAAAACATTATGACGTAACGATGTCCTTACAGACCTGTTGGATTTACACAAAATGGCTACTGGCAAATCAAATGGCTAGATTTCACGAAAATAATACTAACAATCATATATTCTGATTCCGACATTTGTTATGACATCATCGATTCATGTTTCAGCGTGTACAACTACAAGCCTGGCAGTATCACAGTGTATGCCCTTAACCTAAATAGTGACCCCGTAATTCTAAGCATATCGGATCTGAACACCAAAGACGTGGACATATTCTGGCTGACACCAGAGGGGGGCGATTTGACGTCACAGTTTGTATATAATATCTTTTCTTTCAACCAAAGGGTTTTGTCCTTGGTTCAAGTTTCACAATATGTTGCAATAACTTCATGAATCAATGGTTCCTTGTGAACGCTGAGGATAGTTCTGGGACACATTTGACTGTGAAACAGCAGCTATAACAGAAATGGGTGAGTGTGTGTTGACTTGCTGCAGTCAATCTGAGCCTGACATGAGCAATTGTCCATGATCAGGGAGAATGCACACTATGGCCAACAGAACTAACTGCAGGATCAGACGAAGTAACTGAAGACGTACACATTTAAAATAGACAGATGAGACAACGATTGAAAGGAGGAATAATTAATCACTGTATAATATGGAGACCAATAGACATTTTTTATGTATTTCTTATCAGAAAAGTGCAGCTCAATGGCAAAACACTGCAACTTGTCAACAACCAAATACCACACATGACGCCAAAAGCTTTGGGAACAGGGACGATGACAGCACCTGGAAACTCCTTTGGGTTCATCGTCATCCCAAACGCCAACATAGCTGCATGCCGTTCACAAAGCCACGGTCCAATTATCGGATAAATGAACCAGCAGTCTGTTTTCCTAAATGTTTCAATAAACGCTATGATGTTTGTGTTGTGAGGATATAGACGGTATATATATTGAAATATGTTTGACTAAGGAAACTGCGTAAAACAATAAATAACTGACACTTACCGAACAAAATGTTTTCCAAACTAGATATCCTTTTGGAGAGAGTGAGTGAGTTGGGTTTAACGCCGCTTTTAACATTATTCCAGTTATATCCCGGCGTGTCAGCTTAATGTGGGAAGAAACCGCAAAGCGATGCAGGTCTCGGAAGTTTACCACTTCGGCGAAACCCACGAGCACGGGTATGGTGCTGACAAACCTAGAAACATCATCGTGGCGAATCGGGATTCGAACTCACAATCATAGGTGTCTGGCGTGCCCAAGGGACGCAAGTCTGCATAGCGAATCGTGGCGCCTTAGACGACCTGGCCACCCGTGCCCCCTGGTATCGAGGATGTGATATCGTTCAATAATATTCACATAGCAAATTCCCTTACACTGACTTACCCACCTGAACTAGAAATAAAGGTGACCAGAGAGATAGCCTCATCTGTTTCATATTTAGATCTATGCATAAAATTATGAGTGACAAAACACTCTCCACGAGACTGTATGACAAGAGGGATGACTTCAACTTCCCCTTCATGTCGAGCAATATTCCAGCAGCTCCAGCCTTTGGTGTTTACATTTCACAACTTTTGAGATACAATCGAGCATGCTCTTTCTACTCTTGCTACTCTCTACTTTCTACTCAAAAGTTGTTTTTTTTATCAAGGTTACAACATTCAAGACCTCAGTAAAGCTTCCCAAACGTTTTATGGTATACATGCGGAGGACATTTTCAATTTTGACACATCAGTGACAAAAACGATGTCCGATGCAATTTCTATTTTGACTTGTACCTTATGTTCCCGTGTTTTGTCAGGTGAATAATTGACTTGCCTTTGCATGTGGTTGTGAAGGGTGTCACCGTTTTGGGCAGGATATGCTCACCTTTTAGCGAACACTTGGTATCATCACTATTTGATAGTCGTTTGCTGTTTGACGCCGCACTCAGCAATATTCCACCTATATGACGGCCTATTTTATAGTGATTCATCCACACTTGCTCATGACATTTATGCAAGAGATTTCTATGGGATATGGAAGGAGTTTTGTCGCTTTAATTATATTCCTGATATATCTCCACAACCCATAAACAATCGAGTCTTCAATGAAGATGAATGTAGTTATTTGATGTAATATCATTCAGTTGTAAAGGATAAGGCTAAACACAAAGGTAATTCGCGGAAGATTGGTTTACAGATTCTGCTGAACCTTATAACTGTATTCTTTGTTTATTTGCTTCCTGGCTTACCAACGATTTGAGAACAAAGCCGTAAACTAAGTAACATACCTTTATGAAACAAACCGATCAGACATAGTGCTACACATGTGTTGTGTCCCTAACGTGTCTCTTATATCGGCTGTGGTACTGGAAAACAGCAGATTCTGACAAGCTTGACAACAGATGAAAAAAATAGGGTCGATAACATGTTAGATAATCGGAAATTATATGAGTACACTCCAAACAGACGTGATCAAGATCAATTTCTACAACGTGAAGATACGTATGGAGATAATGCTACGATCGATTAGTGCAAAAGTAACTGTCCTGGACGTACCAGCCTGTTCATCTATTGTGTCTAGGGTGTGTCATGATAGCAGAAGACAACGACAGTGTAAATATGTTTCCTGTACATGTCACAGCCCGTAGCACCAGAGTGAGTGAGTGAGTTAAAATTTAAGTCACATCGGCAATATTTCAGCCATATCGTGACTATATATAGTTAAATATAATGCATAATTCAAATTTATATAAAAAACTGTCAACGAAGAACAGTAAAATAACTAGACTTATCACAGAAGTAGACTTAAAACTAGTATGGAATCATAAAATTGACGGCACTAAACATAACATCACAGTATAAAAACAGGCTATAGATCGCCAGCAATGAAGGTAGATCACCATACTAGGGGCCATGGGGACCGTAACACCAGTAATGAGCTTCACACATTGTACGCATGTGTGATGTATCGACGTGTGTACACATCAGTGACGGTACTTTTATCCTTCATGTGCGAAGACTATACACCATGCTTAAAGAAAATAACGACACCCCTCCCTTCTGTGTTAAATCATTCTCTTCAAGAAACATCAAGATTTTCTTTAGTAAGATGCCTTCTTTCTCAATATAATATTGACTAAAGTTCCCAATATACTTAAATAGTGGTGTCCAATGTATGGTTACAAACAGCGCTACAAATCATTTGGTACCATATGGTAAATTGGCCGGTGCACTCAAACATTTCTTTCATAATTTTCTAATTTCAGTGATTTCTGAAGCTTCTTCATTGAGTGAAATTACGTCAAAAAATTAAAACAATTTAAAAATGACATCAAACGATGAAGAGAGTATTACCCTCGTGACTTTCCTCATGTAGGTTTCGCCTGGCCACCTGTGTCCCGATGCCGAACCGAACCGGGAATGGACAGTCAGTTAATGGAAAATCGAGAAATATACGATCTCGGGATTATCGCCTGTTATAACTATACGCAATCCAAAGATCTAGCTCACCCAAATGGATGTTATTCTTTATCCTTCCTCTGTGGTGATTCTGGGTGTCATGCTTGTCACAAGTGCTGGGATCATCAAAACATGCATTTTGTGTCTCTGAAAGGAGCAGAACTATTCTCTTTACACAAAACAATGACTGTTAAGGACAGTGAAACATTTTCATTTTCGTGAAACTCTGTTCCAAGTATTTTCAGGGACATTTAATCCAACACCAACGATCTTTATCACTTGTTGAATTTAAGCGGTTATAACGACCCTGTAATGTCACATCGTAACAATCTTAAACATAGACAATGAATGGTCTCGAGTTTGGAGCCCTCACGTTTCCGAGGCGTGTTACATACCTCAAAGTAGTAAGACGCACATGGTTTCAAAGCGGCAAAAAAGCAGGTACTTGTAATCACAGTGTGCATACTTCTCACGCTCTGTTTTGTGCTGACTGTGTGCATGTACATTACGTGCATGATAGTACAAATAAACGATAAACACATATTTTCAAACTATTCTTCCAACATGTCCAAGGGAATTCGACTTTTGTGTAAAAATGTTCTTGTTCTGTTTGTCAGAGGAGAGGCATCACACACCATGTCCAGTTCTGCTTAACAGAAATGAAATCTGTGATGGTTTCCTTCTGAAATGAATCAACAATCGGTATCTCTGATTCATACTTAGCCTTAACCAAATACCAATCAGTGCATTAAGAAAAATAGATGGTTTCGCCCGCACGACATGCACGGGGACTAATTTGTGATAACACAAGCAGACGTAAGAAGAGGTTGCCCCATTGGGATACATATTTTCATAAATCCAACGAGTTACATTCAACTGACTCTCAGGTTTACAGTCGAATACTACCGCTAGCAGAAGCAAAAACATTGTCACATGTCAGATTTTCGTTATCTTGGTCATTTGTTGTGGTATATATGATAGTTTGATATGGTGACTTTCCCTAATTGTCGCCAACAACTGAAGGGATCATGTAAATCCTGCTGGGGTCAATGCAGGTAGCAAAGGTACTGTACGTCCACATGGTCCCCAGTATGGTCCTTCAGTTGCTGGCGATCTATAGCTCTTTGTTTATATAATGTATTGTCCTGTCTAGTGATGTATTTTTATGGTTCCATGCTAGTTTTAAATAATAATCTGTGATAAGTCTAGTTATTTTACTGTCCCTTGTTGACAGGATTGTGTAGTTTACACGTATTTATTATGTATAACCATTGAAAGTCACGATATGGCTGAAATATTGCCGATGTGACTTAAAATCTTAACTCTCTCACTCAGTCACTGATATGGTGACTTAACAGCATGCATTTGATGGAAATGTTACGAGATAATCACGTGAGCGAAAGTTAAAACAAAGTAGGTGGCGATGAGTGAGTGAGTGAGTAAGGTTTTACGCCGCTTTTAGCAATATTCCAGGAATATCACGGCGGGGAACACCAGAAATGGGCTTCACACATTGTATCCATGTCGGGAATCGAACCCGGGTCTTCGGCGCGACGAGCCAACGCCTTAACCACTAGGCTACTCGACCGCCCCAGGTGGCGATGAATGTAGGTGGTTGTCACTCGTGACAGCTTCGGTACATCGGTCACAAACTGGGTGAGCCAGACTTTATCAGCTGTAGTCCTTGAGCTTCGGGACCGTGAAGATCCGGGATAGAATAGGTCTTCAGCGACCCATGCTTGCCGTAAAAGGCGACTATACTTGTCGTAAGAGGCGACTAACGGGATCGGGCGGTCAGGCTCGCTGACTTGGTTGATGCATGTCATCGATCCCAATTGCGTGGATCGATGCTCATGATATTAATCATTGGATTGTCTGGTCCAGACTCGATTTTTTTACAGACCGCCGTCATATAGCTGGAATATTGCTGAGTGCGGCGTTAAACAACAAACCAACCAACCAACCTTGAGCTTCGGCCATGTCAACTGTGTGCCAAGGACTTTATCAGCGGGAGTTCTTGCACTACGATCATGTCCTTCACTGAGTGTTCGTGACTTTATCAGCTGAAGTCCTTGAGGTACTGTCACTTTATGTACAAGTCCATTCATGCTGTATTTACGTTATGTCCATTTGGGGATTTGCGTGTCAAATCATTGTGATTCCACCAAAAAAAACAACGACAAACACCATTCTATAATCATAAAAAAATAGAAATTTCCACTAAAAGCAGTGTCCATTGTACGATTCCGACTCTATCATAAACATGTGTCTATAAATCAACTATACATCGAACAAACATTCAAATCACGATTTCGATGTGATTTATGTTGTTTTGTTGTGTCGGTGAGGTATGATGACTGGAAAGAATATTTGACTTATTCTAAAGCACCAAGAAGTTGTGACAAAACTAAATGACAAGAGATGTCTTCAGCTGTCCAATAGTTAACTTTCCCCTTGTATCGAGCAATATTCCTGCTGCTCCAGCCCTTGGGGTCGCCAGTTTTAAGGTACAATCGAGCATGTTGTGCCTATCAATATTTCAAAGAGCGTCATACAACTCTTGTTCAGAAGTTGTTTGATCAAGCCCTCGGTAAGACCTTCAAAATGTTTTATGGTAGACATGTGGCTGACGCATCAGTGACAAAAATGATGTCAGATGCAATTCCATATTTTGACTTGTACCATATGTTCCTGTGTTTTTTTTCAAGGTGAACAATTGACTTGCCCTTGCATGTGTTTGTGACGGTTACCACCAGTGGGGCAGGATACACTGGAGCCAACTGCACAAACAGTGGGGAAACTGACATTTATTGTCACATTTTTAATGATTCAATTATTTGAATAAAGTCCTTTGTTTTCTTATTTACAAATTATCCCTGCCTGAGCAACGTGAATCGAACCCGGGTCTTCGGCATGACGAGCGAACGCTTTAACCACTAGGCTACTCGACGGCCCCTTACCCACAAGGAGTGTGTTTCTGAAATGGATGTGTGATGTCATGCGGAGTGCATTATTATCTGCATCCATGTAATTATATAATTTAGGGAAATGCTTAATGTGTAAAATAAATCCTCCTTATGAGCCTCGAGGTTAAACGTGAGTGAATTATTCCTGGTTAGAGTTAGCTCCCTGGAGTGAATGAGCCAAAATTTATAGTCACATCGGCAGTATTTCAGCCATATCGTGACTAACAAAAAGTTATACATAATATATACATTTAAACAATAAAAGCCTGTCAACGAAGGATAGTAAAATAACTAGAATATCACAGAATATTATTTAAAACTAATATACAGCCATAAAAGATTTCACTATACGTAACGATACAATATAACCATACGATATGACTCATTGCCTTGTCATCGTACCACTACGGCGTGGGGGCTCGATTATTATAACAATCACTGGTTTATTGAGCCTAGGCATGTAATGCCATTTGGTAGAGGACTTGTATACTGGTAAACAATTTGAGTGATTATAAAACGTCAACTCCAGATAATAACCCGTCACGATAATGCGACGAAACAGATTCCATAAGGTGTAAAAGGCAAAATAGCGGTGAAAATCGAGAGTAATTTTTTATAAAATTCTATTAAAATAACGACACCGACAACAACGATATATGAAATAATTTCTGAAGCACCGATGACAGATTTGTTTTAATTTTGAGAAAAGCAACCAACATATAGCCTTGGGTAGTTTGGTTTTAGAACCATTGCAGCTAACAAAAGACCACTGAAGTTTGAAACGTAGTATAACCATTTCTACTTATGCGTAGAATAATTCACCTACTAGGCATGCGCACCATTTATCGAAAAGGGCCACAATGCGACAACAAGACGTTAGCAATATTTAAGATTGTCACATTGTCACGTTGTCGCACAATTGAAAGGCTCTGTTTATTTTTAGATGGGGCGACAATGCGACAACGCAACATGTTTTGACCTTGAGAGATGTCATTTTGTCACGTTGTTGCCCTTTGGGAAAATATAAAGTAGTACAAGTATTTAAAGCGCGACAATACGACAACGCGACATTGCGACCCATGGGAAAATTTCACTTCACGTGTTATAATGCATTTCATGCTCAGTTACATCAAGACCATGTTTGTCATTCATAAGTCTTATTTCCGTTGGAACAAAATCACACTCCAAGTGTCGGGCAGGAATGATACCGGTTCGACCACTTAGCGACCACCTGATGCATGTACTTAAATATGGATCTTTCGGCCTAAGGCATGCTTATCAGTTTGCAAAATGACATCAATAACACTAATTTAAAACTAGTTGAGAATATATAAAAGTCATAAGTATTTGTGAACAACACAATATAAAAATGGGCTAGAGATCGTCAGTAACAAATGGGAGATCACCATACCAGGGACCATGGGGACTTACAGTCCCTTTGCTTCCTGCATGGACACTGGCTGGATTTATATCATCCCTTCAGTCACTGGCGATATTTTACCAGTGAAGCCGAATATTAAAATGACAAAAATTCTACGTATTAAAATTCTGGCATGCATATAAACACTTCGAATGATGTGGGACTTACATACCCTCTTAGCAATCCGGAAAGAGTGATCCAACTGTAAAACCTCAGACAATCGATGACAAAATAGCGGACAGCATTAAGCATGGAAAAAAGGCCTACTTTTTGTTTTTCATTGATTAATGAACTCATGGCTGCGTGGGTTTACAGATGAAGCTTACATGCTGAAATATCCACATCTCAAAAGAAACGTGTATACACGTTACGACCGCAGATGCATACATCCGGACAATGAAATCAACGCAATCATATGTGTGTATTGACTGGATGAGCTTTGTTGACTTTGCTCTCTACTGCTAAAATGTCTACTGGCTTTGTAAAAGTAATATTGATCATTTGGGTGTCAGGTTCCAGGTACTCTCATCACTGAGATGCTCTGATTTATTTCGATTTCAGCAACATTCCTGCTATATGACGGCTGTTGGGATGCTATGTTTGCAAAGCTTCGTGTTACAGAGGACAAGTAAAACTACCTTGTTTGAATATGAATTTACAGCCACAATACTTGATTTGTTATGTACTGATCCAACTGTCTGACAGTTATTTACTATAAGCAGTCTTAAGATATAGTTTACAGTTTACGCTTATTGATTTATGGCACTAATTGAAGTAATGTGTACTTGCTGAAAAATATATAACTTAATGCATATTGATCTGTAACATTGACGTCCATTTAGGATTGTTCACATTTCTGTGGTCTTCTGCAGCGAAGCACACAAACTCGGTTGGCCTCCTGTTATGACGTCCAAAGTGATTGTGTGTCTACTCTTGGTCATTCTCACCTTAAATAACACCGAAGGTGAACATATGACATTGAAGGACAACGTTCTCATTATAAGAGTGGACAGAGCATGCAGTGTTTGCAAATATTTCAAAATATGGTTTGTGTTTGTGTGCGATGGTTGTCAAACACTTTCTTTGGTGGGATTTTGGATTGTTTAGGAATTGTGCAGTTTGTATCAATACGTAATATAAATTTCGAAAGGTTGTATGGTGATCGGAACGAGATAGTTCACTAAGGATAGGTCTTACTGACTTATATATCTTCATATGTGTTTAGCTTCCCTGCGGATAACGTCACCTGGAGACTGGGTGTTCATCAACACCTCCCTGTACGGCGTCGACATCAGGTCTTGCACGACGATGCCACTACAGATCAAGGCCTGTGACCAGGCACACGTGTGGTTTGGGGACGGCACTCCCACCAACTCCTATGAGATTGGTACCTGGAAGAGGGCAGAGACCGGGTTCAGACAGTGTAGTGAATGTTACAGCACTGAGAAATTCTACTCAAACCCGCGAGGCATACACTGCGATGAATTCAGGTAAGATCCCCGCATGGGTCCAAATTGTATTTATTATCAAGACGTAAATGATTATGTTACAAATACTTTGTCTTACTTGAGCTGTGTAAATATGTACCTATCTGAGTATCATTAATCATGGGTTACTCTCTATTCTTTGGGATACATGTGTATACTTCAGAATCGATATTGATAAATGTAAGAGTTTGTTGCCTGAAGTCGCCCAGCAACATTCTTGTTATGTGACGGCAACCTTTAGATAAACCAAAAAAGTGATGGACCAGGGACACGATAGTGCATTTACTGATTTTGTTGAAATAAAAAGCGACAAAGAAATATAAGTTTAATCAGCCATAGCATAGGTGGTGAACATATATAAAATATACTCATGCCCTGAATGTTTTCCCACAATTAATACAGCTCACTGAACAAAGCTTTTACTCCCCTGACAGTAAAAAACTTTCAATGATATTTTTATGTACCAGTACTCGATTATGTGTTTTCTGTTGATGCCATTAGTCTTATGCACCTGTGGTGGGCACGGGTGGCCCAGTCGTCTAAGGCGCCGCGATTCACTATGCAGAGTTGCGTCCCTTGGGCATGCCAGAAACCTATGATTGTGGGTTCAAATCCTGGTTCGCCCCGATTATGTTTCTAGGTTTGTCGGCACCATACCCGTGCTCTTGGGTTTCACCGAAGTGGTAAACGTCTGAGACATGCATCACTTCTGGCTTTCCTCCCACATTAAGCTGACACGCCGTGATATAACTGGAATACTGTAAAAAGCAACGTTAAACCCAAATCACTCATTCACTCACTTATTTCATTTTTTTGTCCGAGTGAGTAGCAATATTCCAACAATATTATGATGGGTGACACCAAGCAATGGGCTTCACACCTTGTACCAATGTGGCGAATCAAACGCTTCAACGACTATGCTAGAACAAACTGGGAATATGAAGAGGATATTTAAGGATATCATCATACCTGGACTGATAGTTGTTCATTTAATACGCTGAACATCTACAAAGAAATACATATGAAATGGAAATATATTTTCTCCAAAAGTACATGCCCAGAGATCTCAGCTTCAAGAGTATATTTACAACTAAAATAACACAGCATATTACTACAGCTATCTGATATGCCCAGGCTAACATTATTTACTAGAAAAAAGACATGAAGAACATATACATCCAGATACCTCCAGTTTCAAATATTTTTGTGTGGGTTTAACACTTAATTGTACAAAATGCCCCCCCCCCCCCCCCCCCCCCGCACACACACACACACACACAAATTGTGACATTTTAATTTTTAGCCTACACTTTATTTGCTGTGCTTGGATACTCAGAATGAGGTATAATACTTAATACAGTAACACAGTTAAGTGTCGTCAGACAAAAACAAACAAACATGTAGACAGGATAAGAAGAACACTCTCAAAGAATGTTGATATCGTGGTACGCGAACAACTGAAACACAATAAGTTGGGTACACTATGTGTAACATATTCAAACGTAAGGAAGCGTTATCGTGTGTCTTAAACGAACGAGTACGACTTATATTTTTAAGAGAGTATGTATGCAGTCGTCGAATCTACAAGACGGGGTATTCCTGTCTCCAGAGGACGATAAGTTGCATCTCCTTTATTGCTTTGTTAAGCCCTCAATCATCTCAGTGATTGAATCGATGGGTAAATAACGAGAAGAGGAAACGATCGACAATATCCACAAAAGGAAAATCGATCCGTTATTCAACACACAGAATTAAAGTAGAGTTGTGTGAAATAAGGGATCGCCCGCGTCTAATCACGACTTTAAGTTGAAGACCAAGTTCTCTACAGACGAGTGATTATCTCCTCCAACCAGCTACTCAGTCTCGGAAGCCCGAATGAATACAGTAAACACAAATAATCAAGACAAATGTTTATCATAAAGAGAGAAGGGTGTAATGTAATACACATCTCCCTATCTGCGCAGGTATGTCTTCGAGATCTGTTGCGCGAGTACCAAGGGTCCAAACTGGTGAAGGCCTTGAACGTCCGTCACTGAGATGTCTCGGAGGTAATGGGATGCGAACACTATATCGGATTTCCAAAAACATCCCTCCATAATTGCGGTCAAGGAGCAATTACTAGTGGAAGCGACAGCACTGGTTTCGTAAGGATTTGATGCAACTGTAGCAGGCCAGCAAATGTGTAGGCTTGTAGGATCACTTAGCGTATGCAAAAAGAGATTGTGGTAGGGGATACTTCTGTTGTAGCTGCCGCAGAGAGCGGGATGAATAACTTCTTACGTAATCGACGAAGTGTTTTCGCCGCTTCCATATAGATTCGAAGTGCACGTACCAGACACCAGATTGTAGAAATCTTAGTGCCCGTTGTAGTTGTGATGACAGAACCTTTTAGTTTATGAGATGACCGAAGATAGTGAAGTTATTCAGCAATTTGTTGCGGCGATACCGTGGCAGTAGTGGAAATGTCATGTGAATGACAAAACGATTCAAATGCCTTCCATTGATGGTCATATAGTGCTTTCGTAGATGGTCTTGGCCACTTGTTCAGAATAACACTTAGCTATCAATGATTTCTGTAAATGTTCCAAACGCATAGATTGAGAGTTGTTGGCGATGGATGACAGAGCTGAGAGTGATGTTATGCAGAAGATCTTCCCTAGAGGTAGATGGTAAAATTTCCTGTCTGCAATACTGCGTGTTGGCCAGTTGGGCGCAACCAAAAGTAGAGTGAGGCGATTGGTCGTTGTTATCTTCCGTAGAACCCGATGTAGAATGCTGGTTGGGGGAAAAGTGTAAGCATGTAGATTGCTAACGCATCGTGGTCCCAGTCTAGTGGGTCTGAGATTGATGATACAAACTGTCGAAGAGGGCTCTGATGAACTGGAAATCGTTTCGCACTTTTTGGTGTTGATGATCCAACCTAGTTGGTGAAGTAGACGTTGAGAGAAATCACGGTGACGAAGTAGAGTGTTCAAATCCTTGTTTGCTTGAATACAGTCGTCAATGTAGGTTTTGAAGACGATGCCTCGAGTGTTGAGGAACTTGATGATAGGTCTATTGAGGCAAGTTAATAGCCACAGGGTGGAGGAAATTCCAAATGGGAGCACTTGCCATTGGAAGTGTTGGCCTAGGAACACAATTCGAAAATGGCGGTGCCCTGGCAGGAAAGGGTCTTGAAGTACGCGTCTTGTAGAGCTAGGCGGATCCTGAAGTCGTGGGATGAATAATCGTTCGTAGTAGGGCGATTGATGTCATGCCAAAGTGTGAAGGCGTCTCCAGGTATAGTTTGTTGAAGGTTTTCATGTTGAAGATGAGATGTAGTTGAGGACTGTCCTTCTTGGGAACCAGAAAAAATGGAGACCAGAACCCTGGTGTCATTGGCCAAATGCCCAGACGTTCTATTGCATTCTTTACAAGTAACATGCTTATGGCGTCTATGAGAACTGCAAGTTGTTTGCCTGGGAACAGATGTTGAGACAGTTTGCACGTCGTCGGAGATGTCCTGGCAAGAGGTAGAGGATAACCTGTTTGTAGGAGACGTGACACATATGGGTCGTCTAGGATGCTCCAGTTTATAGTGAATGTGCCATTTTTCCGCCTAAAGGAAAATGGAATGGCTGAAGTCGGAAAGTCCCAGTCGTTCTTCTGTAGTGAGACATTTGGGGTAAGTGTCTCCTGACTTAGGAGTTAGTGTTTCCTTTAGTTTCTGAAAAGGAGACGGTGCGTCCGCATGATTTCCCTCCTGTTGGCAACCTAAGCCACGGCCACGAAAAGAAGTAGACCCAGTACTAAAAACCTCTCTAAGGTCTCGTTGAGAGGGAGTAAAGGTTGGTTGCCTTTGGAATTTCCTTTGCTCTTCCAGTTCCAGAACAAGTAAGTCAACAGTGACATGCAGGGAAGTGTCTCTTTGGACTTCATTGGTGACCTCCTGTATGCGCCCAGCGAAAAGGGAGGCTGTTGACCATGGCAGCTGGTACAGCCTGTTGTGAAATTGATCATCCCATGAGCAATGCTGTAACACCCAACGTCTACAAAGAGTAGGGATAGATCCCTCATGGTGAGCAAAGAGCCTTAGTATAGCTGTTGTTTTATCCTGGATGAGGGTCACAGTACCTCGAATACAGGATTCTTCCGCGGAAGATGCATGAGCTAAAGCCGATGAGAGTGCTTAAGTTGCTGATAAAATAGCGGAGACCAACGGGAGGGTCCTTTGAACAGTGGTGTCGAGGTGAACGAGGTCCCTATCATCCACTGAAGAAGCAGAGTACGGACGCTTAGGAGCTAATGTTGCTCCTAGATGACGAAGCTAGGGAGCTATAGTGGTCTGATGACTCTGATTCTGGTGGTTGGTCCACTGAAAGGGATGTAGTGGCTGTCGATGCAGATTGAGGTACCGTTGTTGGTACAGCAGGTGCCGGTTGTGGAAGACATGCTGCAGCTCGCGAGGGATCCATGATATAGGGATAGCTTGAGGTGGAGCTTGTGATGTATCAGGAGTCTCTGATTCACACAAAACAGGAGGGCATCAAACCGGAGATGGTGATGGGGAGCAGGTACGATGAGTAGGTGAAGTAGAACTCTGCCTATCTTTAGGTGAAGGGCGTCTACTAACGGTAGCTGATGGGAGTGGTCTTTCTCTATTCGCCGAGAATCCTTATGACGAGAAGAGGAAAAATGGCTTGACTGAGAAGGTCTGTAATCCAGAAAAGCGGGATCAAGAGGATACCCATGCCTTGGAGGTTGGGGATCCCTGTAGTGTGGGTATCGTTCCAACTCATGTACGTACGCACTATATGAAGTAGGGTTCCAAGGGTAATCACGTTGATGAAAATATAAAAATGTGAGGGTACTCTCTTGGTCGAAAATCCGGATGGATGAGTGAAGGAGAGATCGAGACATGTAGGATGGATGACTAAAAGACTCATTGTAGCGTTCATCCTCCGAGCCTAGACGTAATGGGTCTGAATAGTCTCAGTGTGAGACAAAATAAGTGAATGAGTGATATTCTGCTCGCCTTTTCATAAGACGAGTAACCGATCTGTAAGTGAACGATGCATCTTAGGGGAATCTCTCGAATGTCTCCGATCCTTGGAGGTTTTATGATTTCTCGTGTCCCGTTGAACCTCCTTTGAACCTCCTTTGAAGTGTGTCGATACTTAGTCGTATGTCCGTATGTCCTTCGAGGTTCAGTCAGATTATGTTCGTTGAACCTCAGTGGTTCGTCGAGGTTCTGTTGTTGTTTTTTTATCTGAAGATGTATGTTTCGAGTACGGCGATGTTTGGAGGTTCGATGATGTTCGGAGGTTCAAGGTTCAGGGTGCAAGATTCGAGGTTCGGAGGCCCTATGTTCGTAGGTTCGAGGTTCCCTAGTATCCTGGCCCGCCGATGAGGGTGATCGGCCCGATCTAGCTTTCTTGGCCGGTGTTTTCTTGGTTTTCGTGGATTTTTCTGCAGTCTTAGAGATACAATCTGACACCCGACGCCGACATTTATGCAGGTACAGTTGGAAGGATTTGTCTGATAGATGAGCAGAGTTGGCAACGCTCTAAAAAGCTGCATAATCCTCGACAATCCAAACACTGAGAATGAGGGTCAGACGGAGAGAAAACACGTCGGCACAAAGTGCAGACAGATCTCCGTGTGGACTGCTCGTCCATTATGAAGAATAACTATCCCAAACAGGGATTAAGGTCAATTTGCAGGCACGAAGACAACAAAAATATGAAGCTATCTTGCAAGGGAAAAAAACACCAAAATGTATTCCTGTAATAACAACACGTCACCACTACGTGGCGATTTGAAAGAGAATGAGTTGACTGGGATAGATACGTGATCAGTGCAAGAGGGACAACAAGCATGCATAGCGTGCATGATCCAGATCTGGGAGGTGACCGTGGCGATGTGAGGTACAACAGGGTTGAATAACTTTATAGAAGCTGGAAACCTTTATTTCAGACACGTTTCAACTCAGAATCGAAAGAAGAAAGAAGAATGCATAGTGTGAGATAGGATAAGTTTAAAAATTGTTCGTTTTGCAACATAGTACATTTATCTGCGTGTTTGTTTGTGCAACTGGACAATTTACATATACGTTATCTGTAGATCATTTCATCACCACACTTTAGCCATGTGTTTTCTGGAGCACCGTGCACATAATAGTGAATTGTGGGTACGTGGACATGATCAATACTTAGGATTACATTATACATACTTTGTTGAATTGTATTGTCTTGGAAGAACCCAGTTCCCCAAAATGAAATACAGTTGATACACATAAGAACCAAACTGTTTAAATAAAGTATTTACTTTATCACGCACAAACAAATGCACAAAATCTCAAGCAGTCGTCATTCAGTGTGACTCTCAAACTTATCTGCGTCACAAGTGTTCTAAAATGTCTTATGTACACTTATGGTTAATGATTTCAAAGAGTCCAGTAAGTCGTACGGTACATGTAAGGTAAACACAAGCCATAGAACCATCTTATTCTAAAATTAGAAATCCATTGTACGATTCCGATTATATTTTACGCAAGTGTTTATGAATCACTATCCATCAGTGACGATTTAGGCCTTTACTGGTGACGTTACTTCCGGGGTAGAATAGGTCTTCAGCAACCCATGCTTGCCCTAAAAGGCGACTATGCTTGTCGTAAAAGGCGACTTACGGGATCGGGTGGTCAGGCTCGCTGACTTCGTTTATGCATGAAATAGATCCCAATTGCGTGCTTCGATGCTCATGATATCAATCACTGGATTGTCTGGTCCAGACTCGATTATTTACAGACAACCGTCATAAAGCTGGAATATTGCTGAGTGCGGCGTTAAACAACAAACAAACTAAACCAAACCTTATCTTTTATAGCAAACGTAACTGCCACTTACGAATGGACCAGGCACACTATAGGAACAAATGGGAAACAATTTCGTTTTGTTTGAACGTTACCAAAGTGTGAAATATAAAGGAGTTTTAAACTTCATTTGATACTAGGCGCTTTAGGAAGTGGTTTTCGAAACAACTAAGAACAAACTTGTCTCAATTCCGTATTCTTTTGTTGTTGTGTTACAATTGATGTTTTCAGGTGGTTCTGGTTCCGATGGGGTGAAGGTCGTCTGGAGTTTGGCGAAGGTCGCATTGCTGGCTTGCAGCTTGTGTTTGATGAACCAATCAACAGACCCATTGAAGAGTTCAGGGTGTCATCATATTATTACACGGTCGAGTACATTCTGGGTATGTTAGTGCTATTGTAAGCATCACCCATCCCAACACACACACACCACACCCTGCCAAAACACACACACACCACACCCTGCCAAAACACACACACAAACACAAGCATACATACATACAAACATTGAGGGGGATATTGAAAGGCGAGTCCCTCAGTGCTTCTAAAGCACTGAAACAAATAAGCAATTCAGCATCAGACTACACAGTTGAATGTGACATCTTATTGACACATAGTGTCTCACACATTACTTTAGAAATACCTGTAGGCACCTTTTTATTACTAGCGAATTTCAATTCACCGTACGTCATTACCTTATGACTAAGTAAACTGCATTTATTTACACAAGTCACCCTGTGTTCTGAACATTTTCTTTCCAATACGCAAAATTGATCCACTTTGTTCTGCTGTGAACAGATCCAGTGTAATAAGAAAAGAATATCCACCTCGGGGCTTATGGTAGCAAGTAATTGGGGACGTCATTATTTCACGCATAATGGATGATCAATAGAATCAGCTTCATGTATTTACCAACAGATCAGTTATTGTTCTTGGTGTTGCATTGTAATGCTATTATCTCACAGAATATATTGAAAAGCGTAGATGTGAGAAATGAAATTTCACATCACGCATGTACTGGACATTGTGCACGTGCACATAGAAACCAAAGTGTGTGCACCTATAGGAAACTCAAAGTCACTAATGCAAAGAGCTAAGTACACGTGTAGGGGTTTCTCTACAAGTGGAATAACGGCCAATACCACGGGCAAACCTACCGGGATAGAATAGGTCTTCAGCAACCCATGTTTGCCGTAAAAGGCGACTAACGGGATCGGGTGGTCAGGCTCGCTGGCTTGGTTGATGCATGTCATCTTACCTCAGTTGCGTAGATCGCTGCCAATGAAGTCAGCCACTGAATTGTCTTGTCCAGACTCTATTATTTACAGACTGCCGTCATATAGCTGGAGTATTGCTGAGTGCGGCTATAATTTTTTTTTTAAAAATACGCACTCTGATGCCATCAAGATGTACATGTCGTTCATGGATCGCCAGAAATGGATCTACACGCCCGAAAATAATTTACAAGAAATTTATCGTCGGTACACATTCACTGTGATTGCATCATTTCCCATATTTTAGGGCGGGAGTGTATTTTCCTGATCATTCTACTGGTGTGCACAGATCGTAATGAAACAGCAACCAGAAAAGTGTGATTCGGGTTTTGAATTGGTTGTCTATGTTGAAGTAGTAGATGTAGAATGAGTGCCAGTACTTTATTGGAATATAAATTTACTCTCGAGTCTTACAGCGCAGACAAGTACTCGTGACCCGTAAATAATTAACAATGTGTTATCATAGTGTACATGTATATACTGTGCTTATACAGACATCTCTGCTCAAATGGGGTTTTATTTGTTTCCCGATCAGTGGCTACGTATGCATACCAGGTATCATTCTCAACTACCCGGAGGTGCCTATAGTCCTGGTGGGTTTCTTCATCCACCTCACACATCGGGTACTCGTTCCCTGTTGGGTGAACAGAGGCTCGGTTGAACAAAGCCACTTGCCCAGGATGACATCTTTTTGACACTTGGGGTGTTGGTGTTTATGGCGAAATAACAACCTGATCACTAGCGGGATCAGATCTCAACACCTGGTGCTTGCTTACCCCACGCTTTTGTACTTTTACCTGTCCCTAAAAGCAAGGCTAATTCCTATGTAAATTTCGAGGTACAACCACCTCGGTAACACTGTAGTATTGACAATATTGGTCGTAATTCATGACGGGATATAGAGACTATTCTGCGAGCATGTGTGCCATAGGGATTTTACCAACCGGGTGCAGAATTCTTAAACGAGTTTCTTAAAATCAATATGATTTACATGCGATTGTTATAATTTCTTCATTACCCATAATTTCTTAATTCTTTTAAACTCCCCTTCAGAAATGTTCACTGATCACGAGCGCTGTCTCACAAAACCACGATTGTAGAAAGACGTCAACAATCTTGAGCTATGGCGTCTTTTCTAGTGTGACGTCAATAATACCGTCCAGGTGGCGTAACCAAACAATGGTGAAGTGATATTTGCAACAGAGAATATAAGTAGATTTTTATGAACTCTGTTAATTCTAACCACATGGGTAATGCATAATTGCATTGCACTTAACTCAAATGACAATTACGAGAGCTTTTAGCTTTGATCCAATTTCTAATAAAGACTTTCGAAACTGGATATATATTGGGAAATTCCAGTGAAAAGAAAAACAACTTGAGGGGAATAAAAAGCATGTTGAATGGCAGTTTCTTGCAATATACAGCTATCTTAACCTCGCACACTGAGATACATTTGTGTTTGCAGGTGAAGGCTATGAGTCCCAATATGGTGTAGCCAGCCTGAGTGGGAGATACTCCGACGGGCTGCTGTACGAGTGCAAGGCCTGGAGTGGTGTACACTGTGCCACGCAGTGTCAGGCACACGGAAACTGTCACATGTACAGCTACCAGAAACACCAGGCTATCTGCGCCCTCTACAATAGAGATATGTCATCATTCACTTTGACGTCCGAAACTGGATGGGTTTCGTACCAACTTCGTTATTGTGATTAAATCCTTAGTTTCTGAATGGGGAACACGTTATTGGTGATGTTTCTGGTTATTTCCCATCAGAACATGCACATAGACTGTATTGTACACAAAGTGGTATACATGTATATTTAGCCGCCATATAGCTGGACTATTGCTGAGTGCAAACAAAGGAACAAACATGTATATTTAGAGAGAAATGTAATGTCATGTAATAAGATTGCAGCACTGGCTGTTTTAGCAACAATTTGGGGTAATTGTGGGTGGTGTCACACGCTGAACATACTGCAGGTAAGTAACCATTAAGAGGATAAATGGCGTCAAATATGGCGTCAAATATAAGAAATATCCGCTGGTACACATGACTCTCGGCTCATACATATTGTAAAGAGGGTATTTCAAAATTAAAATGCAAAAGTTTTATAAAAAAAATCGGTTCGTACAAAACTGAATTGTGAAATCAGCTAGAGACCACACAAAACCAATGAATAATGAAAGAATTACATTATCGTAAGTTTTCAATTACAAAAGGTCATATGATGGATGAAGTAGCAGCAGCAACAACAATCAGGTTTATAAAAATAATCAGTGCACTCGAATGTCCAGAATTTATTCACCTTTCAATGTCTGTCTTTCAATACGTGCGCCGATAAAGTGGAGATTGGCAGGAATTCGGTGATTTTTTATAGGTATCCCGTCTGCACTATAGAGTGAGTGAGTCATAAAGGGCGCTCGGGAAAGGCCTGAAATCGCCCTCGCCTTGCCAGCCAGACTTTTAGAATCTGTCACGTTCGAATGCTCTCAAAAGTCTATTTTGAAGTTTGTTTACTTACGGTGCAACTCGGCGATTGTAGGTTTCAATCGTTTATGAGCGCCTCGGTCGTTTGCTGATACTGACAATGTCCAGAAATTAACCCACAGCAATCTCTACATAACGATATGATTAGTACATGTCTGTGCATTTGTTACATAAACGCTTTGTGCATAGAAGTAATTATCACTTTTGCATTTTTGCTAGAGTGTTTCTTCGTTTCTATAAACTGTTCTTAAATATGTGTTGAACAGTTTCTCCTTCCCTAAATGTCACAAATGTGAAACAAAATTGAATTTTAGACAACAGATTATTGCAATATAATGCCATTGGAAGCGAACCAACCAAGTAATGGTTTGACATATGTTCATGATTTTTTTCACCAACAACATCTTTTAGTGAATATCTGTCTTGAATTTGATAAACTGTGTGTAATTGTAAATATGTTATGGCAGTTTTGTTGTGTTAATATTTTTTCATTGTAATCATCGAAATGACATCTGGAGGAAATAAAGAATCCCACTTTCTCTCTCCCTCTCTCATTTTAGTTTTGTATTGTCCACCTGACATATGCAGTTTCTTATACGACTCTTGCTCAAAAGCTGTTTGATCAAGGCTATATATAAGTTTCCGTTAAGTGGCTCATGATTATGACTGTGTAATGTGAGTGTGAGTGAGATGGCTTTTAACAGTATTCCAGTTATATCGCGGCGTGTCAGCTTAATGTGGGAGGAAAGCTCGAAGTTATACAAATCTCAGACGTTTACTACTACGGTGAAAACCACGAGCACGGGTATGGTGCTGCCAAACCTAGAAACATAATCGGGGCGAACCGGGATTCGAACCCACATCATAGGATTCTGGCGTACCCAAGGGACGAAATTCTGCAGAGCGAATCACGGCGCCTTAGACGACTGGGACACCCTGATCCCCCCTATGTGTGAGGAAGGAAGTATGAGAATGTTATCAGTTTGAGGTAGCTGACCCTGTAATGAAAGGGCATTGATTGTGAGAACATGGGCTGATTTCCTTTTGGAGTTTCAAACTAAAGTGCATTATTTCTTATATAAGATTGACTTAAGTGTATCCTTCATCGGATACAGAACATCCTTTCACCTACTGAGCCCTTAATCCAAGATCATGGTATTGTATTTGCATTGTTTGAAGTTCGTTTCAAGTTTGAATATAAATGCTCAAAAATATCACCCTGTGGTTTTTCTTTCGAATTTCACCCTGGGAAATATGTTGGTTAATAGATCGTCTCAACGTCTTCATCTGAGTTTTTCGTAAGTGTCTCTCATTGTTTTGAGCAATTTTATTAGTCTAACATATTTCAACGGACACCTAACATGCCGACATTCCTAAAACACTAACATCAATGCGTTTTGGGAAAAAAGTTTATTAAAACATTGAGGAACAGGATGCTGGTTCAAATATCCGACAGACCTGCGAACATCCGGGATAGAAAAGGTCTTCAGCAACCCACACTTACCGGAAAAGGCGACTATGCTTGTTAAGAGGCGACTAACGGGATCGGGTGGTCAGGCTCGCTGAAATGGTTGATGCATGTTTGTTTGTTCGTTGTTTAACGCCGCACTCAGCATTATTCCAGCTATATGTCAGCAGTATGTAAATTGTCGAGTCTGGACCAGACAATCCAGTGATTGACATCGTGAGCATTGATCCACGCAATCAGTATCAAAGGAAAAACGTGCATTTCGCGTTCGGGAAACTAGGCTTGTCATCACGTGTTGAACTGTGAGCAACGGTGATAGTCTTTTGGACGTATTGATACATAACATAGTTTCCCCGACACGAATGGGATTTGATGGCGATCATTAATGATTAAGAAGGGATTAATTGGATTTACATTGGAACAAATACTAAGTAAGCAAGAAAAATTATTCATTTTTACACTTGACTAACTATGTAATGTAACAATGACTTATGTAGGCTTCTTTTTGCATTCGTGACTTATTTTAAGTAATATTATACTATACAATGCTACTCTCGATGGATTACTTAAGTTCGCCCTGCTTTTCAATTAATGACGGGAGCTAATGTGTTGCTTTTGTCTATCCTTTCTTTTAATCACTTCATTTGGAGGATCACTTTGTATCTTGTTTCAATCATTTTATCTGTAAACAAAATTGGGACAGATGTGAGTTGGGTTTAGCGCCGCTTTTATCATTATTCCAGTTATATGAAGAATTTTTATGAAAGGAAGATACATACATCGATCAATGCTCCAAATTTGTATGCGCCATTATGGGTAATACAGAATGCATGAATAAACCATATTGATTGATTTCGAAAAAGCTTTCGTTTCAGTTGAATAAGATTTGTAGAATCTTCCTTTGATTGATTCGATTTTGCCTATTTTAACAAAAATGAATATAGACACTGTGGTCCTTACACTTTTTGTTAGAATAACTGTTCTCATAAGTCACAATCATAAGCTTACAATCTCTAAATCATCGTTTTACAACACTTTCTCGACACTATTACTAATAAACAAAAAAGTTAAATGTATTTGGAAGGTTAACCTGAGAAGGTTTAACGTACCAGTACTATTATTAAAACATATAAATTCTCATTGAACTAATAAACCCATCATACGACTTGCATCCAACAGAAATGGGGTCTAAATAATTAAGCAAAAATGTCTCACCTAATGTATTAAGTTGGTAATGCAATCAACATTGTGGAGGAAGCAAAATGTTTTGGGGTTAATATTTGACAGACATTTAACCTTTCTACCACACATTATATATCTTAAAGCTAAATGCCTGAAGGCTCTTGATCTACTCAAAGTTGTCTCCAATTCAAATTGAGGAGGGGATCAAACAACACTCCTTCATTTATATCGTTCCCTTATCCGGTCAAAACTTGATTATGGCTCCATTGTTTATGGTGGAGCCTGTGAAAGCAATTTAGAAAATTTCTTTGAGTGGCATTTAGAAGTTGGAGTGATGAAGTAAGACGAGTTCTATGGATGAACAACTTCTTTATTACAATTAGTGCGACGTTTCGGTGTAGATCCTAACACCTTTATCAAGCAAGTGATCACTTGCTTGATAAAGGTGTTAGGATCTACACCGAAACGTCGGACTAATTGTAAGAAAGAAGTTGTTCATCCATAGAACTCGTCTTACTTCAATTTAGAAAAGTTAGATGCAATACACCATCAAGGACGACGGCTCTGTATTGGAGCATTTAGAACATCTCCTATTGACAGTTTATACACAGAGGCTGACAACGCCGTATAAAGTTATCTCTACAATTTATCACTCAATTGGCTTCGAATCCAACCGCATGTCGTTGCTGCTAATATAGATTTAGATTTAATCACTTCTCATCGACTGTCTAATCCTCCTTGGCAGTTGGTCAGACCGGAAGTGGACCTCTCACTCACTCAGTTAAAGAAATCTGACACAAATGATTTAAAATACCAACATGAATATTTACAATTACGACACAAATATGATTTACATCGTTCAATCTTCACGGATTGATCCAAGGATAGTGGCAAAGTTTCCAGTGCCACTGTCATTATATCAAAAATCATATCTACAAGAATCCCAGACAATAGCTCTATTTTTACTGCTGAGGCAAACACTATAAAAACAGCCTTGGACTTTATTCAACATCAGTCTAACAGTAAACAATTTATCATATTTTTCTGATTCTCTTCCATGCCTTCAAGCACTAAACAATGTCTCTTTAAATCATCCATGTATTCTTGACATTTTAAAATTGTACAATGATCTGTCCACTGGCCAGTGCGACATCGTATTTTGTTGGTAACCAAGCCATGTTGGCATCGTGGCCAATACAAAAGCTGACATTGCAGCTAAGGCTACCCTTGAAAAGTCTGTCTCTAACATCCTGATTCCACACTCTGATTTTAAATCTTGAATAAAAGATTATTTAAATCATTTAAGACAAACAAAGTGGAATACCCAGTTATAGTCTGAAGGTAATTTAAGGTACCAACGTTTACTAAAATATCTGAAAAAACTATTGGGCCTACTCCAGTCAAAGTTGGTATGAGATTATTAAACAGTCATACATAACTGGATATTACATATAAAGACAATCGCCGCATGAATAAAAAATCTGTCTATTTAGCTATCACCATATTTCGTCAAAAACCAGACCTGTTCGTCACGTGTGATACGAGCATTCATTAAAACAGCCATCTGCATAATGCTACCCCTGACACAGTTGAACCAATCAACTCAACTCGAAAGGGTGCACGGGAATCACGCACGTTGAGACCCCCAACGCTAACACCGTATTCGTGCTTGCGTGATTCCAGTGCACCCTTTCGAGATGAGTTGATTGGTTCAACTGTGTCATATGGCCCTGTAACACAGGGGTAGCATTATGCAGATGGCTGGACTTTGACTGGGGTAGGTCCAATAGTTTTTCAGGTATTGTAGTAAACAACGGTACCTTAAATTATCTTCCAGACTTTTGGTAAGAACAAACTGCATGCAATAAAACCAACTCTAGGATATACCTACTTGGGTTGCCAGTCACGACACGATGAAGTTGTTTTACGACGATGTCACATTAGCCATAGCCGTTATACCCATAAATATTAGCATCCCCTGTGATGTGAGAATTTCAGTTAAGCATATTTTGCTTGACTCTATAGACTTTTCTCTCACAAGGGATACTTATTATCATTCAACGTCTTTTTAATAATATCAACGTTCGTTAAATTCTCGTTTTTTTGTTATTTGATAAATTTTAAATTTTGAATTCTTTTAAATTAGTGTGATATTATTAACAAGTGATATTATTGAAGGCGGTGTCACAACCCCAGTAAGGTGGTCTAGCTTTGGTTGCCAGTGGTATATAGCCCAGTTTTATCTTGTACCTAATCTACTGAAGAATTCTTTGTTTTTATTGTGAACTGGTTTGTTTTATACATTATCTGTGATACATGACTTACTGTTTTACTATCCTTTAATAAACAATGCATTAATAATAATGAACTTGTTTTCATCGCAAAATGGCTGCAATATTGCCGATGGGATGTAAAATTTTAACTCACTCACTCACTCACTTTCGTTGGAGGTACTTTCCAAGAATATTTAATTTCGGGAAGAATTTGTAGGATATAGGTATTAATAAATGTTATTATCTGATGAAATTGTAAAATTACTTCTTGGTTGGTTAGGAAGTTAATGGGAATCAATTCAGAGCGATATTTATCCTATAGCAATCCAGAAAGAGTGATCTAACTGTAAAATCTCAGAAAATCGATGACAAACTAGCGGCCCATCATTAAGGATGGAAAAAGGCCTACTTTTTGCTTTTCATTGATTAATGAACCCACGGCTGCGTGGGTTTACAGATGAAGCTTACAGGCTGAAATAGCCACCTCTCAAAAGAAACGTGTATACACGTCACGACCGCAGAAGCATATACTCGGACAATGAAATCAACACAATCATATGTGTGTATTGACTTGATGGCGCTTTGTTGACTTTTCTCTCTACTGCTAAAATATCTACTGGCTTTGTAAAAAGTAATATTGATCAGTTTGTGTGTCAGGTTCCAGGTACTCTCATCACTGAGATGCTCTGATTTATTTCCATTTCAGCAACATTCCTGCTATATGACGGCGGTTGGGATGCTATATTTGCAAAGCTTCGTGCAACAGAGGACAAGTAAAACTACCTTGTTTGAATATGAATTTACAGCCTCAATACTTGATTTGTTATGTACTAATCCAACTGTCTGACAGTTATTTACTATAAGCAATCTTAAGATATAGCTTACAGTTTACACTTATTGATTTATGGCACTAATTGAAGTAATGTGTACTTGCTGAAAAATATATAACTTAATGCATATTGATCTGTAACATTGACGTCCAGTTAGGATTGTTCACATTTCTGTGGTCTTCTGCAGCGAAGCACACACACTCGGTTGGCCTCCTGTTATGACGTCCAAAGTGATTGTGTGTCTACTCTTGGTCATTCTCACCTTAAATAACACCGAAGGTGAACATATGACATTGAAGGACAACGTTCTCATTATAAGAGTGGACAGAGCGTGCAGTGTTTGCAAATATTTCAAAATATGGTTTGTGTTTGTGTGGGATGGTTGTCAAACACTTGCTTTGGGCTGATTTTGGATTGTTTAGGAATTGTGCAGTTTGTATCAATACGTAATATAAATTTCGAAAGGTGGTATGGTGTTCGGAACGAGATAGTTCACTAAGGATAGGTCTTACTGACTTATATATCTTCATATGTGTTTAGCTTCCCTGCGGATAACGTCACCTGGAGACTGGGTGTTCATCAACACCTCCCTGTACGGCGTCGACATCAGGTCTTGCACGACGATGCCACTACAGATCAAGGCCTGTGACCAGGTACACGTGTGGTTTGGGGACGGCACACCCACCAACTCCTATGAGATTGGTACCTGGAAGAGGGCAGAGACCGGGTTCAGACAGTGTAGTGAATGTTACGGCACTGAGAAATTCTACTCAAACCCGCGAGGCATACACTGCGATGAATTCAGGTAAGATCCCCGCATGGGTTCAAATTGTATTAATTATCAAGACGTAAATGATTATGTTACAAATACTTTGACTTACTTGAGCTGTGTAAATATGTACCTATCTGAGTATCATTAATCATGGGTTACTTTCTATTCTTAGGAATACATGTGTATATTTCAGAATCGATATTGATAAATGTAAGAGTTTGTTGCCTGAAGTCGCCCAGCAACATTCTTGTTATGCGACGGCAACCTTTAGATGAACCAAAAATCAAGTGATGGACCAGGGACACGATAGTGCATTTACTGATTTTGTTGAAACTAAAAGCGACAAAGAAATATAAGTTAAATCAGCCATAGCATAGGTGGTGAACATATATAAAATATACTCATGCCCTGAATGTTTTCCCACAAATAATACAGCTCACTGAACAAAGCTTTTACTTCCCTGACAGTAAAAAACTTACAATGATATTTTTATGTACCTGTACTCGAGTATGTGTTTTCTGTGGATACCATTAGTCTTATGCACCTATGGTGGGCACGGGTGGCCCAGTCGTCTAAGGCGCCGCGATTCGGTATGCAGAGTTGCGTCCCTTGGGCACGCCAGAAACCTATGATGTGGGTTCGAATCCCGGTTCGCCCCGATTATGTTTCTAGGTTTGTCGGCACCATACCCGTGCTCATGGGTTTCACCGAAGTGGTAAACGTCTGAGACATGCATCACTTCGGGCTTTCCTCCCATGTTAAGCTGACACGCCATCATATAACTGGAATACTGTAAAAAGCAACGTTAAACCCAAATCATTCACTCACTTATGCAACTATTTTGGGCAGATTTATTCTGTTTCGAACTTCGATAAGATTCGTCTGTCTAGATGTAACAAGTACTGATACCGTTCCAAATATTAATTATTTAATCTTACCAGGAACAAAGGCCCAAGTGAGCCCAATGACTTTCATTTTTTTGTCCGAGTGAGTAGCAATATTCCAACAATATTATGATGGGTGACACCAAGCAATGGGCTTCACACCTTGTACCAATGTGGCGAATCAAACGCTTCAACGACTATGCTAGAACAAACTGGGAATATGAAGAGGATATTTAAGGATATCATCATACCTGGACTCATAGTTGTTCATTTAATATGCTTAACATCTAAACAGAAATACATATGAAATTGAAATATATTTTCTCCAAAAGTACATGCCCAGAGATTTCAGCTTCAAGAGTATATTTACAACTAAAATAACACAGCATATTACTACAGCTATTTGATATGCCCAGGCTAACATTATTCACTAGAAACAAGACATGAAGAACATATGCATCCAGATACCTCCAGTTTCAAATATGTTTTGGTGGGTTTAGCACTTAATTGTACAAAATGCCTCCCCCCCCCCCCCCCCCACACACACACAAATTGTGACATTTTAATTTTAGCCTACACTTTATTTGCTGTGCTTGGATACTCAGAATGAGGTATCCAGTAGGGTGTCCGGTACCGAATCCTTGGACACCCAGATTGAGGTATCCCGTGATGTATCCAGTGCCAGATACCCGAATTCCAGTAGGCATGCTTTCCACTGAGGTGTCGAATGCCAGATACAACGTATCGCAGGGTATCTGTCACTGTAAACCCGGATGCGTTTTGGGTAACTATAGGGAGGTATCCGGAAGGGATTTTGAAAACGGATACTGTATTACATTTTGCTGCGATGTTACTTTTTTAATTAAAAAAAACAACGTTTAGGATATGTTGAAAATTGTATTATAAATTGTAATATATATACGTATCCTATCCTTGCACTGATCACGTGTCTATCCCACTCAACTCATTTCAAGGCATATAGACCAAGGAATTGCCATGCGGGGATGGACGGGTTGGCATATACAGTGTGAGATAGGATAAGTATATAAATATACAATTTATAATAACATTTTCAAATTTTAAAACTTATCCTATCTCACACTATGCATTTTATCCCACGGTTGGATGGTGGTGCGCAACTCCCTTGACTATAGATCACAATCGTAGGATATGTACGAGGAAGCTGGAACTAAACAGTGGTATAATACGTAATACAGTAACACAGTTAAGTGTCGTAAGACAAAAACAAACAAACATGTAGACAGGATAAGAAGAACACTCTCAAAGAATGTTGAGATCCTGGTACGCAAACAACTAAAACACAAAAAAGTCGGGTACAATATGTGTAACATATTCAAACGTAAGGAAGCGTAATCGTCTGTCTTAAACGAACGAGTACGACTTATATTTGAGAGAGTATGTATCTAGTCGTCGAATCTACAAGACGGGGTATTCCTATTTCCAGAAGACAGTAAGTTGCACCCGCTCGGCATCTCTTTTATCACTTCGTTAAGCCTTCAACCATCTCAGTGATTGAATCGATGGATAAATAACGAGAAGAGAAAACGATCGACAATATCCACAAAAGGAAAATCGATCCGTTATTCAACACACATAACTAAAGTAGAGGTGTGTGAAATAAGAGATCGCCCGCGTCTAATCACGACTTTAAGTTGAAGACCAAGTTCTCTACAGACGAGTGATTATCTCCTCCAACCGGCTGCTCAGTCTCGGAAGCCCGAATGAATACAGTAAACACAAATAATCAAGACAAATGTTTATCATAAAGAGAGAAGGGTGTAATGTGATATGCATCTCCCTACCTGCGCAGGTGTGTCTTCGAGATCTGTTGCGCGAGTACCAAGGGTCCAAACTGGTGAAGGCCTTGAACGTCCGTCACTGAGATGGTAATGGGATGCGAACACTGTATCCGATTTCCAAAAACATCCCTCCATAATTGCGGTCAAGGAGCAATTACTATTGGAAGCGACAGCACAGGTTTCGTAAGGATTTAATGCGACTGTAGCAGGCCAGCAAAGGTGTAGGCTTGAAGGATCACTTAGCGTATGCAAAAAGAGATTGTGGTACGGGATACTTCTGTTGTAGCTGCCCCAGAGAGTGAGATGAATAACTTCTTACGTAATCGACGAAGTGGTTTCGTCGCTTCCAGTCACATCGATGCATGTACCATACACATCGATATGTCTTCGTCAGGGTTTAAGATGGTGGTCAAAGGTGGGATGCTGAATAGTCGATCGGGTTGACCAGGAAGTTGATTATTGGCGATGAAATTCTATCGTAAATACTTTCCCATGTGTTGTTTGTTCGAAACGCACTCTGTGTGACGTCTAAAGCGTGAATTTCACTCACTCGAGCCGCCGTTGCAAGGGCCAGGAGAAAAACTGTCTTCAAAGAAATGTGTTTGAAATCTTTCTTGGTGAGAGGCTCGTACTCGGCTGAAGTGAGATGGCGAAGTATGATGTTTAGATCCTAAGTTGTGTGTCGAAAACGTGATGTTTGGTCCGCAAACTTGTACAATCTGATCAATAATTTAATCCGGTGATTGTAGAAATCTTCGTGCCAGTTGTAGTTGTGATGACAGAACCTTTTAGTTTATGAGATGATCGAAGATAGTGAAAGTATTCAGCAATTTGTTGCGGGGATGCCGTGGCAGTAGTGGAAATGTCATGTGAATGACAATACAATTCAAATGCCTTCCATTTATGGTCATATAGTGCTTTCATAGATGATCTGTGAGCCTCCGCAATGGTCTTGGCCACTCGTTCATAATAACACTTAGCTATCAATGATTTCTGTAAATGTGCCAAACGCATAGATTGAGAGTTGTTGGCGATGGATGACAGAGCTGAGAGTGTGGTTATGCAGAAGATCGTCCCTAGAGGTAGATGGTAAAATTTCCTGTCTGCAATACTGCGTCTTGGCCAGTAGGGCGCAACCAAAAGTAGAGTGGGGCGATTGGTCGTTGTTATCTTCTGTATAACCCGATGTAGAATGCTGGTTGAGGGAAAAGTGTAAACATGTAGATTGCTAACCCATCGTGGTCCCAGTCTAGTGGGTTTTTAGATTAATGATACAAACTGTCAAAGAGGGATCTGATGAACTGGAAATCGTTTCGCACTTTTTGGTGTTGATGATCCAACCTAGTTGGTGAAGTAGGCGTTGAGAGAAATCACGGTGATGAAGTAGAGTGTTCAAATCCTTGTTTGCTTGAATACAGTCGTAAATGTAGGTTTCGAAGACGATGACACGAGTGAACTTGACGATAGGTCTTGTGAGGCGAGTAAATAGCCACGGGGGTGAGGAAATTCCAAATAGGAGCACTTGCCATTCGAAGTGTTGGCCTAGGAACACAATTCGAAAATGGCGGTGCCCTGGCATGATAGGGTCTTGAAGTATGTGTCTTGTAGAGCTAGGCGGATCCTGAAGTCGTGGGATGAATAATCGTTCGTAGTAGGGCGATTGATGTCATGCGAAAGTGTGGAGGAGTCTCCAGGTATAGTTTGTTGAAGGTTTTCATGTTGAAGATGAGATGTAGTTGAGGACTGTCCTTCTTGGGGACCAGAAAAAATGGAGAATAGAACCCTGGTGTCTTTGGCCAAGTACCCAGACATTCTATTGCATTCTTTACAAGTAACATGCTTATGGCGTCTATGAGAACTGCAAGTTGTTTGGCCGGGAACAGATGTTGAGGCGGTTTCAAGTCGTCGGAAGTGTCGTGGCAACAGGTAGAGGTTAACCTGTTTGTAGGAGACGAGACACATATGGGTCGTCTAGGATGGTCCAGTTTAAAGGGAACGTGCCTAGTCTTCCGCCTACAGGAGACGAAAAAATTGGAATGGCTGAAGTCGGAAAGTCCCAGTCGTTCTTCTGTAGTGAGTCATTTGGGGTTGGTGTTTCCTTAATTGCCTGAAAAGGCGACGGTGCGTCCGCCTGATTTCCTTCCTTGCTGATGTTGGCATCCTAGGCCACGGCCACGAAAAGAAGTAGACGTATTACTAAAAACCTCTCTAAGGTCTTGTTGAGAGGGAGTAAAGGTTGGTCGCCTTCGGACTTTCCTTTGCTCTTCTAGTTGATTTTGCTGGAGACTAAGTAAGTCAACAGTGACATGCAGGGAAGTGTCTCTTTGGACTTCATTGGTGACCTCCTGTATGCGCCCAGCGAAAAGGGAGGCTGTTGACCATGGCAGCTGGTACAGCCTGTTCTGAAATTGATCATCCCATGAGCAATGCTGTAACACCCCACGTCTACAAAGAGTAGGGATAGATCCCTCATGGTGAGCAAAGAGCCCTAGTATAGCTGTCGTTTTATCCTGGATGAGGGTCACAGTACCTCGAAAACAGGATTCTTCCGAGGAAGATGCACGAGTTAAAGCCAATGAGAGTGCTTAAGTTGCTGATAAAATAGCGGAGACCAACGGGAGGGTCCTTTGAACAGTGATGTCGAGGTGAACGAGGTCCCTATCATCCACTGAAGAAGCAGAGTACGGACGCTTAGGAGCTAATGTTGCTCCCAGATGACGAAGCTAGGGAGCTATAGTTGTCTGATGACTCTGCTTCTGGTGGTTGGTCCACTGAAAGGGATCTAGTGGCTGTCAATGCAGATTGAGGTACCGTAGTTCGTACAGCAGGTGCCGGTTGTGGAAGACATGCTGCAGCTCGCGAGGGATCCATGATATAGGGATAGCTTGAGGTGGAGCTTGTGATGTATCAGGAGTCTCTGATTCAACAAAAACAGGAGGGCATCGAACCGGAGATGGTGATGGGGAGCAGGAACGATGAGTAGTTGAAGTAGAACTCTGCCTATCTTTAGGTGAAGGGCATCTACTAACGGTAGCTGATGGGAGTGGTCTATCTCTATTCGCCGAGGAGAATCCTTATGACGAGAAGAGGAAAAATTGCTTGACTGAGAAGGTCTGTAATCCAGAAAAGTGGGATCAAGAGGATACCCATGCCTTGGAGGTTGGGGATCCCTGTAGTGTGGGTATCGTTCCAACTAATGTACGTACGCACTATATGAAGTAGGGTTCCAAGGGTAATCACGTTGATGAAAATATAAAAATGTGAGGGTACTCTCTTGGTCGAAAATCCGGATGGATGAGTGAAGGAGAGATCGAGACATGTAGGATGGATGACTAATAGACTCATTGTAGCTTTCATCCTCCGAGCCTAGACGTAATGGGTCTGAATAGTCTCAGTGTGAGACAAAATAAGTGGATGAGTGATAATCTGCTCGCCTTTTCATAAGACGAGTAACGATCTGTAAGTGAACGATGCATCTAAGGGGAATCTCTCGAATGTCTCCGATCCTTGGAGGTTTTATGATCTCTCGTGTCCCGTTGAACCTCCTTTGAAGTGTGCTGATACTTAGGAGTCCGTATGTCCTTCGAGGTTCAGTCAGATTATGGTTCGACGAGGTTCTGTTGTTTTTTTTTTGTCTGAAGATGTATGTTTCGAGTACGGCGATCTTTGGAGGTTCCATGATGTTCGGAGGTTCAAGTTTCGGGGTGCAAGGTTCGAGGTTCGGAGGCCCTATGTTCGTAGGTTCGAGGTTCGGAGGTTCGGAGTTTCGAGGGTCCAAGTTCGGAGGTTTGGTGTTCGGAAGTACGTGGTGGGTCGTCCGGTGAATCATCTCGGTGTCGAGAGTGAGAAGTCCATTGGTTCCGGTCTGAATGCCGACCCCCTGATGATTGCACGGAATAAAGTGCACTGACTGTCGATGCTAGTCGCTCACTATTTCTATTGTCTTGTGAATACTCTCGGGGATGGGAGGTTCGGGAGCCTTGATCTGATAAGTCGTCATACCACTCTTGATCGTAGAATGGGAGATTTCGAACGACGGACCGAACTTTTAGAGTTGACAGCAATACCAGTACTATGTGTAACCTCCGAATGTATGACAGGAGCGAGCTCCATGTTAGTCAAAGAACACGACGAGACGAAAGTACGAACCTCGGTCCGGCTCGATACGTTGGCTGACGTAAGCCGGTCATCCACACTCGTGTCTAACGAGTGGACTCGTCGAATGTCCAAGTCTCGGGATGTGGACGTTAGGTTCGGCTTTGAAGGTGGATTCGTGGAGACTTTAGACATGTCGTCTGTGAGAAAAGAGTCAGAGATTCCCTGATCGTCTAACGAGATCATGGGACCAGTGAGATCCCTAGTATCTTGGCCCGCCGATGAGGGTGATCGGCCCGATCTAGCTTTCTTGGCCGGTGTTTTCTTGGTTTCCGTGGATTTTTCTGCAGTCTTAGAGATACAATCTGACACCCGACTCCGACATTTATGCAGGTACAGTTGGAATGATTCATCTGATAGATGAGCATAGTTCGCAACGCTCTAAAAAGCTGCATAATCCTCTACAATCCAAACACTGAGAATGAGGGTCAGACGGAGAGATAACACGTCGGCACAAAGTGCAGACAGATCTCCGTGTGGACTGCTCGTCCATTATGAAGAATAACTATCCCAAACAGGGATTAAGGTAAACTTGCAGGCAAGAAGACAACAAAAATATGAAGCTATCTTGCAAGGAAAAAAACACCAAAATGTATTCCTGTAATAACAACACGTCACCGCTACGTGGCGATTTGAAAGAGAATGAGTTGACTGGGATAGACACGTGATCAGTGCAAGAGGGACAACAAGCATGCATAGCGTGCATGATCCAGATCTGGGAGGTGACCGTGGCGATGTGAGGTACGACAGGGTTGAATAACTTTATAGAAGCTGGAAACCTTTATTTCAGACACGTTTCCACTCAGAATCGAAAGAAGAAAGAAGAATGCATAGTGTGAGATAGGATAAGTTTAAAAATTGTTCGTTTTGCAACATAGTACATTTATCTGCGTGTTTGTTTGTGCAACTGGACAATTTACATATACGTAAATCTGTAGATCATTTCATCACCACACTTTAGCCATGTGTTTTCTGGAGCACCGTGCACATAATAGTGAATTGTGGGTACGTGGACATGTTCAATACTTAGGATTACATTATACATACTTTGTTGAATTGTATTGTCTTGGAAGAACCCAGTTCCCCAAAATACTTATGAAATACAATTGATACACATAAGAACCAAGCTGTATAAATAAAGTATTTACTTTATCACGCACAAACAAATGCATATTATCTCAAGCAGTCGTCATTCAGTGTGACTCTCAAACTTATCTGCGTCACAAGTGTTCTAAAATGTCTTATGTACACTTATGGTTAATGATTTCAAAGAGTCCAGTAAGTTGTACGGTACATGCAGGTAAACACAAGCCATAGAACCATCTTATTCTAAATATATGAAATCCATTGTACGATTCCGATTATATTTTACGCAAGTGTTTATGAATCACTATCCATCAGTGACGATTTAGGCCTTTACTGGTGACGTTACTTGTTGAAGTAGGAAGTAAGTTAGGCAGAACCAACTTTAATGTCGTATTTTCTTGTTCCTTATCTTTTATGACCAGTGAAGATTCCGGGGTAGAATAGGTCTTCAGCAACCCATGCTTGCCATAAAAGGCGACTTTGCTTGTCGTAAAAGGTGACTAACGGGATCGGGTGGTCAGGCTCGCTGACTTCGTTTATGCATGTCATCGATCCCAATTGCGTGGCTCGATGCTCATGATATCAATCACTGGATTGTCTGGTCCAGACTCGATTATTTACCGACCGCCGTCATAAAGCTGGAATATTGCTGAGTGCGGCGTTAAACAACAAACAAACCAAACCAAACCTGATCATTTATAGCAAACGTAACTGCCACTTACGAATGGACCAGGCACACTATAGGAACAAATGGGAAACAATTTCGTTTTGTTTGAACGTTACCAAAGTGTGAAATATAAAGGAGTTTTAAACTTCATTTGATACTCGGCGCTTTAGGAAGTGGTTTGGAAACAACTAAGAACAAACTTGTCTCAATTCCGTATTCTTTTGTTGTTGTGTTACAATTGATGTTTTTAGGTGGTTCTGGTTCCGGTGGGGTGAAGGTCGTCTGAAGTTTGGTGAAGGTCGAATTGCTGGCTTGCAGCTTGTGTTTGATGAACCAATCAACAGACCCATTGAAGAGTTCAGGGTGTCATCATATGTATACACGGTCGAGTACATTCTGGGTATGTTAGTGCTATTGTAAGCATCACCCATCCCAACACACACACACACCACACCCTCCCAAAACACACACACACACACAAGCATACATACATACAAACATTGAGGGGGATATTGAAAGGCGAGTGAAAAGCACTGAAACAAATAAGCAATTCAGCATCAGACTAAACAGTTGAATGTGACATCTTATTGACACATAGTGTCTCACACATTACTTTAGAAATACCTGTAGGCACCTTTTTATTACTGGCGAATTTCAATTCACCGTACGTCATTACCTTATGACTAAGTAAACTGCATTTATTTACACAAGTCACCCTGTGTTCTGAACATTTTCTTTCCAATACGCAAAATTGATCCACTTTGTTCTGTTGTGAACAGATCCAGTGTAATAAAACAAGAATATCCACCTCGGGGTTATGGTAGCAAGTAATTGGGGACGTCATTATTTCACGCATAATGGCTGATCAATAGAATCAGCTTCATGTCTTTACCAACAGATCAGTTATTGTTCTTGGTGTTGCATTGTAAAGCGATTATCTCATAGAATATATTGAAAAGCGTAGATGTGTGAAATTGAATTTCACATCACGCATGTACTGGACATTGTGCACGTGCTCACATAAACCAAATCGTGTGCATCTATAGGAAACTCACTGTCACTAATGCAAAGAACTAAGTACACTTGTAGGGGTTTCTCTTCAAGCGAATAACGGCTAATACCACGGGCAACCTTACCGGGGAACAATAGGTCTTCAGCAACCCATGCTTGCCGTAAAAGGCGACTAACGGGATCGGGTGGTCAGGCTCGCTGGCTTGGTTGATGCATGCCATCTTAACCCAATTGCATAGATCGCTGCCCATGATGTCAGTCACTGGATTGTCTTGTCCAGACTCTATTATTTAGGGACTGCCGTCATAGAGCTGGAGTATTGCTGAGTGCGGCGTTAAACAACAAACAAACAAACAAAATACGCACTCTGATGCCTTCAAGATGTGCATGTCGTGTATGGATCGCCAGAAATGGATCTACACGCCCGAAAATAATTTACAAGAAATTTATCGTCAGTACTCCTTCATGTGAATGCATTATTTCCCATATTTTAGGGCGGGAGTGTATTTTCCTGATCATTCTACTGGTGTGCACAGATCGTAATGAAACAGCAACCAGAAAAGTGTGATTCGGGTTTTGAATTGGTTGTCCACGTTGAAGTAGATGTAGAATGAGTGCCAGTACTTTATTGGAATATAAATTTACACTCGAGTCTTACAGCGCAGACAAGTACTTGTGACCCGTAAATAATTCACATTGTATTATCATAGTGTACATGTATATACTGCGCTTATACACACATCTCTGCTCAAATGGGGTTTTATTTGTTTCCCGATCAGTGGCTACGTTTGCATACCAGGTATCATTCTCAACTACCCGGAGGTGCCTATAGTCCTGGTGGGTTTCTTCATCCACCTCACACATCGGGTACTCGTTCCCTGTTGGGTGAACAGAGGCTCGGTTGAACAAAGCCACTTGCCCAGGATGACATCTTTTTGACACTTGGGGTTTTGGTGTATATGGCGAAATAACAACCTGATCACTAGCGGGATCAGATCTCAACACCTGGTGCTTGCTTACCCCACGCTTTTGTACTTTTACCTGTCCCTAAACGCAAGGCTAATTCCTATGTAAATTTCGAGGTACAACCAACTCGGTAACACTGTAGTATTGACTATACTGGTTGTAATTCGTGACGGGATAAAGAGACTATTCTGCGAGCATGTGTGCCATAGGGATTTTACCAACCGGGTGCAGAATTCTTAAACGAGTTTCTTAATATCAATATGATTTACGTCAACTGTTATACTTTCTTTATTACCCATTATTTCTTAATCCTTTTAAACTCCCCTTCAGAAATGTCCACTGATCACGAGCGCTGTCTCATAAAACCACAATTGTAGAACGACGTCAACAATTTTAGTGTGACGTCAATAATGTCGTCCAGGTGGCGTAACCAAACAATGGTGAAGTGATATTTGCAACAGAGCATATCTGTAGATTTTTATGAACTCTGTTAATTCTAACCGCATGGGTAATGCATAATTGCATTGCACTGAACTCAAATGACAATTACGAGAGCTTTTAGCTGTGATCCAATTTCTAATAAAGACTTTCGAAACGGGATATATTGGGAAATTCTAGTGGAAAGAAAAACAACTTGAGGGGAATAATAAGCATATTGAATGGCAGTGTCTTGCAATATCTAGCTATCTTAACCTCGCACACGGAGATACATTTGTCTTTGCAGGTGAAGGCTATGAGTCCCATTATGGTGTAGCGAGCCTGACTGGGAGATACTCCGACGGGCTGCTGTACGAGTGCAAGGCCTGGAGTGGTGTACATTGTGCCACGCAGTGTCAGGCACACGGAAACTGTCACATGTACAGCTACCAGAAACACCAGGCTATCTGCGCCCTCTACAATAGAGACATGTCATCATTCACTGTGACGTCCGAAAATGGATGGGTTTCGTACCAACTTCGTTATTGTAATTAAATCCTTAGTTTCTGAATGGGGAACACGTTATTGGTGAAGTTTCTGGTTATTTCCCTTCAGAACATGCATATAGACTGTATTGTACACAAAGTGGTATACATGTATATTTAGCCGCCATATAGCTGGACTATTGCTGAGTGCAAACAAAGGAACAAACATGTATATTTAGAGAGAAATATAACGTAATAAGATTGCAGCACTGGCTGTTTTAGCAACAATTTGGGGTAATTGTGGCTGGTGTCACACGCTGAACATATTGTAGGTAAGTAACCATTACGAGGATAAATGGCGTCAAATATGGCGTCAAATATGGCGTCAAATATAAGAAATATCCGCTGGTACACATGACTGTCGGCTCATACATATTGTAAAGAGGGGATTTCAAAATTAAAATGCAAAAGTTTTATAAAAAAATTCGGTTCGTACAAAACTGAATTGTGAAATCAGCTAGAGACCACACAAAACCAATGAATAATTAAAGAATTAGATTATCGTAAGTTTATAATTACAAAAGGTCATATGATGGATGAAGTAGCAGCAGCAACAACAATCAGGTTTCATAAAAATAATCAGTGCACTCGAATGTCCAGAATTTATTCACCTTTCAATGTCTGTCTTTCAATACGTGCGCCGATAAAGTGGAGATTGGCAGGAATTCGGTGATTTTTATAGGTATCCCGTCTGCACTAAGTGAGTGAGTCATAAAGGGCGCTCGTGAAACGTCTGGAATCGCCCTCGCCTTGCCAGCCAGACTTTTAGAATCTGTCACGTTCGAATCCTCTCAAAAGTCTATTTTGAAGTTTGTTTACAATATATCACACTTACGGTGCAACTGGGCGATTGCAGGTTTCAATCGTTTATGAGGGCCTCAGTCGTTTGCTGATACTGACAATGTCCAGACATTAACCCACAGCAATCTCTACATAACGATATGATTAGTACATGTCTGTGCATTTGTTACATAAACGCTTTGTGTATAGAAGTAATTATCACGTTTGCATTTTTGTAAGAGTGTTTCTTTGCTTCTTTAAACTGTTCTTAAATATGTGTTGAACAGTTTCTCTTTGCGTAAATATCACCAATGTGAAACAAAATTGAATTTTAGACAACATTTTATTGCAGTATAATACTATTGGAAGCGAACCTTACCAAGTAATGTGTCATAATATGTTCATGGTTTTTTCACCACCAACATCTTTTAGTGAATATCTGTATCGTTTAGGTATCTGAATTGAATAAACTGTGTGTAATTGTAAATATGTTATGGCAGTTTTTGTTGTGTTAATATTTTTTCATTGTAATCGCCGAAATGACATCTAGAGGAAATAAAGAATCCCATTTTCTTTCTTCCTCTCTCATGTTAATTTTGTATTGTCCACCTGACATATGCAGTTTCCATACGCTTGCTCAAAAGCTGTTTGATCAAGGCTACAACGTTCAAGGCCTCAGTGCAACATTCAGAATGGGACATTGGTATCATCACTATTTATAATCTAAAGTAGATATAAGTTTCCGTTAAGTGGCTCATGATTATGTGTAATGTGCGTGTGAGTGAGTGAGATGGCTTTTAACAGTACTCCAGTTATATCGCGGCGTGTCAGCTTAATGTTGGAGGAAAGCTCGAAGTGATACAAATCTCAGACGTTTACCACTTCGGTGAAACCCACGAGCACAGGTATGGTGCTGACAAACCTAGAAACATAATTGGGGCGAACCGGGATTCGAACCCACATCACAGGTTTCTGGCGTGCGGAAGTGTCGCAACTCTGCACAGCGAATCGCGGCGCCTTAGACGACTGGGCCACCCGTATCCCCTATGTGTAAGGAAGGAAGTATGAGAATGTTATAAGTGTAATGGAAGGCCAAACGCACAGATTGAGAGTTGTTGGCGATGGATGACAGAGCTGAGAGTGTGGTTATGCAGAAGATTGTCTCTTAGATGTAGATGGTAAAATTTCCTGTCTGCAATACTGCGTGTTGGCCAGAAGGGCGCAACCAAAAGAAGAGCGAGGCGATTGGTCGTTGTTATCTTCTGTAGAACCTGATGTAGCATGCCGGTTGGAGGAAAAGTGTAAGCATATAGATTGCTAATGCATCGTGGTCCCAGTCTAGTGGGTCTGAGATTGATGATACAAACTGTCGAAGAGGGCTCTGATGAACTTAGAATCGTTTCGGACGTTTTTGTGTTGATGATCCAACCTAGTTGGTGAAGTAGGCGTTGAGAGAAATCGCGGTGACGAAGTAGAGTGTTCAAATCCTTGTTGGCTTGAATACAGTCGTCGATGTAGGTTTCGAAGACGATGCCTCGAGTGTGTAGGAACTTGACGGTAGGTCTTGTGAGGCGAGTAAATAGCCACGGGGCTGAGGAAATTCCAAATGGGAGCATTTGCCATTGGAAGTGTTGGCCTAGGAACACAATTCGAAAATTGCGGTGCTCTGGCATGATAGGGTCGTGTAAGTACGCGTCTTGTAGAGCTAGGCGGATCCTGAAGTCGTGGGATGAATAATCGTTCGTAGTAGGGCGATTGATGTCAAGGAGTGTGGAGGAGTCTCCAGGTATAGTTTGTTGAAGGTTTTCATGTTGAAGATGAGATGTAGTTGAGGACTGTCCTTCTAGTTAAGCAGATAAAATGGAGAATATAACCCTGGTGTCATTGGCCAAGTGCCCAGACATTCTATTGCATTCTTTATAAGTAACATGCTTATGGCGTCTATGAGAACTGCAAGTTGTTTGGCCGGGAACAGATGTTGAGACGTTTGCACGTCGTCGGAAGTGTCGTGGCAACAGGTAGAGGTTAACCTGTTTGTAGGAGACAAGACACATATGTGTCGTCTAGGATGGTCCAGTTTAAAGGGAACGTGCCTAGTCTTCCGCCTACAGGAAACGAAAAAATTGGAATGGCTGTATCGGAAAGTCCCAGTCGTTCTTCTGAAGTGGGTCATCTGGGGTAAGTTTCTCCTGACTTAGGAGAGTTTTTGTTTCCTTTAGTGCCTGAAAAGGAGACGGTGCGTCCGCCTGATTTCCCTCCTTGCTGATGTTGGCATCCTTGGCCACGGCCACAAAAAGAAGTAGACCTGTTACTAAAAACCTCTCTAAGGTCTTGTTGGGAGGGAGTAAAGGTTAGTCGCCTTCGGACTTTCATTTGCTCTTCCAGTTGATTTTTCTGGAGACTAAGTAAGTCAACAGTGACATGCAGGGAAGTGTCTCTTTGGACTTCATGGGCGACCTCCTGTATGCGCCCAGCGAAAAGGGAGGCTGTTGACCATGGCAGCTGGTACAGCCTGTTCTGAAATTGATCATCCCATGAGCAATGCTGTAACACCCCACGTCTACAAAGAGTAGGGATAGATCCCTCATGGTGAGCAAAGATCCCTAGTATAGCTGTCGTTTTATCCTGGATGAGGGTCACAGTACCTCGAATACAGGATTCTTCCGAGGAAGATGCATGAGCTAAAGCCAATGAGAGTGCTTAAGTTGCTGATAAAATAGCGGAGACCAACGGGAGGGTCCTTTGAACAGTGGTGTCGAGGTGAACGAGGTCCCTATCATCCACTGAAGAAGCAGAGTACGGACGCTTAGGCGATAATGTTGCTCCCAGATGACGAAGCTAGGGAGCTATAGTGGTCTGATGACTCTGATTCTGGTGGTTGGTCCACTGAAAGGGATGTAGTGGCTGTCGATGCAGATTGAGGTACCATAGTTGGTAGAGCAGGTGCCGGTTGTGGAAGACATGCTGCTGTTACAGCCTGTAACAGAGGACGAATCTGTTCTACTGAGGCACTCGTGAAGAGCAACCTCCTCGTGGTGAGTGCTGGGTAGCGCTAATAGCTCTTCCCCCGTGTGGAACCGGGGTAGAATATTTCCACAGCACCCCATTGCTGGTCGTAAGAGGCGACCAAAGTGGGCAGCCCGTTTGCCGTGGGTTGCGTCCCTGTGTCGGCGGAGGACGGGAGTCTGGTAGTTGAGGGCACTGGTTCCAGGAACAGTGTTCCTTTGCCCAACACACTACTTCGACCCTTACTTCGCCTAGACGGGTGGTAAGATGGGCCCGGTCTGATCAATCGGCTGGTCATGCCAGGCCCTGTGCGTAATATTGTGTATGCACAACTGTGTTGTATTTTGATGTATATTTTGGTCTTGGCCGTGAATAACTTGTGTGACTTCTCCATTTTGGATTGAATAAATTGCCTAGAGTCTTACGCCAGAAGGCGGTGGCTCATGGGCCAATCTGGTGATGTTGACCTCTGTATTCTGTATGTCTCCAGTTTCTTGTCATGGACTGAACCTTCCTGGCACTACATCTGGTAGATAAATATAGCTATTCACGTCATATTTGCTGGAGTATACCATCTCTGTATCCCTGGTGTTTGCATCCTGGATATCCGGTGCAATATAACACCGTCCTTGTTGACACTCGATGGGGGGTGGGGAACAGGGGTGCTGAATCATTTTCTTTTCACCATGGCTCTCCCACAATCTGGTTCATCTCGTAATGAAAAAAAGAGACGTCTAGAGGAAATTGAAATTTCAACTGGAAATCTTTCGCAAACTATTGATTCCTGGGCAAAATTCCTGGTGATTGAGGCTACTGATAACTTACCTATCAAATTGAATCCTTTTGCTGTTTCTAAGGCTGTGTCCGGGATTTGCGGTGAAGTCAAGAACGTCACCCGTCTCCGTAGTGGTTCGCTTCTTGTGAAGTGTGCACGGAGACAGCAATCTCTCAATCTTTTATCTATATCTACATTTGCCAATCTTGAGGTTGCTGTGTCTGTGCACAGAACATTAAATTCTTGTCGAGGCATTGTTCGTGACAGGGCTCGTTGTCTGTCCGACATGTCTGAAGAAGCAATCGCTACGGAGTTGGAAGACCAGGCTGTTACTGCAGTTAAACGTTTTACTTTCAAGAAGGACGGTGTCATCACCAATACAAACACGTATCTAATGACGTTTGCTCGTACAACCCTTCCCCAGTCAATTAAAGCAGGTTACTTCCACATCGGAGTGGATGTGTATGTCCCCAATCCGCTCCGATGCTACAAGTGTCAGCGTTTTGGTCATGGCTCCAAATCCTGTCGAAACTCGGTTGTTTGTCATCGTTGTGGTGCCAACCATGAGAGCACTGACTGCGAAGATGATTTGAAATGTGCAAACTGTTCTAGCCCCCATGTTGCTTCATCTAAATCTTGCCCTGTATGGCAGATTGAATCTAAAATAATGAAACTGAAATGTGAAAGGAACATACCCTACCTGGATGCAAAGAAACTATTGAAAGATCAGACCACAACTACTTCAACTATTTCTTACTCCGCTGCAGTCTCACGCCCCGTAACAACATCATCTATTTCGTGTCAGACTGACTTGACATGGGTCAAGTCAGAACAACCTGTTGCTACAATTCCAAATTCCACTATTTCCACACCTATTCCTGCCATCAGTCAATCAAGTTCAGGATCTCAGACTGAGATTCAGTCTGAGACACAATCCCAAACGTCTGGGAAACAACCTGCAAATCTGAAAAAAAAAGAGAAAAAGAAATTGAGTAGAAAACAGCCACCTATTGTCCCTTCACCTTCAGAGGTTCCTTTACAGAACTCCTTTGGGCCTCTGGACATGGAGGTTACTCTGTCCTCACCGGACAGGCGGAGGAGTAGTTCCTCCTCACATTCACGCGAGCGATCTCCAATTGAGCCACCATGACTCAATTGTCCAACATAATACAGTGGAATTGCAGAGGACTTAGGCATAATTTTAATGAGATACAATTATTAATACAGGATTTTCAACCGTCAGCATTGTGTCTTCAGGAAACATACCTGAAAACTACAGATCAGTTCACCTTACGACAGTACAATGACTATCATTCATTTTCTCCTCCAGGAGATAAAGCAACGGGAGGCTCTTCTATCTTGGTGCGACAGGGGATAATACATAGTCCTGTCCCTCTTAATACCAATCTTCAAACTGTTGCTGTTCGTCTGACTCTGCACATTGCTTTTACGCTGTGCTCTTTGTATATCCCTCCTTCTTCTGATCTTCGACAGTCTGATCTTCAAAATCTGTATGACCAGCTCCCAAAGCCCTGCATCATCATGGGTGATCTGAACGGACACAACCCACTTTGGGGAAGTGCAAATACAAGTTCTAAAGGAAAAATCATTGAGGAATTTATTTCTGACAACAACCTGTGTATTTTTAATGATGATTCTGCCACATATTTACATCCAGCCACTGGAACTTATTCTGCCCTCGATCTGTCACTCACAGACTCAAACTTGTATAATGAATTTGCATGGTCAGTCCATGATGACCTGTGCGGGAGTGATCATTTTCCCACAGTACTTAAAACTGTTAATCCTACTGATGAGCCACCATCATGCAGATGGAACTTTACCAAGGCTAATTGGTCCTTATATGAGGTACTGTGTACTGACACATTAAAACATCACATTTTCCAGAATATTCCAGATCCGATACAGTTGTTTTCGGATTTACTTAATGACATTGCTGACCAAACCATTCCAAAGTCCTCTGCGATTCCCCATATTCGTAAACCATGGTTTACAAATGACTGCAAACAGGCCAGAAAGTGTAGGAAGAAAGCAGAAAAATATTTTCGCCGACATCCTACAGTCCATAATTTGGATAAGGTTAAAATTACAAATGCCAAGGCACGACGTGCTTTTAAACAAAACAAGCGACAATCTTGGAGGAACTATGTCTCCAAGATAAATTCCCGTACACCCATGTCCAAGGTGTGGAACATGGTTCAGAAAATAAAAGGCAAAGGCTCCAAATCTTCCGTTCATCATCTTAAGGATGGTGATCAGTTATTAACTAATAAAACTGACATTGCAAATAAGCTTGGAGAAACGTTAGCAAAACATTCTTCAACATCAAATTATGTCCCGGAGTTTCAAAAAATTAAGAAACAACAGGAAAAGATCAAAGTAAATTTCACTTCTGATAATGGTGAAGACTATAATGAAGTCTTCTCATTTCATGAGCTACACACCGCCCTTGAGCAAGCTCATGACACAGCAACGGGTGCTGACAACATACATTATCAGCTTTTAAAACATTTACCTAAATCCTGTCTGGAGACACTTTTAGATATATTTGATCAAATATGGATATCTGGGAATTTTCCTCCTTCATGGCATAATGCTATTGTAGTTCCAATACCAAAGCCTGGCCGGGATCATACAGATCCCTCTAACTATAGACCTATATCCTTAACAAGTTGCGTGTGTAAAACCATGGAACGAATGGTGAATAATAGATTAATTTGGTATCTGGAAACCAATAATCTAATTACAAATATCCAATGTGGTTTCCGAAAAAATCGAAGTACTATCGACCATTTAGTACGGTTAGAATCCTTTGTGAAAAATGCTTTTGTAAACAAACAGCATGTAGTGTCAGTCTTTTTCGATCTTGAAAAGGCCTATGATACTACTTGGAAGCACGGCATTCTAAAGGATTTACATGATTTTGGTTTGAGAGGCCGTTTGCCTCATTTTATATCACAGTTTTTAACTGACAGACAATTTCAAGTCCGAGTGGGTTCGACCCTGTCTGACCATTATACTCAGGATCAGGGTGTCCCACAAGGCAGTATTTTGTCTGTAACATTATTTAGTATCAAGATAAACAGTCTGTCAAAAGTTTTGAATGATTCCGTTGATGGGTCGTTATTTGTGGACGATTTTAACATTTCTTGTCGCGGGAAAAACATGAACACTATTGAAAGACAATTGCAGTTGTGTCTCAATAAAATCCAAAAATGGTCGCTTGCTAACGGCTTTAAATTTTCTAAAACAAAAACTAATTGTATACACTTCTGCAGGAAATATAGACAGCACAAGGACCCAGAACTATTTCTATCTGACACACCCATAAAGGTAGTTGCGGAGACAAAGTTCTTGGGGCTTATTTTTGACCGCCACCTGACATTCTTGCCACATATAAAATATCTCAAGGCAAAATGCCTGAAAGCATTAGACTTATTGAAAGTCGTCTCAAACTCTAAGTGGGGCGGGGATCAGACAACCCTTCTCCATTTATACAGATCTTTGATCCGCTCAAAATTAGACTACGGTTCCATCATTTATGGTGGAGCCTGTAAAAGTAACTTACAAAAACTGGACTCAATTCATCACCAGGGCTTGAGGCTCTGTCTTGGAGCTTTCAGGACCTCTCCTGTTGACAGTCTCTATGTTGAGGCTGATGAGCCTTCATTAAAACAACGCCGTTTAAAACTTGCTTTACAATATATCACAAAATTAAAATCAAATCCGTCTAATCCAGCCTATGATTGCATATTTAATCCTCCCTACGAGGACTTATTCCATACAAAACCGAAGCTTGTTCCTCCACTAGGGATTAGAATAAAAACTCATGTTACAGCAGCAAATATTGATCTTGATTTTGTTGCACCGTACCGTTTACTGTCTACCCCTCCTTGGCAACTAGTCCACCCCGTTGTAGACCTCACACTTACTAATTTTAAAAAATCAGACACAAATCCGTTAGTCTTTCAGCAAGAATATCTCCAGTTGAGATCAAAGTACGATTCTCACCGCTCCATTTTCACTGATGGATCCAAGGATGGTGGGGCACTCGTGAAGAGCAACCTCCTCGTGGTGAGTGCTGGGTAACGCTAATCGCTCTTCCCCCGTGTGGAACCGGGGTAGAATATTTCCACAGCACCCCATTGCTGGTCGTAAGAGGCGACCAAAGTGGGCAGCCCGTTTGCCGTGGGTTGCGTCCCTGTGTCGGCGGAGGACGGGAGTCTGGTAGTTGAGGGCACTGGTTCCTGGAACTGTGTTCCTTTGCCCAACACACTACTTCGACCCTTACTTCGCCTAGACGGGTGGTAAGATGGGCCCGGTCTTATCAATCGGCTGGTCATGCCAGGCCCTGTGCGTAATATTGTACATACACATGTGTGTTGTATTTTACTGTATATTTCGGTCTTGGCCATCCATAACTTGTGTGAATTCTAACTTTTGGATTGAATAAATTGCCTAGAGTCTTACGCCAGAAGGCGGTGGCTCATGGGCCAATCTGGTACTTTCGACCTCTGAGTTCTGTATGTCTTCAATTTCTTGTCATGGGCCGGACCAGCCTGGCATTTTATTTGTTAGACAAATGCAGCTATTCATGTTGTTTTTACTGGAGTATAACACCTCTGTATCCCTGATGTTTGCATGTTGGAGATCCGGTGCAGGAACACATCGCTCTTTGTAGCACTCCATGGTGGGTGGGGAGCAGGGGTGCTGAATCAATTACTTTCATCATGGCACACAATCATACTGGTTCAAACCGCACTGACAAGAAGAGACGTCTGGAAGCTGAGATTTTCTCATCTGACGACGATGCTTCTATTTCACAAACTTCAAATTCTTGGGCTCGGTTTATCGTAGTGGAATCACGTAATCAACTACCTTTGAAAATCAATCCCTTCGCTATTTCTAAAGCCATTGAAGGAATCTGTGGTGAGGTGAAGAATGTTTCACGGCTCCGGAGCGGCTCTCTTTTGGTGGAGTGTGCACGGAGACAGCAGGCTATTAATCTTTTAAAATGTACTAGCTTTGCTAACACAGAAGTTGTTGTTTCCGAACACAGAACGTTGAATTCGAGTCGGGGGATCATCCGCGACAGAGCTCGTTGCCTGGCAGAAATGTCAGAAGAAGACATTTTGGAAGAACTCAAAGGACAAAGTGTCACATCAGTGAAACGTTTCAATAGAAAAGATGGTGAAAATTTCGTTCCAACAAATACTTATTTGTTCTCCTTTTCTCTTTCAACAATTCCACAATCTATTAAGGCGGGCTATTTTAACATCGGAGTGGAGGTGTATGTCCCCAATCCGCTCCGATGTTACAAATGTCAGAAGTTTGGGCACGGCTCCAAATCATGTGATCGTCCAACTGTTTGCCACCGTTGTGGTGGAAATCATGATGGTACAGGCTGTACAGCAGACCTGAAATGTACAAATTGTAAGGGTGAACATGTAGCATCATCTAAATCCTGCCCTTTTTGGACACGTGAAAAAGACATTTTGACAATCAAATGTCAAAACAACATCAGTTACTTTGATGCAAAAAAACTCTTTGATAGCCGGACACCTTCATCCAAACAATCTTATGCTGCTGCTGCTGCTGCTGCTGCTGTCTCTCGCCCTTCAACAAGTAGATCTATAGAATGTCAGACGGACTTGACGTGGACACATTCTGAACACCCGCTGCCTCTGACTACATCATGTGACAGTCCAACAACTCATTCTGTCAGCCCAGGTGAAATGTCTCCAGATTCTATCATTGTGACTCAGGTTGTGGCCCCATCTACACCCACTCCTGATATACCAGCTACCAACAAACCATTAACTGAAATGCCCAAAAAACAAAAGAAGAAGCAAAACAAGAAAATTTCTACGAAGATCCCTACTCTCACTGAAACATCTGTAGATGTTCACAATTACTTTGAGCCTCTTGAGATGGATGTCACCCCATCTTCACACCACAGCAGTGGTGACTCCTCTTCACGTTTACGTGAACGATCTCCGGTAGAACCACCATGAATCATTCGAATCTAATTCAATGGAATTGCCGAGGACTTAGGCACAATTTTAACGAACTGCAATTATTATCAACGGATATTTGTCCATCAGCAATTTCTTTACAAGAAACGTACCTTAAAACAACCGACAAATTTGATTTAAGGCAGTATAGTTCGTATCATTCCTTCTCTCCTCCGGGAGATAAAGCTACTGGAGGAGCTTCTATTTTGGTGCGGCGGGGCGTTGTTCACAGTCCTGTTCCGCTTGACACAAATATGCAAGCTGTTGCAGTTAGACTTACACTGCATATTGCCTTCACATTTTGCTCCTTATACATTCCTCCATCCTCAAATCTTCGGCGTAATGATCTCCAAAAACTGTACGACCAGCTCCCAAAGCCCTGTGTCATCATGGGTGATCTAAATGGGCATAATCCTTTATGGGGAGGTTCTATCATTAATCCAAAGGGTAAAGTCATCGAGGATTTTGTTTCTGATAATGACCTCTGCATCTTTAACGATGACTCGGACACCTACTTACACCCTGCAACTGGTACGTATTCATCATTAGATCTGTCTTTGACGGATTCAGTTTTGTTGAATGAATTCTCATGGTCCGTCCATGATGACCTATGTGGGAGTGACCATTTCCCCACCGTGCTTAAACCCATTCATCCCGTTGATGATCCACCTTCACCTCGATGGAATTTTGTGAAGGCTGATTGGCTTTTATTTCAATCTTTATGCAAAGATAAATTACAACCTACGTCTTTTCAGGATGTTATTGACCCCATTCAGTTGTTCTCAGATCAACTGAATGAAATTGCTGATGAATCAATACCTAAGTCCTCTATCAACCCACGTGTTCGTAAACCATGGTTTGATGACACGTGCAAACAAGCTAGGAAATGTCGTAAGAAGGCGGAGAAATACTTCCGTAAACATCCTACTGTCCATAATTTAAACACTGTCAAAATTTCAAATGCTAAGGCAAGACGTCTATTTAAGCAAAATAAACGTCAATCATGGAGGAACTATGTCTCCAAAATAAACACTCGTACCCCTATGTCCAAGGTATGGAATATGATCAAAAAGATCAAAGGCAAGGGATCAAATTCTACAGTTAACCATTTAAAGGATGGTGACACTTTGCTAACGGATAAATCTGCTATTGCCAATAGAATTGGGAAAACTTTCTCTCAACATTCGTCTTCATCAAATTACGTTCCCAAATTTCAAAAATATCAGCTTCAACAGGAAAAGAAAAAAGTAAATTTTACATCTGATAATGGTGAGGATTACAATGAGGTATTTTCACTACATGAGCTACATACTGCCTTAGGGCAAGCTCATGATACAGCAGCAGGCGCTGATAATATTCATTATCAGCTACTTAAACACTTGCCAGAATCATGTCTTGAAACTTTGTTGAATATATTCGATGATATTTGGACAGCAGGGACATTTCCACCTTCATGGCATAAAGCCATTGTTATCCCCATACCCAAACCTGGGCGGGATCATTCTGATCCATCAAATTACCGACCTATCTCTCTTACTAGCTGTGTTTGTAAAACGATGGAACGCATGGTAAATAATCGATTAGTGTGGTACTTGGAAACAAATAATCTTCTTTCCAATATACAATGCGGTTTCCGTAAAAACAGAAGTACTATCGATCACTTAGTGCGTTTAGAATCGTTCATAAAAAATTCCGTTGTAAATAGACAACATGCTGTATCGATCTTTTTCGACTTAGAAAAAGCTTACGATACAACATGGAAACATGGTATTTTAAAAGATCTTCATGATTTTGGATTAAGAGGCCGTTTGCCTCATTTCATATCACAGTTTTTAACAGACAGGCAATTTCAAGTCCGAGTGGGTACAACCCTGTCTGATCATTATAATCAGGATCAGGGTGTCCCACAAGGCAGTATTTTGTCTGTCACTTTATTCAGTATAAAAATTAACAGTTTGTCCAAAGTTTTAAATGATTCAGTTGATGGATCACTTTTTGTGGATGATTTTAATCTATCTTGTAGTGGTAAAAATATGCGCACAATAGAAAGGCAATTACAATTATGTCTTAATAAAATTCACAAATGGTGTTTAGAAAACGGGTTTAAATTTTCCAAATCAAAAACTAATTGCATACATTTCTGCCGAAAATATAAACCGCATAAGGACCCTGAACTATTTCTGAATGACACTCCTATCAAAGTTGTTAAGGAGGCCAAGTTCTTGGGACTTATTTTTGATCACCACTTAACTTTCCTTCCACATATAAAATACCTAAAAGCTAAATGCCTGAAGGCACTCGATCTCTTGAAAGTTGTTTCCAATTCAAAGTGGGGAGGGGATCAAACAACCCTCTTACACTTATACAGGTCACTGATCCGTTCAAAACTTGATTATGGCTCCATCGTCTATGGTGGAGCCTGCAAAAGTAATTTACAAAAACTAGATACGATACATCATCAGGGTCTGAGGCTTTGCCTTGGAGCCTTCAGAACGTCTCCCATTCACAGTCTCTATATAGAAGCAGATGAACCTTCTCTTAAACAACGCCGACTAAAATTATCTCTACAATACATCACTAAATTATATTCTAATCCGTCAAATCCAGCTTTTGAATGTATATTCCATCCTCTTTACGAAGATCTTTACAATAAGAAATCAGCACTCAATCCACCACTCGGAATTAGAATAAAATCTGCAATATCGGCTTCGAATATTAAACTCCAAGATATAGCTCCTACTCAACTTTTCTCATCTCCTCCTTGGCAAATGGTAAAGCCAGAGGTAGACCTGACATTAACCAAACTTAAGAAATCAGATACTAACCAATTAATATACCAACAAGAATACCATCAACTAAGAAACAATTATGACACTTATAAATCTATATTTACAGATGGATCCAAGGATGGTGGCGCAGTTGCTAGTGCCACTGTCATTGGATCCAGAACAATCTCTTCACGTTTACCTGATAACAGTTCAATATTCACTGCAGAAGCAAACGCCATTTTTACAGCACTTAAATATATCGGTAATCAATCTAAACATAACCAATTCATACTGTTTTCAGATTCTCTTTCATGCCTTCAGGCAATTAAAAATATGTCTTCAAAACATCCACTTTTAATCCAAATTCTTGAGTTATTTAATGATCTTGCTACTGGCCAATATGACATCGTCTTTTGTTGGTTACCAAGCCATGTTGGTATCATTGGTAACACAATGGCCGATGCTGCTGCAAAAGCAGCACTCAACAAATCTGTGACACCACTTCTGATCCCATACACTGATTTTAAACCCATGATTCGATCTTACATCCGAGATCTTATGCAACAGAAGTGGGACGCCCAAGTAGGTATCAATAAATTACATGAAATTAAACCAAATATCGGTTATACCTACTTGGGCTGTCAGTCCAGATTTGAAGAGGTCATTATGCGACGATGTCGTATTGGCCACAGCAGATATACGCACGAATATTTATTACAAGGTGAGGATCCTCCGTTTTGTATCCCTTGTGATGAAGGAATCACGGTCAAGCATGTCCTGCTTGACTGTGTTGATTTTTCCATCACAAGGGATAAATATTTCAATGTAAAAACAATTAAGGACCTTTTTAATGATGTTAATTTTCGTTTAATATTATGTTTTTTAAAGGAAATAGAGCTTTTTCATAAATTTTGATGTGTTCAATGTATTGTTATACAAATTGGTAGTGCGAAATTCATAACTTAGATTGTTAGTGGCTGTACCCTTGCGGGGGGTTGAAGTAGCGTAAAATTATTGTCCCCCTAAGAGGGTATGTAAGTCCCAAATCATTCGAAGTATTTTTCTGCACACTAGGCTTTTAAACGTAGTATCTTCGTTATTTTAATCTAAGGCTTAACTGGTACACTGTCGCCAGTGACTGAAGGGATGATATAAATCCTGCCGGGGTCCATGCAGGAAGCAATGCACCCATGGTCCCCAGTATGGTGATCTCCCTTCAGTTGCTGACGATTTCTAGCCCATTTTTAAATTGTGATGTTCATTAATGCTTACTGCCTTTTAATATTCTCAACTAGTTTTAAATCAAGTCTGTGATATTCTAGTTATTCTACTGTCCTTCGTTGACAGCTTTTTATTCAGTTTAAATATATGTATCATAAATGTATCATAAATGTACTTTCTCGTCACGATATGGCTGAAATATTGCCCATGTGACGTTAAATAATAACTCACTCACTCACTCCAAGGATGGTGGCAAAGTTGCCAGTGCTACCATCGTTGGATCAAAAACTATTTCTTCCAGATTACCAAACAATTGTTCTATCTTTACTGCTGAGGCCAAGGCTATTCAAACAGCTTTGGAATATATTCAGACACACAATATCTGCAAAAACTTCATCATCCTCTCTGATTCTTTGTCATGCCTACAGGCATTAAAAAATGTCCGCTCAAATCATCCACTCACTCTTGATATTTTAGAATTACACAATACTCTTGCCACTGGCCAATACGACATCGTCTATTGCTGGTTACCCAGTCATGTTGGAATCACGGGTAACACTATGGCTGATGCTGCAGCAAAAGCAGCTCTCAACAAATCTGTGACCCCACTTCTTATACCATACAGCGACTACAAACCATTAATTAGATGCTATATCAAAGTCCTTATGCAAAAGAAGTGGGACACCCAAGTAGGTACAAATAAATTACATGCAATAAAACCAACTATCGGTTACACCTACTTGGGTTGTCAGTCCAGATTTGAGGAGGTCATTTTACGACGATGTCGTATTGGCCATAGCAGATACACTAACGAATATTTGTTGAAAGGTGAAGATCCTCCATTTTGCATCCCTTGTGATGAGAGAATCACGGTCAAGCATGTCCTGCTTGACTGCATTGATTTTTCCATCACAAGGGATAAATATTTCAAAATTACATCCATAAAGGATCTTTTTAATCAAATCAGTGCTCCTTAATCATCGGTTTTTTAAAAGAAATAGAATTAATAGATAAATTTTGATTATAATATGTACAGTATAAAGTAAATGATTTTTAATTTGGTGGAATGAAATCATAACTGAGATTGTTAGTGGCTGTATCTTCACAGGGGGTTGAAGTATCGTAAAATAATTGTCCCCCTGGGAAGGTACGTAAGTCCAGTATCATTCAAGGTATCATTTCCTTTCTCTGTGATTTTAATCGTAGTATTTTTGTTGATTTTAACTCTTTGGCTAATCTGTCTGATAATCGCCAGTGCCCAGAGGGATGGTGTAAATCCTGCTGGGGTACCATGTAGGTAGCAGAAGTACCGTAAGTCCCCATGGTCCCTAGTATGGTGGCCTAACTTTGGTTGCTGGCGATCTACAGCCCGTTTTTATATTGTATTGTTTGAATTGTATCTGATTATTTTATTGCTCTAAAACTAGTTTTAAAATTATAATCTGTGATATATTGCTGGTTGTTGTACTGTCCTTCGATGACAGCTTTTAATATATAATATCAATGCCTAACTTGTTCAAGTCACGATATGGCTGAAATACTGCCGATGTGACTTTAAATATTAACTCACTCACTCACTGTTCTACTGAAATGACAGGAAACTCGCGAGGGATCCATGATATAGGGATAGCTTGAGGTGGAGCTTGTGATGTAGCAGGAGTCTCTGGTTCACACGAAACCGGAGGGCATCGAACCGGAGGTGGTGATGGGGAGTAGGTACGATGAGTAGATGAAGTAGAACTCTGCCTATCTTTAGGTGAAGGGCATCTACTCACGGTAGCTGATGGGAGTGGTCTATATCTATGTCACCGAGGAAAATCCTTATGACGAGGGGAGGAAAAATTGCTTGACTGAGAAGGTCTGTAATCCAGAAAAGTGGGATCAAGAGCATACCCATGCCTTGGAGGTTGGGGATCCCTGTAGTTTGGGTATAGTTCCAACCAATGTACGTAGGCACTACATGATGTAGGGTTCCAAGGGTAATCACCACGTTGATGAAAATATAAAAATGTGAGGGTACTCTCTTCGTCGAAAATCCGGATGGATGATTGAAGGAGAGATCGAGACATGTAGGATGGATGACTAATAGACTCATCGAGGCGTTCATCCTTCGAGCCTAGACGTCATGGGTCTGAATAGTCTCAGTGTGAGATATAATAAGGGGAGTGATAATCTGCTCGCCTTTTCATAAGACGCTTAACAATCTGTAGGTGAACAACGCATCTTAGGGGAATCTCTCGAATGTCTCCGATCCTTGGAGGTTTTATGATCTCTCATGTCCCATTGAACCTCCTTTGAAGTGTGTCGATACTTAGGAGTCCGTATGTCCTTCGAGGTTCAGTCAGATTATGTTCGTTGAACTTCAGAGGTTGGACGAGGTTCTGTTGGTTCGGAGTTTCGAGGGTCCAAGTTCAGAGGTTTGGTGTTCGGGAGTACGTGGTGGGTGGTCCGGTGAATCATCTCGGTGTCGAGAGTGAGAAGTCCAATGGTCCCGGTCTGAAGGCCGAACCCCTGATGATTGCACGGAATAAAGTGCATTAACTGTCGATGCTAGTCGCTCCCAGGACGAATTTCTATTGTCTTGTGAATACTCTCGGGGATGGGAGTTAAGGGATTCTTGATCCGATAAATCGTCATACGACTCTTGGTCTTGAGAAGATCGTCGAAAGGGAGATTTCGAGCGACGGACCGAACTTGTAGAGTTGACAGCGATACCAGTACTATGTGTACCCTCCGAATGTATGACAGGAGCGAGCTCCATGTTTGTCATAGAACACGATGAGACAAAGTACAAACCTCGGTCCGGCTCGATACGTTGGCTGACGTAAGCCGGTGCTCAACACTCGTGTCTAACGAGTGGACTCGTCGAATGTCCAAGTCTCAGGATGTGGACGGTAGGTTCGGCTTTTGAAGGTGGATTCGTGGAGACTTTAGACATGTCGTCTGTGAGAAAAGAGTCAGAGACTCCCTCATCGTCTAACGAGATCATGGGACCAGTTGGATCCCTAGTATCCTGGCCCGCCGATGAGGGTGATCGGCCCGATCTTGCTTTCTTGACAGGTGTTTTCTTGGTTTCCGTTGATTTTTCTGCAGTCTTAGAGATACGATCTGACACCCGTCTGCACAAAGTGCAGACAGATCTCCGTGTGGACCGCTCGTCCATAATGAAGAATAACTATCCCAAACAGGGATAAAGGTACATTTGCAGGGAAGAAGACAACAAAAAAATGAATAGACACGTGATCAGTGCAAGAGGGACAACAAGCATGCATAGGGTGCATGATCCAGATCTGGGAGGTGACCGTGGCGATGTGAGGTACGACAGGGTTGATTAACTTTAGAAGCTGGAAACCTTTATTTCAGACACGTTTCCACTCAGAATCGAAAGAAGAAAGAAGTATGCATAGTGTAAGATAGGATAAGTTTAAAAATTGTTCGTTTTGCTACATAGTACATTTATCTGCGTGTTTGTTTGTGCAACTGGACAATTTACATATACATTATCTGTAGATCATTTCATCACTACACTTTAGCCATGTGTTTTCTGGAGCACCGTACACATTATAGCGAATTGTTGGTACATGGACATGTTCAATACTTTGAATTACATTATACATACTTTGTTGAATTGTATTGTCTTGGAAGAACCCAGTTCCCCAAAGCACTTATGAAATACAATTGATACACATAAGAACCAAACTGTTTAACAAATGCACATTATCTCACGCAGTCGTCATTCAGTGTGACTCTCAAACTCATCTGTGTCATAAGTGTTCTTAAATGTCTGATGTACACTTATGGTTAATGATTTCAAAGAGTCCAGTAAATCGTACTGTACATGTAGGTAAATACAAGCCATAGAACCATCTTAATTTAATTATAAGAGATCCATTGTACGATTCCGATAATATTTTTAGCAAGTGTTTATGAATCACTATCCATCAGTGACGATTTAGGCCTTTACTGGTGACGTTACTTGTTGAAGTCGGAAGTGAGTTAGGCAGAACCCTCTTTAATGTCGTATTTTCTTGATGTTCCTAATCTTTTATAGCAAACGTAACTGCCGCTTACGAATGGTCCAGGCACACTTTATGAAAAAATAGGAAACAATTGCTATCTGTTTGAACGTATACCATATGAAGGAGTTTTAAACTTTATTTGATACTCGGCGCTTTAGGAAGTAGTTTCGAAACAACTAAGAACAAACTTGTCTCAATTCCGTATTCTTTTTTTTGTTGTGTTACAATTGATGTTTTCAGGTGGTTCTGGTTCCGGTGGGGTGAAGGCCGTCTGGAGTTTGGCGAAGGTCGCATTGCTGGCTTGCAGCTTGTGTTTGATGAACCAATCAACGGACCCATTGAAGAGTTCAGGGTGTCATCATATGTATACACGGTCGAGTACATTCTGGGTATGTTAGTGCTATTGTAAGCATCACCCATCCCAACACACACACACACCACACCCTCCCAAAACACACACACACACACACAAGCATACATACATACAAACATACAAACGTTGAGGGGGATATTGAAAGGCGGGTCCCTCAGTGCTTCTAAAGCACTGAAACAAATATGCAATTCAGCATCAGACTACACAGTTGAATGTGACATCTTATTGACACATAGTGTCCAACACATTACTTTAGAAATACCTGTATGCACCTATCTATTACTGGCGAATTTCAATTCACCGTACGTCATTACCTTATGACTAAGTAAACTGCATTTATTTACACATATCACCCTGTGTTCTGAACATTTTCTTTTGAATACACAAAATTGATCTGCTGTGGACAGATCCAGTGTAATAAAACAAGAATATCCACCCCGGGGTTTACGGTAGCAAGTAATTGGGGACGTCATTATTTCACGCATAATGGCTGATCAATAGAATCAGCTTCATGTATCTACCAACAGATCAATTATTGTTCTTGGTGTTGCATTGTAATGCTATTATCTCATAGAAAATATTGAAAAGCGTAGATGTGTGAAATGGAATTTCACATCACGCATGCACTTGACATTGTGCACGTGCACACATAAATCAAAGTGTGTGAACCTATAGGAAACTCACTGTCACTAATGCAAAGAACTAAGTACACTTGTAGGGGTTTCTCTTCAAGCGGATAACGGCTAATGCCACGGGCAACCTTACCGGGGTAGAATAGGTCTTCAGCAACCCATGCTTGCAGTAAACAACAAACAATCAAACAAAATACGCACCCTAATGCCTTCAAGATGTACAAGTCGTGCATGGATCGCCAGAAATGGATCTACACGCCCGAAAATATAATTTACAAGACATTTATCATCACTATGATTGCATCATTTTCCATATTTTGGGGCGGGAGTGTATTTTCCTGATCACTCTACTGGTGTGCACAGATCTTAATGAAATAGCAAGCAGAAAAGTGTGATTCGGGTTTGAGAATTGGTTGTCTTTGTTCAAGTAATAGATGTAGAATGAGTGACAGTACTTTATCAGAATATATATTTACACTCGAGTCTTACAGCGCAGACAATACTCGTGACCCATAAATAATTCACATTGTATTTTCCTAGTGTACAAGTATATTCTGCACTTAAACAGACATCTCTGCTCAAATGGGGTTTTATTTGTTTCCCGATCAGTGTCTCCGTATGCATTCCGGGTATCATTCTCAACTACCCGAGGTGCCTATAGTCCTGGTGGGTTTCTTCATCCACCTCACATATCGGGTACTCGTTCCCTGTTGGGTGAACAGAGGCACGTTTGAACAAAGCCACTTGCCCAGGAAGACATCTTTTTGACACTTGGGGTCTTGGTGTATATGGCGAAATAACAATCTGATCACTAGCGGGATCAGATCTCAACACCTGGCGCTTCCTTACCCCACGCTTTTGTACTTTTACCTGTCCCAAAACTCAAGGCTAATTCCTAGGGGTAAATTTCGAGGTACAACCACCTCGGTTACACTGTAGTATTGACTATATTGGTTGTAATTCGTGACGGGATAAAGAGACTATTCTGCGAGCATGTGTGCCATAGGGGTTTTGCTGTCTCATAAAACCACGATTGTAGAAAGACGTCAACAATCTTGAGCTATGGCGTCTTTTCTAGTGTGACGTCAATAATGTCGTCCAGGTGGCGTAACCAAACAATGGTGAAGTGATATTTGCAACAGAGCATATCAGTAGATTTTTATGAACTCTGTTAATTCTAACCACATGGGTTATGCATAATTGCATTGCACTTATCTCAAATGACAATTACGAGAGCTTTTAGCTGTGATCCAATTTCTAATAAAGACTTTCGAAACTGGATATATTGGGAAATTCCAGTGAAAAGAAAAACAACTTGAGGGGAATAATAAGCATGTTGAATGGTAGTGTCTTGCAACATCTAGCTATCTTAACCTCGCACACTGAGATACATTTGTGTTTGTAGGTGAAGGCTATGAGTCCCATTATGGTGTAGCCAGCCTGACTGGGAGATACTCCGACGGGCTGCTGTACGAGTGCAAGGCCTGGAGTGGTGTACACTGTGCCACGCAGTGTCAGGCACACGGGAACTGTCACATGTACAGCCACCAGAAAAACCAGGCTATCTGCGCCCTCTACAATAGAGACATGTCATCATTCACTTTGACGTCCGAAAATGGATGGGTTTCCTACCAACTTCGTTATTGTGATTAAATCCTTAGTTTCTGAATGGGGAACATGTTATTGGTGAAGTTTCTAGTTATTTACCCTCAGAACATGCACACAGACTGTATTGTACACACAGTGGTATACATGTATATTTAGCCGCCATATAGCTGGACTATTGCTGAGTGCAAACAAACCAACAAACAAACAAACCAACAAACAAACAAACATGTATAATTAGAGAGAAATATAACGTAATAAGATTGCACCACTGGCTGTTTTAGCAACAATTTGGGGTAATTGTGGCTGGTGTCACACGCTGTACATATTGCAGGTAAGTAACCATTACGAGGATAAATGGCGTCAAAAGGCAAAATATATAAATGTCGGGCCATGCTAATATAATAAGTTCCATGTTCATGACAATAATTCAGTAAATGTGTTATGAGTATTGAGTTTGCAGATAAACTTCCGCAGCTGTGAATATTCATTATTTGACTTGCTTTTGCGTGTGTTTGTGATGGGTGCCATCGGTGGGGCAGGATACGCTCACCTTTTCTCTAACACCCGGTATCACTATTTGATAGTGATTCATAAACACATGATATAGTCGGAATCGTACAATCGACTCATATTCTTTTACATCAAGTCCACAATGTAGTCGTGAGAACAAAAGTCTATTTTCTAGATCTCAATGTTTCGTATCGACCAACTTCAACAAAAAAATACACACACACACACACATATATATATATGTATGAGAAACATCCTCTGGTACACATCACTGTCGGCTCATACATATTGTAAAGAGGGGAATTCAAAGTTAAAATGCAAAAGTTTTATCCCCAAAAATTCGGTTCGTACAAAACTGAATTGTGAAATCAGCTAAAGACCACACAAGACCAATGAATAATTAAAGAATTACATTATCCTAAGTTTACAATTACAAAAGTCAAATTACAATGTCAATCAAAAACGGGGGAGCTTGATGATATCATTCTCTCCAAGTAAATTCCGATGTCAAAAAACGACGTTATTTGGACGGAAAACGATGGTTTGAAAGCGTCCAAATAACGTCGTTTTTCCGTCCAATGACCATATAAGTGAAAAAACGACGTTTTCGTGTTTGCAGTGTATGATGGATGAAGTAGCAGAGCAACAAGAATCAGGTTTCATAAAATTAATCGGTGCACTCGAATGTCCAGAATTTGTTACCTTTCAATGTCTTGAAAGGGGTACGTGCGCCGAAAATGTGTTGGAGATTGGCAGGAATTCGGTGATTTTTATAGGTATCCAGTCTGCACTATAGATAAGACAGTCATAAAAGGCGCTCGTGAAAGGCCTGAAATCGCCCTCGCCTTGCCAGCCAGACTTTTAGAATCTGTCATGTTCGAAACCTCTCAAACTTTGAAGTCTATCCTGTTTGTTAACAATAAATCACACTTACGGTGCAACTCTGCGATTGCAGGTTTCGATAGTTTATGAGCGTCTCAGTCGTTTGCTGAAACTGACAATGACCGGAAATTAACCCACAGCAATCTCTACATAACAATATGAATAGTACATGTCTTTGCATTTTTTACATAAACGCTTTGTGCATAGAAGTAATTATCACGTTTGCATTTTTGTTAGAGTGTTTTCTTTGCTTCTTTAAACTATTCTTAAATATGTGTTGAACAGTTTTTCTTTGCGTAAATTTCACCAATGTGAAACAAAGTTGAATTTTAGACAACAGTCTTTTATCAACCCGTGTGTGCCAGATTATTGCAATGTAATACTATTGGAAGCGAGCCAACAAAGTAATGTGTCGAAATATGTTCATGGTTTTTTTCACCACCAACATCTTTTAGTGAATATCTGTCTTCGTTTAGGTATCTGAATTTGATAAACTGTGTGTAATTGTAAATATGTTATGACTTTTTTGTTGTGTTAATATTGTTTCATTGTAATCGTCGAAATGACATCTGGAGGAAATAAAGAATCCCACTTTCTTTCTCCCTCTCATTTTAATTTTGTATTGTCCACCTGACATATGCAGTTTCTTATACGACTCTTGCTCAAAAGCTGTTTGATCAAGGCTACAACGTTCAAGGCCTCAGTGCAACATTCATAATGGAACATTGGTATCATCACTATTTATAATCTAAAGTAGATATTTGTTGTCCGCTTGGGGCACATGACTATGTGTAAGGAAGGAAGTATGAGAATTTTATCAGTATTAGTTGGTTGACCTTGTGATTGAAGGCCAATGATTGTGAGTGAGTGAGTTGGGTTTTACGCTGCTTTTAACAGTATTCCAATTATATCACGGCGTGTCAGCTTAATGTGGGAGGAAAGCCGGAAGTGATGCAGGTATCAGACGTTTACCACTTCGGTGAAACCCATGAGCACGGGTATGGTGCTGACAAACCGAGAAACATCATCGGGGCGAATCGGGATTCGAACCCACAATCATAGCTTTCTTGTGTGCCCAAGGGACGCAACTCTGCACAGCGAATCACGGCGCCTTAGACGACAGGAACACCCGTGTCCCCCCCCCCTATGTGTAAGGAAGGAAGTATGAGAATGTTATCAGTATGAGTTAATAGACCTTGTGATGGAAGGCCAGTGGTTGTGAGAACATGAATTGATTTCCTTTTGGAGTTTAAAACTAAAGTGGACCGCCTCCGTGGTCTAGTGGTAGAGCGTCCGCCCGGAGAGCGGAAGGTCCGGGGTTCGATTCCCGGCCGCGTCATACCAAAAGACGTTAAAAGATGGTACTTGTTGTTACCCTGCCTGGCGTTCGGCATTAAAGGGCCAAAACAAGGACTGGTCGGCTCCGAGTCGTAAACTGTGTCTGAGTGGGGTATTCATGTTAAACTGCGTCATGGTAACTCAGTGTGCTAGCACTAAAAATCGGCATCAGTCCGGACTAGTACAAGCAGCCACACACACACGTGCATGCACGTCGCTATATAAGTGCAATAATCTTGGACGCGACGTTAAACCCCATTTCACCTCACCTCACCTAAAACTAAAGCGCATTTTTTCTTATATAAGATTGACTTTAGTGTATCCTTGATCGGATACAGAACATCTATTCACCTACTGAGCCCTTAATCCAAGAACATGGTATTTATTTGCATTGTTTGAAGTTTGTTTCAAGTTTGAATATAAATGCTTAATTACATCACCCTGTTGTTTTTCTTTCGAATTGCACCCTGGGAAATATGTTGGTTAACAGATCGTCTCAACAACTTCAGGGGGCACGGGTAGCCCAGTCGTCTAAGGCGCCGCGATTCGCTGTGCAGAGTTGCGTCCCTTGGGCACGCCGGAAACCTATGATTGTGGGTTCGAATCCCGGTTCTCCCCGATTATGTTTCTAGGTTTGTCAGCACCATACCCGTGCTCATGGGTTTCACCGAAGTGGTAAACGTCTGAGACCTGCATCACTTCGAGCTTTCCTCCCACATTAAGCTGACACGACGTGATATAACTGGAATACTGTTAAAAGCGGCGTTAAACCCAACTCACTCACACTCAACATCTTCATCTGTGTTTTGTAAAAAAGCCTCTATATATACTCGAGACATTTTTGTTCCGTAAGAGTCTCTCATTGTTTTGAGCAATTTCATTAATATATTTCAACGGGCACCTAACATGCCGACATTCCTTAAACACAAAGATCGATTCGTTTTGGGAAAACGTTTATTAAAAAAATGAGGAAAACATGATGCTTGTTCAAATATCCGACAGACCTGTGAACATCCGGGATAGAACAGGTCTTCAGCAACCCACATTTACCGGAAAAGGCGACTATGCTTGTCGTAAAAGGCGACTAACGGGATCGGGTGGTCAGGCTCGCTGAAATGGTTGATGCATGTTTGTTTGTTCGTTGTTTAACGCCGCACTCAGCAATATTCAAGCTATATGACGGCGGTCTGTAAATTATCGATCCTAAACCAGACAATCCAGTGATTGACATCATGAGCATCTATAATCAGTACCAAAGGAAGAACGTGCATTTCGCGTGCGGGAACCTACACTCGTCATCACGTGTTGAACTGTGAGCCACGGTTATGGTCATTTGGACGTGTTGATACATAACATAGTTTCCCCGACACGAATGGGATATTTGATTGCGAGCATTAATGATTCAGAAGGGATTAATTGGATTTACATTGGAACAAATACTAAGTCAGTACGACAAATTATTCCTTTCTACACTTGACTAACTATGTAATGTAGTAATGACTTATGTAGGCTTCGTATTGCATTCGTGGCTTATTTTAAGTAATATTTTGGTTATACAATACTACTCTCGGTGGGTTAGTTAAGTTCGCCCTGCTTTTCAATTATTGACGGAAGCTAACGTGTTGTTTCTGTCTGTCCTTTCTGTTTATCATTTCATTTGGAAGACCACTTTGTTTCTTGTTTCAGCCACTTTATCTATAAAAAAATTGGGACAGATTCAAACCTACTCCAGTTTTTGCAACAAGGTAGAACATATGAAAACACCAAATCACGTCAAACTAGCTTAAACATCATAAAATTACGAGTACCTGATATTAAAAGAATTTAGTGACAAAGAAAATGTAAATTATTTGATACTTAAGATTAAGACGGCTGTCAAAGTTCTCACCAAAGTTATGGTCCTAATGCGGATTCACCAGAATTCTATCGAAACATTAGGAAACTAAATACATGTATGATCTAGATTATAAAACCAACCTAAATTTGTAGAGACGAGGCGTTATAATTGTGTACTGGAAATGGATACTTACAAACATTTAAATAATCGCAAATTAAGAACATGGTTCTTTTTTTTGTCAGAAGAACCAAATCGTTTTGATCCATTGCGGGAAGTTAATCTGGATAGCAAAAGACATATTTGGTGAAAACAAAATACAACAATATTAAAACAGGCCAGACTTCTTCCTAGTGAGTAGAAGTCTTGACAAATCAATTGTTTCAACTGACATGACAACGGGTTACCACACAGATCATTCAGTGGTATATATATATTTATAAAATCACAAGACTTGAAAGGGGGAAAGCCTTTTGGACATTAAATAATAGTCTGCTATACGATCCAGAGTATGTAATATATGTCAAACAGTTGAACAATACTACAAAATGAGAAATAATGGTGAAAAACATCAAAGACAACTATTTAAGGAAGCTTTGCTATGCAAATGTATGAGGATGCACGATAAAATACTTACCAATAAAGAAATGTGATAAAACCAATGAAGAAAAAGAAACTAATGAAGAGTTTGAAAAGAATAAATATTAACATAAAATTAAAACTGACGGAATTATAATGAGAGCTAAAGCAAATTGGCAGGAGAAATACTAAGTCCTTCTATCATTTGAAAAACAAAATTTCCTAAATAAGGGTATTACTAAACTTGAAAACAATAATAAACTTTTCACAGATGTCAAAGATGTTATTGATCATGTTCAGAAATACCATCACACAGTTCATATACAACTAAAGCACAGTTTACATACAACTAAAGACACAACAGATGTTTATTTGGAAGATATGTTCAAACAAGTGCTTCGGACTTTGAAAGAAATGAAAAAGTTCCGGCCCATCCGGATTCACGGCAGAATTCTCCAAAAACAATGTTGAAAAATATTAACAAATTCCTAGAATGTATACCTTAGAAAGATCAATCAAGAGAGCAATTGAAAATTACTGCCCTACATCCCCCCTGAACTTTTCTTATAAGATAGTATCAGCAGCAATAGCACCACGCATAAGATAATACTTCGACTTTCATTATATAATTTGTGACGATCAAAAAGGTTTCATGAAAGAAGTGTGTGAGTTGGGTTTAGCGCCGCTTTTATCATTATTCCAGTTATATGAAGCGTTTTTATGAAAGGAAGATACATACATCGATCAATGCTCCAGATTTGTATACGCCATTATGGATAATACAGCATGCATGAATATACCATATTGATTGATTTCGACAAAGCTTTTGATTCAGTTGAATAGAGGTTTGTAGAATCTTCCTTTGTTTTCTTCGATTTTGCCCATATAAAAAAAAATGAATATAGACACTGTGGTCCCTACTCCACCTTTTGTTAGAATAACTGTTCTCATAAGTCACAATAATAAGCTTACAATCTCTAAATCATCGTTTTACAACACTTTGCCGACACTATTACTAATATGAAAGGAAATTAAATGTATTCTGAAGGCCAACCTGAGAAGGTAAACGTACCGCTATTATTCAAACATATAAATATGGAGGACTGAAGGTACCACTTATATTAGAAACAATACAAGCTCCAAAGATATCTTGGATATGAAGAACCTTTACAAAAATTTAAAAAAACTAAGCACACTCATTGAACTAATAAACCCATCATACAACTTGCATCCAACAGAAATGGGATCAAAATATTTAAGCAAAAATGTCTCACCTAATATCAAAAATGTTTTTGGGGAAAGATGTCTGTGAATCATGGGCTAAAACACAGTCACGGCAAACAAACTACAACGCAGAATTACCAAAACAGTATATATAGGAAAACAAACATATCCTGATTGGACATGAAACAAATAATATACAAACACTACCTAAACGCAAATATAAATGATCTGACAAAAGTTAACGGTACATTAGTTACATTAAAGAAATGACTAGGAAAGGAAAGGAGAATACTTTAAAATCAAATTTCTGAGAATACGCAGGTCTTAATAAATCTATAAAAAAACATGTATTGATTCCAAAATCTGTATCATTAGATAAGAAACATGGAACCTTTTATCACATGTAATTTCAAAATTATATTTAAAGAAGAGAAGACTAGATTAGTATCTGGCACGTTATTAAACGAATAGGGGGCACGGGTGGCCCAGTCGTCTAAGGCGCCGCGATTCGCTGTGCAGAGTTGCGTCCCTTGGGCACGCAAGAAACCTATGATTGTGGGTTCGAATCCCAGTTCGCCCGATTATGTTTCTAGGTTTGTCAGCACCATACCCGTGTTTGTGTGTTTCACCGAAGTGGTAAACGTCTGGGACCTGCATCACTTCGAGCTTTCCTCCCACATTAAGCTGAAACGCCGTGATATAACTGGAATACTGTTAAAAGCGGGGTTCACTCACTCACTATTTAACGAATATGTATTAAACGAAAAAATTAACGAGTCAAATTAAAATGTGAAAATATAATTATTAACACAGAAAAACCGGACGACATATGGAGAACCTACAACTCTTTACCATTTAAAACAAGAAACAAAACACAGCTAAGATGGTTCCAATACCGTATTATTCGAATAACGATTTGTACAAGTATAAAAGTATAACTTCCTTACAATGTTTCTTTTCACCACTGAAACTGAAATCTTCTCCCATTTACTATTTGAATGCACACATGCAAAAATGTTGTGGCAGCACCTGATAAGTGGATAGAGAAAAGAACTGGTAATATAAAAACTATAGATAAGATTCACAATTTGCCTATACTACATGTATTGTATATGTATCACAGTAGAATATCTTCATATGCCTATGTTGACCAACAAAATGTAATACAGTATTGACATAGCATGTTCTATCTGTACCGAAGAAATAACGTGATGAAAATAAACAGTGGATGTAGCATTCATGATTTAATGACGAATTTCAAAATAAATTTGATGATAAAGAGGATGATGGAAACTTGATAAGACCTCCGCAGCAGATGTGGATATCAACATGTAGTTCTGTGCCCTGTGGTGTAACTATTTCGTGTACAAGACCTAGGAGAAGTAACTACTGACAGACAGATGTAAGGAAAGTTACAACCTGGCCACAGAGCCCGCAAACCTGCATAATCCGTGCAGTCGATAACAACATCAGGAGAGGAATGTGCACAACTACAGTGCATGTGTCGAGTTGACGTGGCCTACTGACCATGGCCCATGGCCCATGTACATTAGACCCGTGAAGATCCGGGGTAGAATAGGTCTTCAGCAACCCATGCTTGCCTTAAATGGTGACTATGCTTGTCGTAAAAGGCGACTAACGGGTGGTCAGGCTCTCTGACTTGGTTGATGCATGCCATCGATCCCAGTTGCTGAAGACCTATTCTACCCCAATAAGCTGAAAGAACCATCTCCAAAGCAGGTGTCATCTGCGGCCAAATGCGGTATATACTGGTTTCAAATATCTTCATCTTTTCTTTGGAATGCAGGAGGAATGAGTGAGTTGAACGCAGGTTTTAAATTATTCAACTTATAATCACGTGGTGTCAGCTTGATGTGGGAGGAAAGCACGACGTGATGCAGTTAGACGTTTACCACTTCGGTGAAACCCAGGAGCACGGGTATGGTGCTGACAAACCTAGAAACATAATCGAGGCGAACCGGTATTCGAACCCACAATCATAGGTTTCTGGCATGCCCAAGGAATGCAACTCTGCACAGCGACTTGCGACGCCTTAGACGACTGGGACACACGTAATGCAGGGAAAATCATCATCACTTGAAGTCTGCGGGTAGGACAAGGCAAGACGGATGTCAGATCGGTGACGTGGCAAGGGCGGCAGGTCTTTGGCTCTGGAACGTTACAGGCTGGACTTGACACAGCAGAAGGTTGATGCTGCAATCTCTCTTACTGCGCTTGCTCAAAGACACACAGACATGAGGAAACCATCATTACTGAAGATAGTTTGAGAATATGGTGTATTGTAATTCCATTCTCACATTTACATATTTATAATTACAAACGATTTTATTTCCTAAGCAAAGAAACAAACCACTTGTCCAAACTGTACATAATAATTACCTGGCTGTTGAAGTTATAGGTCAATATGTAATTGAATGACTTTCTTTCAACAAGTACATATTACTTCAGTAATTACCATGGAATGAATCGATGTCACTGTATGTTCTTCTCTCAAGCACTGTTTTTCTTTCGCTTGTTAGGAGGTGTCAATGTTGCTACAATCTTGGACTACATTCTTCCTGTACAGTTGTGGCATATTCTCAAATATTTTCGCCTCAACGTTGTTAAGCGTCGATTCCAAAAAAGAAACAGTTTGTTGACCCAAAATATGTACGTAAAAGTGTGAAACCATCAAACAACCAACAAGTGGTATACAGTCAACACATGTATTACAAAATTAACTAGGTTTACAAATTACTGCACAGCAGTTACAATGTCAGTATACAATAGAGTGGTGGTACACTATTCAGTGACAGTATATAATATGATGGCATGGGTCAGTATCAAATACAAAAACAGAGTGATGATAGCAAAACTCAGTGATAATAATATATCCACCCAGCAGCGACAGTGGTCAAGAGATGGCCTAGGCAAGGAACTCGAAGTTATGAGTGCTCCTCACACGAAAGCTGGTCTTGATGAAATGAAATGTGTGAGAGTAAATTACTCAGTTTGTATTAATTTCGCCTTGGTCTCGTCTGTGTAAGGTGTAACTCTATGAGATTAACGACAAGGGATGTGTCTATATAATTCCAGAACATCCAACATGTGGTAACCCTAATAACCCTAATTTACTCAGTTCCAAAAGTGCGTGATAAAGCTAAGACTAGATACCAAAAGAGATACACACACGCCCCATTCTTGACAGATAGTCTGAGCATTATCTAGATATTCATTAGAATTGTTCCAGGTTGCGAAATACACAACTTCCCTTATCTGTTGTCAAGGCTTGGCAGCACCTGCTGTCTTCCAGCACCTCAGCCGATATCAGAGATAATATACTTCTACATGAAGTAACAGTCAGCATGTTCCAGGATATCATCATCTTGTGTTTCATTGTATTGGCTTGGATACAGTCGTTCACTGGGTAAAAACTGACCACGTGTTACAGGTAATTGTTGGCGTCACCATCGCCGGCAGTCAACTGAGGTCCAGTCTGAAGTATCACAATGTCAGGTACACATAACATCTGTACAGCTACGTCTGATCGTTTTGTTGCATGAAGTATGTCACGTGGTTTACGGGCTTGTGCGCGGATCCTGGTTGGTCGGTGGGAAATAAAATAAACATAGAATGCATTTTTTAGGATCATCAGAATACATAAAGCAATAAAACCGTTTCCATAGCCACCAATAATCTCGATTTTACGTTTTTTGGCTATATCATGAGTATGTGTTTAAGAGTCAATATCAGATAGTGATGATACAAGGTGTTCGCAAGAAGGTGAGCGTACCCTGCCCCATCGGTGGCACCCGTCACAAACACATGCAAAGTCAAGTCAGTTGTTTATCTGAAAAACACGGGGACATATGTCAAAATAGCGAATTCCGTCAAACATAGTTTTTGTTACTGATGCGTCAAAAGTTTGAAATGTCCTCCACACGTCTTCCATAAAACGTTTTGAGACCTTTGACCCGTGAAGATCCGGGTTAGAATGGATCTTCAGCAACCAATGCTTGCCATAAAAGGCGACTATGCTTGTCGTAAGAGGCGACTAACGGGATCGGGTTGTCAGGCTCGCTGACTTGGTTTGATGCATGCCATCTTAACCCAATTGCGTAGATCGATGCTCATGATGTCGGTCACTGGATTGTCTGGTCTAGACTCGATTATTCAGAGACCGCTGTCATACAGCTGGAATATTGGTGTGTGCGGCGTTACAAACAACAACAAACCAACAAACTGAGGCCTTGAATGTTGCAACATTGAACGAATAGAACAAATTTTGAGTCAAATGACGCTCTTTAAAATATGGGTGAAATCTGGGATTGTACCTCTAAAGTTGAGAAAAGTCGATACCGAAGGCTGAAGTTGTTGGAATATTGCTCGAAATGTAGGACAAGTTGTTGGCTGGACAGTTGAAGTCTTGTGGATATATTTTTGTCACTCTGTAGCTTTATGTTTGAAAGAGTATCCATTCCACATCAAGCTGACACCTTATATATATTTAGTTATTTTCATGATATAGCAAAACGGTCGAACAATTGTTGCAATGTTCGCGTAGAACACAACACATACACCAAACATTGTAATCAGTATCCTAGCTTATCCATCCCAGAAAATGCCTAATCTCGTAGAAGAACCTGGACCATTTCACTGTCACATGTTTGTTCGGAGCCCGATTCAGGATACCGTAACCTACAGTTATAACAAACTCAAATGGACCACAACTTTAAGTTCGTTATAACCGTCTTTCGTTAAAAACATACATACATCTAGGCAGTAAACGCTGGGGACCAAAAATTATGTTCGTAATATCCGTGAGTTCGTTATAAGCGTATTCTACTGTACATGGCGTTGAGATAGCCATCATGCATGCGACATAAGTAATGGGTAAAAGTGATGTATCAAAGTAGACTGGTTATACACTAAAGTATGTACTTACTCATCGGTGTCTAGTGCCATAGCAAAGCTACGGATGCTATTATCGGTATAGCAATTGTTTCTTCACGATATTTACAGCTTCTTATTTGACCGGGCTGTCGGGTAGGCTGGTGGTAAGTTAAAGAGTCATGCTGAAGGTCCCGGTTTGTTTCGAAACATGGGTACCATGTGTGAAACTTATTTCTGGTGTCCCCGTCGTGATGTTGCAAGAGTATTGCTTAAAGACGCATAAAATATAACTCACTAAGGCACTATAATTTGAACATCAGTATATTTTCAAGAACTTCCCTGTTTTAACAGCTCTCCAAAACTGCTGGCTCTAGGAAAAGCTTTAGCACCGGGGTATCTGAGAATCGGAGGCTCATCAGTGGACGCGATGGTGTTTGACCCGACTCACAATATAGCCACTGGGTAGCAGTTCCAACTCCCAGGTGATAGCTGTATAAAATCGTTATATCTTCCTAGAAAAAAAGCTTATAAAAATGACTTTCACTCTACTTCCCAAAGGTACTACAGAGGCCATAATGGCTACACCGGGCTACCTGATACCAACTAAATATATAATCAATCTCCAACAAGAGTCGATTCATTTTGAATAAGCTTTTTGGTCATTCTATCAAACTACCACAGCTGTTGGTTTTCTCTGTACAAATGGAAATTTGACCGAAGTTTTATGCACAGTGGGTTCTGAAGGTTGGATTGAATTATACCTGTAGGGACATCTGACTTACAATAAAAGTTATATATTTTGCTGTACATTGAAACCTAATTTGTGCGGACCGTGGTAATATTGAAATCGCGTTTTCCGAACATCGCAGCTGAAGATGCTCACGTGTATAGAAAGGAACAGTACTTTGTTCCCACAATTAGTTAATCCGGACATTGCTTGACAGAGAACTTTGCCGAGGTTGCTGGTTGACACTGTATCAAATAACCATGTGACTGATGTATTTCTTTATTTACATAATCTTATTCCATCCGTCACTCTTTAAGATTCAGATATGAGCAAGTATGCCTGACTCATTATTGAAACTTATGAACGTGAACAACGTATTTTTAGAACATACGCAAATTGAGAAACACATATTTTCAGTAAACACCTGGGATGATCTCAACATGTATGTTCACAAGATTGGGCTAAAACTGGTGATTGGTCTCAACCTGATGCTCCGCGATGGAACTAAGTGGAACCCATCAAATGCTAAGCAGTTGCTCAAGTATTCCTCTGACAAAGGATACACTTTTGCAGGGATTGAACTGGGAAATGGTAGGTTTTGAAGCCATGTGTATGTCGCATCAACCACACCTAAATAATATCCCTGTGGGCAACAACTTAGACCTGTATGAGATGACCAAGAAAGATCGGTGGTCAGGTTGTTCATCTGCGAGCGTTCATATCGTACTCCAACAGCCTAGCCTGTCTGATCCGATTACCTTCATCCCACTGTAATATTGCTGTAAAGTTGCGGCTTTGAATAATAGACAAACACAACGTATAAATAGAGGATTATCTGCTTCATGCATATTGTCATCAGTGTTAATACTTGAAGAACGATTTAATATACAGTCAAATACCGTTGTGTACAGGTTAAAGGGGCGTACGTTAATACTTCGAGTACAACAGTGTTTGACTGTATTTTGTATATTTATTCACTTCGCGACAAATGTACCACAATTGATACAGGTTTTCCTGTCATGCTTGATGTATTTATTATCACTGTACATATTTTTCATTGAGAACCAAACTTGTACTATCGTCACTGGAATACTACTGTCAGTGATGTTCAGCTGGGAAGCGACTACAAGGAACTAAAACAAGTCCTTCAAGGAACGGCCTATAAGGACAGTCTCATCCTTGGACCTGACATAGCCGGTTATAAAGACAAGTACATTAAAACGTGTGTACCAAATCCACGTTGCACACCCTGTACAACGAGGGAATAAGCTGCATGGTGATCAGGGCTAGATTGTTGTTGTTAATCTTGTTGTTGCCATATCTATGACTAGTTTGTACTCTTATTAGCATTCTCTATGTTAGAAAAAACATCACACATCAGATGTGCTATTTGCACAAATGCTAACGACGGCAATGCTAAAGTACTTTCTTTGTCCATACCAACTCTCCAATGTGGCCGTGCATTTCCAGCTTCCTGTCCCATGGTGGAGCCAGTGTCATAGACGTATTGACCATCAATCAGTGAGTGTACTTCAGGGACTTCAGGGACATTGACTACAATACAGTTTCAATGTCACGTGTAACAATTGAGGGTCAACTTACATAGTCAGCACATTGCAGATGACAACATATATATTCCGAAATAATAGGTAGAGGTAGCAATGGGATAGTAACTGCTGTACATGTTGGTAGAATTCTAGGAAGATGGATTGAAAAGATTAAATTGATCACTCTGTGTAACTTCTATATCATCAAGAACAGGAATGTGTTAATGACTAAATAATGAGAGGGATGAAGACAGAAATGAGCATTTGTACAGCTGATTGTTGCATGTACAGAAACGCGGTGGAGATTTGCTGTATGAATTATTAATCTCTTCAGTTACTACTTTGATGGACACACCGCCAAACTGAAAGACTTTTCTAACTATTCTATAATGGATCATCTTATACCTGAACTACAGACAGTGATGAGTACGATCCGAAGCTATAATGGTCTGGTGGCGTGGTTAGGAGAGACATCGTCCGGCTATGGGGGTGGCACACCTGGCATAGGCAACAGATATGTGGCTGGCAATCTGTGAGCATTTTAGTTATCCTACTGATTTTCGAGTTATATTTCTTTCTGATTTCGATTGAAACTTTTTCTGGCTCACACAAAACTATCAAAGATCGAATACAGCATACGGATGTCAGCGGGAACATCTTCGAGGGAGTGCAAGCATACGTTGATGTAGATGCAGATTGTCAATTTATGCTTGATAGGTGGTAATGATTGGTGTTCTTATGTCCGTTGAAACTCGAAATAATGAAAAATAATTGTAAATCGTGTCGATTTGACGTGTAGAAGTTCACGTTTACACGGGTATTACATGACGCTGCTGCTGATGTCTGAAGCGCCTCTGCAAAACAATTCTATATGGCTGAAATATTGCCGATGTGACGTTAAATCTTGACTCACTCACTCACTCACTCACTCACTCACTCACTGTAAACAATTATATTTCGTTTTATTATGATGCAAAAAGTGGCATGTTTTGAAAGGATCACTGTGTGTGTATGTAATATAAAAATGTTGACTGTCATATCCTTATTCCAGGTGGCTTGATAAACTTGGTGTATCAGCAAAATACGGCTTAAAAAGAGTCCTTCGCCAGTCACTCTTCGGAGGGCATTATTCACTTATTGACAATAACAACGACCCTACCCCCGTGAGTATACGTATGTACTGTAAACATGTCCTTAGGTCACGTTAACGATCGCCAATGTCATTGTGTCGGTGCTCCGTTGTCGGAATTCCGCATCATAAAAATTCAACTGCACCTACTGTGTGCAAAGGCCGACTGCATTGGGTTTTGGGTGAGCAGGCTGTTTGACTTGCATCATCCTATCACAGCATCAACTGCTGGTTTACATGTCAAGACACATTTGACAGCTTAAAGTACAACATTGCCTCTCTTATAGTGACGCACACCATAATGCCTTTTGACAGGACTACTGGTTGACGCTTCTTTACAAGAGACTTGTTGGCAACAAGGTATTTGATGTTCCATCTTCATCTAACAACCTCCGTCTGTATGCCCACTGCACGAACCTTAACAAGTGAGTTGTTTAGTCACACACTTTATTCTAAACCTCTTGAAATAGTTTACTAGCAAGCGTTCACCTAAATTGCACACAGACATTTTCCAACCTTCAAACAATTTACGAAATACCCATGACATCACAGTAGAAATCACAGACACAACCAACATTATAGCAAGGAATTAGAGTGAGTGATCGAGTTCAGTTCAACGCCGAATTTGAACACTATTCAAGTTATATCACGGCGTGTTATGGTATGGAAGCAAAGCACAAAGTGATGCAGGTTTAAAACCTCTTGTGAAACCCACGAGCACCGGTATAGCCCTGACAAACCTAGAAACAAATTGGGGTGAATTCGGGATTTGAACCCACGATCATTGGTTTATTGCGAGACCAAGGGATGAAACTCTGCACAGAGAATTGTCGTGCCCTACACGAGACCCGTACCTCCACTGAAAAGTAGTGCATGGACATGCTTGGAAGACATGGATACATTTAATTAAAGTAAATGTACTATTTGGTTTTTCAGAGACAAATAATGATGATCCCAGAAAAGCAATATTCTAACTCCTCCGTAGCACTACTTCAAAATACTTTTCAAACAAAGTCAACATTCCAAAATATTCAAGGTAAACTTCATAGATCTGGTACGCATTTCATCTAATTGTGTGAATGTTCTACATGCAATAAATGTATGTTTAACACAACAACAACAACATTATATCAAAGTTAAGATGGACACAAACATTGAAATTAACAACACAATTACACCTTTGCAAAAAGCTCTCAGCTCATTGACTCTTATGATATCCTTACATGTCGCCAACTGAATTGTACAGAAAGTTCACAAAATGGCAATTTGGCAAATCAAATGGCTAGATTTCTTGGATATGCATATGTCCTGAATACATTTCATTCGAGTTCACAAGCCACAAAGCCCTTTTTCCATGTAATGTTTTTATTTCATGTGACAATCCTGTGGTTGCCAGCAGAATCTACGTATAGTGACTATGCAAGTGAACAGAGCGATTGTGACCTAACAAACAAATGACGTCAGATCACACAAAATGACGTCATGTCCGTCATTTGCATGGACGGTAAACAAAACAGCGGCTGGCAAAACAAATAACTGGAATTCACGAACGTAATGTTAAAAATCATATATACTGACATTTGTTATGACATCATCGGTTATGTTTCAGCGTGTACAACTACATGCCTGGCAGTATAACAGTGTATGCCCTTAACCTAAATAGTGACCCCGTAATCCTTACCATATCGGATCTCAACATCAAAAGCGTGGACATATTCTGGCTGACTCCAGAGGGAGGAGATTTGAAATCACAGTTTGTATATAATTTGTTTTCTTTCAACCATTTAGCTTAATGATTTTTCAAGTATCACAAACTCATCAGTCAGAAAATATTTCATTGTGAATGTTGTCAAATGCCGAGGATAATGATAAGAGGCACTGACATAGGTGAGTAATATAAGACCATTTGCTGATGACACATCTTTGTATGTGATCATAGGAGATCCTGGTATAGCTGCTCATGGTCTAAATAATGACTTGGACAGAATTTCGGAATGGGCTGCTAGATGTCAAGTTACATTTAGTCCCGACAAATCTTAATCTATTCAATTTACCCTTAAAGTAAACCCAAGTCGCAAACCTAATTTATATATGAAAGGTACACAAATCGATGATGTGCAAAGTCATAAGCACATTGGTATTACTTTACAAAGCAATTGTACATGGAAAATGCACATTGATGATATTGTTAGGAAATGTTATCCTCTGGTTAATTGTTTAAGAAGTTATAAATATCGTCTATTACGAACTACCTTAGAAACTATGTACAAATCATTTAATTTACCAATTTTTTATTATTGTTACAACTGTACCAATGAACAAGCTTACGTATTGGAAAAAGTACATGCTCTCAGAACCATATTTGGCGCTGTCAAAAGTACGAGTCATCAGGAGATTTACAATGAAAGTAATTAAAAGACAGAAGATACAGTTCAAAAGTGGTTATATTTTACAAAATGAATAACCATTTCTCCCCGGAATATCTTTGTAGACTTATTCCTAATACAGTTTCGGAAAACACAAATTATGACTGAAGGGATAAAACTAATCTTCAAACAGCGAAGTGTAAAAAACAAAAGCTTATACAGATGCATTTATACCAGTTACAACACAACTTTGGAAGATGTTACCAGAAAACCTGACGGGGGCCGTTACACAATTTAAGAATTTGCTTCACGTAATGGGAGATAATGGTATACACTGGGATTTAAAGTATGGAAGCAGATTATGTCAAATTATTCACAGTCGCCTCAGGCTTGGCTGCAGCGATCTTATCGCAAATCAGTATGATAGATATATCTTTGACACAAAAACTTGTCCCTATGGATATCATACCGAAGATACTTTACACTTACTTTTTGTGTGTACACATTACTATGTTCTTCGAAATGAAATGTATTTTTACCAACATTGTTTTTTTTTACAAACAGTGCTATGCGGAAATTCGTATTTGAATAAGGGAGAGCAAATTCTGATATTAGATTCTTTTCAAAACGTCATATTAAAAACTGTTCAGTTAAATGAATTGCTTAATATAAACTGCAAATAGACTTGTATATACACATCCAGCTTGACATGTACAATTCATTTGTTACATCTAACCTTCATTGATGTATTTATTGTAATATGTCCTATGTGTAATGGAGCGGTATAAACATAAGCGCTTCCCTTGTTTTCCAATCCATTTTCACATTTTTGTGAAAATACATATGTTTAAACCACATGGGTGAGTGTATGTTGAGTTGCTGAAGTTTATCTGAGCACACACACACACCATGGAGACAGGACAAACTGCAGGTCCATATGAAACAAATAATTGATATAATGTGCAACTTCCCCTTGGCTAGGCTTTGGAGTACGATATGAGTGAGTGAGTGAGTTGGGTTTAACGCCGCTTTTAACAGTATTCCAGTTATATAACGGTGTGTCAGCTTTATGTGGGAGGGAAGCCCGAAGTGATGCAGGTCTCAGACGTTTGCCACTTTGGTGAAACCGACGAGCATGTGTATGGTGCTGACAAACCTAGAAATCGGGATTCGAACCCACAATCACAGGTTTCTTGCGTGCCCAAGAGACGCAACTCTGCACAGCGAATCGCGGCGACTGAAAGAACAGAAATATGATCAATGCATAATGTGCTGACAAATAAAACAGTTTTGATTTATTTTTTCCAGAAAAGTACAGCTCAATGGCAAGACACTGGAACTTGTCCACAACCACATACCACACATGACACCAAAAACTTTGGGAACTGGGACAATGAGAGCACCTGGATTTGGGTTCATCGTTATTCCCGACGCCAACATAGCGGCATGCCGCCCACAAAGCCATGGTCCCATTATCGGATAATTGAACCAGCATTCTGTTTTCCTCAACGTTTTAATAAACGTTTTTTTCAGAAACGCCATGATGTTTGTGTTTTTAAAATGTAGGCGTGTGTTGAAATATGTTAGACAAAAAACATAGCAAACTGAGCAAACCAATGAATAACTGACATTTACGGAACAAAAGGTTTTCCAAAACAAATCTCCTGTTTCAAAGAAGACATAAGACGGTTGTTTACCTCCATATTTCACAGGCTGCGTGATGGGCGGATCCAATAACCCTGTGCTTATTAATCGTTATCAAATGTTTCATTCACTCTGAAAGCTGTTACCTTGATTAAACAACTTTTGAGCAAGAGTCGTTTGACGCTCTAGGGAATGTTATTTGAAACTACATGGGGACGGATGTCATCTAAAACTAAAATGTTAAAATTAAGCTTAATAATGTTGTTGGTGGCGTAAAATAAAGAAAACATGGATATATATTTTGAAACACCAGTTGTTTGGTGTGCTTCCAATTGTTGTACTAATCAGGCAAACACAGTTTGAAAAAAGACTGTGCTCGAAATTTAATTCTTGTTTCACATTTTGTGAAATATAGGTAAAAGGGTAACAGCCAATAGATGACAGATCAATACTTTTTACTTAATAAATTAAAGAAGAAAATAAAACACTCTGGACAAAAATGCAAACCTGAAAATTAAGAAATAGTCACAAAAGGCTTATGTAAGAAATGCATAGACACATATTAATCATAGTGTTTTGTGGCAGTAGAGATTGTTGTTGGTTAATTCCTGGGCATTGTCAGTTGCAGCAAACGACTGAGGCGCTCATATAATATCAACAGCTGCAGTGAAGATGTACCCGGAAATGTGATTAGTTGTTGAGGACAGCACTTGAAAGTTCGAGGGGTTTTGTGACGAGACATATTCTAAAAGTCTGGCCGGCATGATGCGGGCGATTTGAGGCCTTTAACGACATGCATCTACTTGCACAGTGCAGAAGGAATACCTAACTCAAAACACCAGAAACCTGCGGGCATCCAACACTTTTCCGGTTTCAACTAAGGCGGGCACTCGTGAAGAGCAACCTCCTCGTGGTGAGTGCTGGGTAATGCTAATCGCTCTTCCCCCGTGTGGAACCGGGGCAGAATATTTCCACAGCCTCCCATTGCTGGTCGTATGAGGCGACTAAAATGGGCAACCTGTTTGCCGTGGGTTGCGTCCCTGTGTCGGCGGAGGACGGGAGTCTGGTAGTTGAGGGCACTGGTTCCTGGAACTGTGTTCCTTTGCCCAACACACTACTTCGACCCTTACTTCGCCTAGACGGGTGGTAAGATGGGCCCGGTCTTATCAATCGGCTGGTCATGCCGGGCCCTGTGCGTAATATTGTGTATGCACACCTGTGTTGTATTATAATGTGTATTTTGGTCTTGGCCATGCATACTTTGTATGAATTAACACTTTTGGATGAAATAAATTGCCTAGAGTCTTACGCCAGAAGGCGGTGGCTCATGGGCCAATCTGGTAATGTTGACCGCTGAATTCTGTATGTCTCTAAATTATTGTTATTCGCAGAACCAGCTTGGCAATAAATTTAGTAGACAAATATAGCTATTTATGTCATATTTGCTGGAGTATAACACCCCTGTAGCCCTGGTGTTTGCATTTTGGATATCCAATGCAATAAGACACTGTCCTTGTTGACACTCGCTGGTGGGTGGGGAGCAGGGGTGCAGAACCACTTCCTTTCATTATGTCAAAAAAACACTCTGGTTCGAAAAGAAAACATCTAGATGCTAGCTCATCTGATGACGAAACTGATCTGCAATTAGATTCCTGGGCTCGGTTCATTGTAATCGAGGCTTCTGATCATCAGCCTTTGAAATTGAACCCATTTGCTATTTCTAAGGCCATCAATGGTTGTTGTGATACGGTTGACAATGTTACCCGCCTCCGTAATGGCTCCATTCTTGTGGAATGTGCCAGGAAACAGCAATCTCTAAACCTTTTGTCCATCAGCCAGTTTGCAAATGTAGAGGTTGCTGTTTCAGCACATAGAACATTGAACTCGTGTCGAGGCATCGTGAGAGACAGAGCCCGATGTTTAGCTGACATGAACGAAGATGAGATTGTGACCGAACTAACCAAACAAGGTGTTACAGCTGTCAAGCGTTTCACCAGAAAACAGGATAATAACATCATCCAGACAAACACCTATCTTTTTACTTTTTCCCTTTCAACAATTCCAAAATCTATCAAAGCTGGGTACTTTAATATCGGAGTGGAAGTTTATGTTCCAAACCAACTCCGATGTGATAAATGTCAACATTTTGGACATGGTGCCAAGACCTGTACTCTCAGAACTGTCTGTGTGCGCTGCAGTGGCTCTCATGAGAACACTGAGTGCACTGATGCCATTAAGTGTGCAAATTGCGATGGGGACCACTTGGCCTCATCCAAAAATTGTCCACACTTTCACCTTCAATCTCAAATACTAAAAATTAAACACACCAACAATATCTCTTTTTATGATGCTAAAAAGCTAGTTCAGTCACAATCTCCGAATAACTCAACAAAATCATACTCAGCAGCAGCAACTGTCACTCCTGTTGTCAAGGCTACAACAGTATCTGTAGGATGCCAAACAACCATCTCTTGGGTTTGTAATCAGCAGATGCTACAGGACAATACAGCTCAAACATCTTCAAGTGCAACAACACGAGCAACTTCAGCTTCACAGACGGAGCTAGTGGAATCCAGCAGAACAGACCCAAAATCATCTACAATTATTGAAGACATACCTTTAACTAAAACTGAAAAAAAGAAACTGAAAAAAACGGCCAGGGCCCTCCAACACTTGGAGGTGCCTTCTTCTGAGCCTACACCTGTTAAGGTTCAAAATCAATTTGAACCTTTGGCGATGGAGGTCACTCCTTCTCCAACAGGCCATGGGAGTGGACCTCCCTCCCGCTCCAGAACCCCAGTAGAACCACCATGACCTGTTCTAACCTGATAATACAATGGAATTGCAGGGGACTAAAAAACAATTTTAATGATTTGCAGCTATTAACACAAGATTTCAAGCCATCAGCCTTTTGTTTGCAGGAAACGTACTTTAAAACTACTGATCAACTAAACATTAGACACTACGACTCCTATCATTTCTTTTCACCTCCAGGGGCTAAAGCCACTGGAGGTTCTTCAATCTTGGTGAGGCAGGGTGTTATTCATAGCCCTGTTCCTCTCAATACCCCTCTACAAGCTACCGCAGTTCGTATCACTATGCACATTGTTTTTACTCTGTGCTCTCTTTACATTCCTCCATCTACATCTCTTCAGCAAACCGATCTTCAAGCTCTCTATGACCAGCTTCCTAAGCCCTGTATTATCATGGGCGATATGAACGGTCATAATCCACTTTGGGGTAGTGATCGTACAAGTAGTAAAGGCAAGCTCTTAGAAGATTTTATTTCCAACAATAATCTATGCCTTTTTAACGATAATTCCAACACATATTTACATCCTGGTACAGGCACTTACTCTTCTTTGGATTTGTCTATTACTGATTCAAAACTGTTGAATGAATTTGAGTGGCTGGTCCACGATGACCTCTGTGGAAGTGACCACTTTCCAACCATATTAAATCCTATTACCCCATCTGATGTTCCTCCATCATCTCGATGGAACTTTACAAAAGCCAACTGGCCTCTATATGCCATTCTCTGTACAGAAAAACTAACACCTGATCATTTCACTGACGTTACTGACTCAATACAATGTTTTTCTGATGAACTTATCAATATAGCTGAAAAATGTGTTCCTAAGTCCTCTGGAATTCCCCACATACGTAAACCATGGTTTACCGATGACTGCAAGCAAGCTAGGAAGGCGAGGAAAAAGGCTGAGCGTTATTTCCGTCGCCATCCTATGGTCCATAACTTAAACAAATTTAAAATATTAAATGCTAAGGCAAGGCGAACATTTAAACAAAGTAAACGCCAATCTTGGCGACATTATGTGTCAAAAATAAATTCTCGGACGCCCATGTCCAAGGTATGGAACATGGTCCAAAAAATCAAAGGTAAGGGCACTAAATCTAGTATTCACCATCTTAAAGATGGGGACCAACTCCTAACTCATAAATCAGATATTGCTAATAAAATTGGTGAAACTTTGGCAAAACACTCTTCCTCATTAAACTATGTACCTCAATTCCAAAAGTATCAAAAACAGCAAGAAAAGAAACCTATTAATTTTAATTCAGATAATGGGGAAGATTATAATGAACTATTCTCTATTCATGAACTCCATACTGCCCTTGAACAAGCTCACGATACTGCTACAGGAGCTGATAACATACATTATCAACTCCTGAAGCACTTACCCGAATCTTCCTTAGAAACACTATTGAATATTTTTGATGTCATTTGGACCTCAGGGAAGTTCCCTCCTTCGTGGCGTGATGCTATTGTTGTCCCGATACCCAAGCCCGGTCGAGATCATACTGACCCATCAAATTACCGACCAATATCATTGACAAGCTGCGTTTGCAAAACCATGGAACGCATGATAAACAATCGTCTCGTATGGTACCTGGAATCCAATAATCTTATTACTAATATACAATGTGGTTTCCGGAAAAACAGAAGTACCATCGACCATTTGGTTCGCTTAGAATCATTTGTAAAAAATGCAATAATAAATAAACAACATGCAGTGGCTATCTTTTTCGATCTAGAAAAAGCATATGACACTACATGGAAACATGGTATTTTAAAAGATTTACATGACTTTGGATTACGAGGCCGTTTGCCTCAATTTATATCTGAATTTTTAACTGACAGGCACTTTCAGGTCCGCGTGGGTTCTACCCTGTCTGATCATTATAATCAGGATCAGGGTGTCCCACAAGGTAGCATCTTGTCTGTCACATTGTTTAGTATTAAGATAAATAGTTTGTCCAAAGTTTTAAATGATTCGATTGATGGATCGCTCTTTGTGGATGATTTTAATATTTCGTGTCGTGGCAAAAACATGCATACTATTGAAAGGCAGCTTCAGCTATGTTTAAATAAAATCCAGAAATGGTGTCTTGAAAATGGTTTTAAATTTTCAAAATCTAAAACCAACTGTATACATTTTTGTAGGAAATATAAACCCCATAAAGATCCAGAATTAATTTTAGATAACACTCCCATTAAAGTTGTAACGGAAGCCAAATTCTTAGGTCTAATATTCGATCATCATTTGACCTTTCTGCCCCACATAAAATACTTAAAGAATAGGTGCTTGAAGGCCCTAGATTTATTAAAAGTTGTCTCAAATTGTAAGTGGGGAGGGGATCAAAAAACCCTCCTCCAACTATATCGAACACTTATCCGCTCGAAACTTGATTATGGCTCCATCATATATGGTGGGGCCTGTAAGAGCAATTTAAAATTACTTGACACCATTCATCATCAGGGCCTGAGGCTTTGCCTTGGAGCCTTCAGAACTTCACCTGTTCATAGTTTGTATGTGGAAGCTAACGAGCCTTCCCTAAAACACCGTCGCATTAAATTAGCTCTCCAATATATCTCTAAATTACATTCCAATAACTCCAATCCAGCATATGACTGTGTTTTTAATCCCCTTTACGGTAATCTATTCAAAACTAAATCTTCTCTTATTCCACCACTAGGAATACGACTACAAGCAGATATTTCTGCTGCTAAAATAAACCTTGGTAATATAGCCCCCACTCAGCTTTTCTCTTCTCCACCATGGCAGTTAGTACATCCAGAGGTGGATCTAACTTTAACTAAACTGAAGAAATCTGACACAAATCAACTAATTTATCAACAACAATATAATGAATTAAGGAACACATATAATACTTACAAATCCATATTTACAGATGGATCCAAGGATGGTGCCGCTGTTGCCAGCGCCACTGTCATTGGATCCAGAACCATATCATCTAGATTACCGAATGACAGTTCTATTTTTACAGCAGAATCGCAGGCAATATTAACTGCTCTTAAATATATAAATACCCAATCTAATCATAAACGGTTCATTATCTTCTCTGATTCACTTTCCTGTCTTCAGGCAATAACTAATATATCTTGTCATCATCCACTTTTACGTGAAATAATTGAACTACAAAATGATCTTGCTACTGGCCAGTACGACATCGTCTTTTGTTGGTTACCAAGCCATGTTGGTATCATTGGTAATACAATGGCCGATGCTGCTGCAAAAGCAGCACTCACCAAATCTGTGACACCACTTCTTCTACCATACACTGATTATAAACCCTTAATTAGATCTTACATCACTGATTTAATGCAAAAGAAGTGGGACACTCAAGTAGGTATAAATAAATTACATGAACTTAAACCAACTATCGGCTACACCTACTTGGGCTGTCAGTCCAGATTTGAGGAGGTCATAATACGACGATGTCGTATTGGCCATAGCAGGTATACAAACGATTATTTGTTGAAAGGTGAGGATCCTCCATTTTGTATCCCTTGTGATGAAAGAATCACCGTCAAGCATGTCCTGCTTGACTGTGTTGATTTTTCCATCACAAGGGATAAATATTTCAAATCATCATCAATGATGGATCTTTTTAATAGAATCAATTCTCATTTAATTATTGGCTTTTTAAAAGAAATTGAACTTATTGATAAATTTTGAATTGTCTAAATAGCTATATTTTATATTGGTAATGTATAATTTGTAACTTAGATTGTTAGTGGCTATATCCTCTAAGGGGGTTGAAGTAGCGTAAAATTATTGTCCCCCTGAGAGGATATGTAAGACCACATCATTCAAAGTACATTTATTCTTACATCGGTTTTAAACGTAGTATATTTGTTTATTTTAAGTGTTGGCTTAATTGCTTCCCATCACCAGCAGCTGAAGGGTTGGTATAAATCCTGCTGGGGAGCCGTGCAGGTAGCAAAAGTAATGTAAGTCCCCACGGTCCCTAGTGAGGTGGCCTAACTTTGGTTGCTGGTGATCTCTAGCCCATTTTTATATTGTATTGTTGAATGAAAATTTATTCTTTTAACTATTCTCAACTAGTTTTAACATCGAAACTGTGATACTCTAGTTATCTTACTGTCCATCGTTGACAGCTTTTTAATTAAATGAAAATATAAATATTATAACTGTTTCGTCACGATATGGCTGAAATATTGCCGATGTGACGTTAAATTTCACTCACTCACTCACTCAACTAAGGCGCACGTGCCTCTGTCAAGACGTTGAACAGTGACAAATTCTGGACATTTGAGTGCAATGTTATATAACCTGTTTCTTGTTGCTAGCCCTTGCTGGTTGAAGTTTCACTCCAGCTTAATGGCTGTGTGATAACCTACATCGACACCTCACTACATGCAATAAAGCAGAAGTTCTTATCCATAAAATTGTACGATTTTTACTGTTGGAGAAATCCTTACCATATATTCAATCCACTGAACAGATTATGTGGTCATCTGCAGATTTGTTTCATAACATGCTACCACCAATACAGACTCTGTACCTGGCATCGTCCACAATGGCAAACCTTGTCATTTACAAGAACAAGACCATCTTTCTATGCTCAATACCCTTTACTGAGTCTGAACTCTTTACAGTTCTCAAAGGGGCGGTCGGGTAGCCTAGTGGTTAAAGCGTTTGCTCGCCACGCCGATGACCCGGGTTCGATTCCCGACATCCGTACAATGTGTGAAGCCCATTTCTGGTGTCCCCCGCCGTAATATTGCTGGAATATTGCTAAAAGCGGCGTAAAACCGAACTCACTCACTACAGTTCTCAAAAGGTTGGTTTTGGTTGGTTGGTTTGTTGTTTAACGCCGCACTCAGCAATATTCCAGCTATATGACGGCGGTCTGTAAATAATCGAGTCTGGACCAGACTTCTTAAAAGGTCAAAACCAACATCTTGCATACTAGACCCAGTTCCTCCTTACGTTGGTCTGAGTAACGTTGACATTCTTCTACCTTGCATCATAGACTCTCAATTGCAGAAGGTATAATGCCTCTCACATTCAGTAATGCTATTATCAATACATTTCTCAAGAAACGTTTACTGGATCCAGATGAGCACAAGACTTATGGGCCTGTGTCTTACCTGCGCTTTATAGCTAAGCTCATTAAGAGAGCAGTCGAGAAACACTTGCAGCATCTCAAGCAACACAAATTTATACGACTCCTCACAGCCATCACCACAGAACTGAGACAGGCTTGCTTACAGTCCTTGAGTGGCATCCATCGTGGAAACGTAGCACTACTTGCTCTGATGGACATTATCGACACTATCGACTACCATCTTTGGTATTCAGATTCGCTGTGCAGAGTTGCGTCCCTTGGGCACGCAAGAAACCTATGATTGTGGGTTCGAATCCCGGTTCGCCCCAATTATGTTTCTAGGTTTGTCAGCACCATACCCGTGCTCGTGGGTTTCACCGAAGTGGAAAAAGTCTGAGACCTGCATCACTTCGGGCTTTCCTCCCACATTAAGCTGACATGCCGTGATATAACTGGAATACTGTTAAAAGCGGCGTTAAACCCAACTCACTCACTCACTCACTCACTTTGGTATTCATGATCGTGCTCCGGGCTTGTTTGAATCTTTCCTATGTCAAAGGTCTCAATCTGTCCTAAGTGATGATTTTATCCATTCACTACATCCCAGCTGTGGCATCCAAAAAGGTTCAATGTTCGACCAGTGTTATTTACTCCACATACCAAGGAACCAGGTTATTGATTACACCATTCGAGTCAAATCGGATCTCAGAGATACTACAGTGACACGTGAGCAGTGGCAGCATGTGCAATCGGTTAAAAACCAGGCTGACCACTGTTTGCTAGGGTTGTAGTAAACATCTAATGACTTCTCATTTTTGGTTCCAAGGACCTTCTTAAATTAGAAGAACCACATGGCCTTCAGTAACACTTGATTCTTGTAATCAACTTTCTAGGAATGACCGTGTGTTTAAGGAAAAGTATGAACTCCATTCATCAACAGACATTTGTGAAATTCAAGACAGGGAAACAGGATCTTTCGAGAAGTATAACCTTTTACCCTGTGAATACGAGGAAGCCAAGTTCTGCTTGATACAGGACACACAAATGCATTCATTTCCCTCATACCAGTAATTTAATGCCACTGTAAGGACAGTGGTGCGTTACGCTGAAAATCAAATGTTTTGACAGAATTGAACCTGGTTCTGAGATTGCAAAAAGTCGAACAAATTTCTCTAGGTTTTGCAAATCCACATGGTATTAATTCCACTTGTCTCAAATACTTTAATCTTTGAGACAAGGATTTGGTGGCACATGTCCTGAATCCTGTTATATCTCTCATTTTGACAGTAGTGATGCATGCTTTAACATACTGGTATTGCACGTGGCATTATTTGATATACCACTGTCTCTGAGAAAATAATAGAGGTCCTTCTTTGATTGTTTTGAGGATGTTGGTTAATCTTTGAGACAAGGATTTGGTGGCACATGTCCTGGATCCTGTTATATCTCTCATTTTGACAGTAGTGATGCATGCTTTAACATACTGATATTACATGTGTCATTATTTGATGTGCCACTGATACCAAATTCTTTGATCAAACGATTATGTGGTGATGGTAACACAGAATGGTTTTGTTATGTTGGGGCAACAATGACAAACATTTTTTTTTAAATGTAGGGTAGCCAGGCTTCAGGTGACAGCTGACTCGGACGGAATGGGTTTATGCCCATTCCATTTCCTCAGTTTGTGCATTCTACCAACAAGTAGAGATTGCTGCAGAGCATCAATTGTTCCCCGCCATATAATGTTAAATGCAGAGGAAGGAAGTGTAAGCAATAGGAGGAGAGGATTGGTGTAAAGTAGAATTTAGTTGTTATTATTGTCGATATCTTTGGAAATCACAAAAAAAGAAACAGTATCTTTAAATAGTCAGCACAAGGAAAACCAAGGCAAGAAAACACATTACTAGGCCTGTCGGGCAGTACTTGGTATATACCCGCTATTAGTGCCAGTAATATATAAAGTAATTTATTGCAAGTCATATATAGATAACACAAGGAATGTCATTCTCAAAACATGCTTTGGCAGCAAATATAAATCTTTCTGGTCAAAATATTGGCTTGGTTAAATATAACAAACTTTTGAAATAGTAAACATACAAAAATGTAATGAATCCACTGTAAATAAATTTCAGTCCAAAAGTAAAAATATGTTCACGCATTCATTAGGGGATTCCTATTTATCCAACAGCAACATAAGAACATACAGGTTGGTTAAGTCATCTATAAGTATTGAGAATTATCTTACTTTTTTTACAAAAAACAAAGCTCATAGGTCACATTTCTCAAAACTTCGTTTAAGTAATCACAAACTAAAAATTGAAACTGGCAGATATACAAAAACACCAACCCCATTGGAACAACGTCTCTGTGAAACATGTTATGTCTTAGAAGATGAGCAAACAATATGCAATGTATTGCATAAAATACAACGAGAAAGAGAATCACAAATAATCCTCAATCATGATAAAAAATTTGGTACACTCTGTTAAAAGGAACATTTCTTAATATTTTTTACCAACAGTTATACATTAAAAAGTTCGATGATCGGTTATCACACTGCAAACACGAAACCGTTGTTTTTTTCCGTATATAGTCATTGGACGGAAAAACGACGTTATTTGGACGTTTTCAAACCATCGTTTTTCCGTCCAAATAACGTCGTTATTTGACATCGGAATTTACTGGGAGAGAAAGATAGCGTTAAGCTCCTCCCTTTCTTGATTGACATTGTCAATCAAGCAACAGCGTCTACCGGTATTTCTACTTCTCGGTTTTCATTGGTCAGTCCCCGCGTGTTAGATTACAGGCCCGCGTTTGACGCAGCACTCGAAGCGCTTAGCGGAAGTATTGAAATCAATCGTTCTGCGCATGCGGATTACTTAATGCCTTGACCAAATTTTCCGTTCTGTGCATGCGCGATTTCGCGTATTGTTTCCTAGATTTAATGTCACCACTATTTGACAATGGTTCATAAACACAGTCACGTGAAGGTTCGGAATCGTGACGAGTAACTCCATTTAAGTTGAAGAGTATCCCCAGTGATATGGGAGATTCCAAGATGAAACTATTCTATGGCTATCTAGGCTACCACCCAAACCGATCTAAACGGGACCCGATAGCTTATTGTATGCTATATAGTCATATGGAAGTGGACAAGAACTATACATTGTATTCCGGCCGATTGTTCTTGCATTTACTTATAAGTCAGGAAAATGGACTTAAAGGGGGAGTTGGTGAATGTAATTATTTTAATTATTAAATGTTGCCTATACACTAATCTGGACGAACTTCTCATTGTTCTCTTTATGTCATCCTATATACTATTAGTATGTTACCGTTCTAAAGTCAACCTCTCACATAACATTATATTGTTCATAGTATCAAAGTTTAATCAACAATATCAAGAGCAGCGATTTAAACCACTGAAACACCCAAGACTGTTATCAAGCGCTAGTGCAGACGTGATGCATCGTAAAAACTGTATCGTGATGTCTTCAGAAATACAATTATACTACGAGATAGTACGGCTAACGCTGACTCACCGGTGGAACAAAGACAATATCGCTAATACAGATATAACGTATTTGAATGTTAATACTAAAGACAAACAGTCATTATTTTTGCAGTGACGATATAACACGTATACACGTTTATTGTTAACTTTCATCAGTTTTGCTCTTCATTTTAATAACTTTGTTTTCACATATATATGTAGCAATACCCGACAAGCATGTCATACATAATTATGGGGCAGTTTTCAATCTTGTACTGACTTACTCTGGTGTTAATGAGCGAAGTTTATTGGCTTGTGTGTAAAACCCCGTTTTTCTGGTAATCCTATTATTACTTAGTTTATTTCTATCTAATGACACCCTGTACTCTGGATCATGGCTCCGTGACTATCCATAACAATTAAGATGAACATTCAGTTCAAGTAAATGAATGAGTTTGTTTTGACGCTACAGTCAGTCAAAAAACCAATTCTGTGAGGTTTGATAACACACTTCTACCAGGTCGAACATCGTGGATCTTCATTTTCTGCCTAAAGAGAATCATAGTTCATATGCTAATACCCTCCCACTCAAGATGACCTTACTTGTTGCTAAATCTATCATCTATCCCTCCAATCTCACCCCCCACGCCACCCCCACGCCCACACACCCCACCCGCACGCACGCACGCACGCAAACACGCACACACGCATACACGCACACGCACACACACACACACACACACACACACAAACAACTGACCTAAATAACCTGGACAAGAAATACTGCTGATAGCCTCTGGTCAACTCAGCCGCGCCACCGCAGAATGTTCGTCCAACTCTGCAGGGGGCATTCTCAGTGGCTTCAAACGCGCTGAAATGTTTTCGCCTTGCATCCAAGATGCCGGACAAGTGAAATCGTATGAAATTTGGCTATTCCAGGTCCTATCTCTTTTTTGATTACCCAATACAGTCAATTCATAGTTACACGGTTGTGAAGAAGCTTACAACTTTATAAGACTTATTCATCTCATTCCTCAAAAGCTACTCGCGCTCACATAAAGTTGTAGTTATTATGTCACTGTTTTATTTCTGTAAAAAATATATTACATGTTCAACAATAACAATTAAGATAAACATTCAATTTCCGATATAAGTAAATGAATAAGTGTGTTTTATGCCACAATCAGTCAAAGACCAACGTTGTCCGGTCTGATGACACACAATCTACCAGGTAGCACATTGTGTACACCCTATCCCCATTGAAGTCTCCACTGTGGGTATTCCTGGAGACGAAAAGGCCCAATGTACCTAGGAATTTCATCAATACATTCATGCGCGGCATTCTCTGCCTAAAGAAGATCATATAGTTAACATGCTAATCCAACTCGAACTACCATCCCGCTCAAGATGAATGTTTTATGTAACATCCAACAGGCCCACATTTACGCACGCACGCACGCACGCACGCACGCACGCACGCACGCACGCACGCACGCGCACACACATATTTGGAGTTACCAATTCCTGAATTGAGAAGACGTGCGCTACGAAGCTCCTCCAAGTCATCATCAATATCCGTATATGTCTGTGATATCATTACCCATCCAAAGCCGAATATACATTTATTGTGTTTTCTTGACAACAAATGTTATAATTGGGATAACACTTTCTGAGTAAAGTACAGATTCTCGTACTTTCTTGGGTTGAGTCCCGTCCGGGATTTGAACCCACACTGTGAGTGAGGCACCCAATCGCCAGAACACAAAGTTGGCGATCTAACCCAGCCACCGAACCAAAAATGTTATTCCAGATGACGTATACTTTGTGTACTCCTCTGACAAGAGAAAAATGGCACGGCTTCTATGAACTGAAAGCTTTGAACCAACAATGCCTTTAAGAAAGTGGTCAACAGTAACACACATTATATTTGGATACTACTTTCTCAGTAAACTACATATTTTTAGGGTGGAGATAATAGACGTTGATGGTTGATTATCAATGGACAAATTAAAGCCAAAACTTAACTTATGAATGATTGGTAATGGGAAATGGACAATGGGCAAACGGGAGGCGGGGTAATCAGAGCCATGCCAGTTATCTGTTGGCTTCCCTTGTTGCGTTCCCTTCTTTGCTATCTTTTTACTTTTGTTGTTCTTACAGGTACAAATATATGTTCTCTGCCTCATAGCATTTAATACTATGCACCTGATGAAGGAGAAAGTATATATTCCGAAACGCAGTGTACCTCCGTTGACATTCATAAATATTTTTCCTTGTGTGTATCAGTTCTTAATGCCCTTCAAAGACTCAATCTAGCTTTGTTTTTAAATGTGGTGATATTTGCGTAGAATATAATATGGTCATGCCTATATACATTTGGGTCTTTGTCTACATAAGCATTTAGACATACAATTTAAAGCTAAGGACATTGGTAATTCTGCAGGCATGAAGTACACGTCATAGCAAGCTGTGATCTTTATTCATACTTTAGATATTCGTAATGGAGATCTGTAACTGAAGTTTACCGTAATCTTCCGCAACTCTCACCTCCTGACCAGTTGAACGTCTTAGTGCATGCTGATGCCATTGTAAAATTCCAGGCTGCCCCTCTTTCTGTGATGTTTTGACGGATGAAATCTATTGCGTTATAATAATCTCTGTTTGCTGATATATAATATGTACATGTTATTTACGATATTTTAAACGTGTAATTCGATGCATATGCAATGCAATGTGAACATAAGTGCGGATGCACGAAGGCGGTTATAGTCATAGTTATACTGCGATGGATGTAGGGGAATGGTAGGGGGGTGTATGTATGTATGAAAGCACGAATACCGATACATGAGGGCGGATATAGTTATAGTTCGATGGTTGTTGGGGAATGGTGGGAGGATGGATTATGTATGAAAGCATGCGCATGGATCCATGATGGCTGACGTAGACATAATGGTGGGGAAAGAAGAATGTGATGTGTGTGTGTGTGTGTGTGTGTGTGTGTGTGTGTGTGTGTGTGTGCGTGTGTGCGTGCGTGCATGCGTGCATGCGTTGTGATACGAGGGTTGGCGAACATGTTGTCAGATGATTGTGTGAGTAAGTTAAGTGGTTGAGGATGTGGCAGGTATGAGTATTGGTACATGCAGACTTGGGGTTGGGGGACTGGGTGTGTCTGTACTGAGGTCTTTTGTTTCACTCACTTATAGTGTTTTCTTACACTCAAATACTGTTTTACGCATTTTAATGACTGAAACTGTAGTGACTCAAAGGTCATACTGGCCGGGCATTCAACATATCTACCCCAACTACATACGTAGCCATTTTTATGGTGTACAATTCTTCTTCTACCTCTCTCTCTCTCTCTCTCACACACACACACACACACACACACGCATTAATTGTTTTATTAAATTTATCTTCGAGAGTCAGTAAGAAACTAGAAATAACTGCCTTTGTTCTGTAAACCTCACCAAGTTTCAGCTTTCGCCTCTTCCTTTGTGGACTGAGGTTTCACATTTGTAAAATGATCTCTCTTATCTGGCTGTACCATCAACTTAACTGTCCTCACCCCCTGCAGTTTTCCCGTCCCATATTGCCAAGCAGGTGACCCACAAGGAGGAATACCGCCCTCCCTCAGTCCAGTGATACTGTGCCTAGCACAATATGTTGGGGATATGTAGCCTTGCTGTGGGCAAACATTTTGTAACAATTTGGCAAACTTTGATATGTAAACAGCAAATATTATTCAGTTTTTTTTCAACAAAAACGGAAAAAATCGGATCCTACTTATTTGTGGATAACATAACAATAAATCAAGCCAATAGATCGTTTGAGCTGGCATGAATATATAAAATAATTAGCAAGTCGATAGTCATAATTCCCTCTGTTTGTCCCACGTGAAATGTTCTTCATGAATAGTATAGATGGCTGATAGACGTTCGACCGAATAATATCATTTGCTAACTTCAACTGTTCATCTAATTTCCATGAATGTATGTTACATAGTTCATATGTTCATGGGCTTCTTCACTGAATGTATAGTGTGGAGGACTACTTCACTTGAGGATAAGTAACATAAATAATGATGATAATTATGATAGTATTGCCATTATTATTCCTTTAGATTATTAAAAAAAAAGTTATTATGTTTTCATAGAGAGAAAGAGGTATGGAGATTGTGAGATTATTTTTAGCATCGCAATTGTTAGCATAATTCTTAAAGATATTATGTTTTGTTTGTGTGTTGTTAAATGCTGCGCTCAGCAACGTAAGGATATTAAAACATTACATTTTGGTTCAGTTGTATTTTTATATTTGTATCATTTTGCAAATGTTACAGAGACCTGATAAGGGATATATAATAATGTATAGACGCTATTCTTAAAGTAAGAATATGTTAGATTTATTGCACACAAGAGGATAATCATATTTCATGACACTATTCAACGTCGAAGTCAACGATATTTGTGTATGTTATTGCTACATGACACGGATACGTCATGATAAAGCAATTAGAAATTGGCATTTGATGATATAAGATAGCTACGCGATAAATCACAAAGAACAAAGAAGGAAGCGATATTTATTTCACGATAAAACATTGTTCTATCATGACGTCATTTATTGAGATTCGAACATGCACTCGCAACTTGAAAAGTAAAATTTGTAAATTTGACCATATTTTTGAGAGGTATGTGTCTAGTGAGTTGTTCCCAATAAATGTTGCTGGAGAATCCGAAAGTGAGAGTGATATGACAATCGGTATTGGGAGAAAAGGTACAGATGATTGACGAGAAAATTGTGAGAATATGCGGGACCAAACTCAAATCCTAAAATGGATTTATCTAGCATGGCCGCTGTCGGATTCTATTCAAGGAATCATCATTAATTTAGTACGGGTAAATATTGTAAAGCGTGTATTTTTTCCTAATTTAACACCCTAAAAGAGGCGGTACGTAATGTTGATATCTCATATAGAAATAAACGAGTCTCGGTCGTTGTTTATCGTACAATAAACAACTCCCACTCGTCGTTTGTTTCTTAATTACATGACCATATACACTAACATTATATCTTTTCATGTTTATCGGTCAACAAAAGCGACATAAGCATTTCCATTATCATGAGAAACCCTTGCCAAAAGTAGCGCCAACTGCACCATTGCGACAACATCAGGAGCATGTGTCATGATTCATCATAATAAATGATGACATTGGATGCTCGCAAAAACGCGAGCTCATTCCGATCCACTAGTGGCACCCGCCACAAACACATCCAAAGGCAAGCCAATTGTTCACCCGAAAAGGCAGAGAATTGCATCTGACATCATTTTTTTCATTGATACGTCAAACCTCGAAATGCCGTCTAAACGTCCAACACAAAGCCCAAGCCAGGACCCAAATCCTTCAAACCCGGCCAAAGTTCTGTTAATTACATACATTTCCCCCTAACCTTGAATAATCTATACTAGTTCTGAAGTAAATCGTATTTACCCGTATGAATCGTCTTATGTTATTTATTGCCGATAAACAGAATATGCACACTTTCTGAAAGTACTGTGTGATAAGTCACGCACCAAACCTATACTCTCGATATACATGCTGCTCTTACTTAGAAAGAATATTGGGTTGACAAGATACGTATATTAAAGTACCATGCTTTCCTGATGTGCTCTCATTCTAATTTGAAATAATGGCATAAATAGTTACCACTCATCTTTCAATATTTTTCAAGGTTGGGTTAATCACGAACATATTTGAATATGTACAACATCTATACTTACTTATCTTTATACTTAAAGGCATCAGGTTTGTCTGTCATAAGACCCCGAAACAAATATGTCCAACACAGCCCAATATTTGGCTCTTGGCTCCTTGTGCTTATATTTTATAAGTATTGTTTAAACAACTGGTTTTTTTCTGTAAAATATGTTCATTTCAGAAATTAGATGTTATTCTAGCATCAGGTCTGTGGTATGTTTACTGCATCAGCATGACATTAAAACGATATTACATTATATAAATCCACACAGAGGAAATGCTTAACATTTATCTTTTAAGGAAGAGTGCAGGACGCCTTGCTTTTTACATGTAAATGTGGACATATATGTATGGACATTTGGATGATACAGATATATACCTCCTTAAAAATAGTGTTCGTAGATGACTGTAGAAAATGAAATAATTATGTGAGTAATCGGGTTAATACCACGTTTAGCAATATTTAGCCATATTGCGATATTGGTTTCCAACATACAAGTCGGACCATGAAATTATGACTTGAATTTGGACCTGGCTTTCTGGTGTGATGTAACACCCCAGAATCTCCGGTAGAAAAAGGGCTCAAAGCACGAATTAAGATCACGAGATGATACTGATGTATGCATCTGGACATATATTTGCGTAGTATTACTACCTTAATTCATCAGTATATATGTATTTTGCATAAAAGGATATTATAGGATCGACGCTGACATGACACATATCGACACGAGAAATTATATTTAAATTTAAAAGGAGCCCAAGTGGGATAGAAATTTGAGTCTGAACCTGTTGAACAAGGCTTGTTTCATTTTGGGCTATAGCATTGCCGCAAGGCCTGGGCGGAAGGGAACACCTGTTTGCACCCATCAGCTACCAATCACGACTTCTCTCTCCAAACGAAAACAAAATACGAAAAATGTCGGAAGTGTATCCTTCTAATTTTCTATTTAGATACATGTTTTAACTTTAAAGTAATTTTATGTATATCATGTATTATTGGTATCTGTGATGCTGGTACCGTTTTGTTGCCATTGTGTAGCTTTTGTGGAGTTATTATGAATATCAAATACATGCCTTGAAATATGGACTTGTGAAAGAACTCATCATTGAATCATTTGCATTTAAATTAATGCATATACCATTTACTTGGCGTGTATGGACATATTATCCATCTACTTATACACACTTATTATGGACATATACAAAATTTCATTGTACCTTATTATTTAAAAAAATACCCGTGAACATCCGGGTTAGAATAGGCATTCAACAACCCATGCTTGTACGAAGGCGACTTGGGTCGCTGACTTGGTTGATGCATGTCATCGTATCCCAAATGCGTAGATCGGTGCTCTTGATGATAATGACTAAATTGTTTGGTCCAGACTGGATTATTTACGAACCACCGTCATATAGCTGGAATATTGCTGAGTGCGGCGTTAAACAACAAACAATCAAACAAAATCTATATTATTATTAAACACCTTCCAACAATGAGAAATTAAACTTATATTTTCTAAATATTCTGTTATATTTATAACATAATTTGATTCATAATTTAATTACTGCGTTGCTTTCTTCCCTGTCATTCAATGTGCATGTTCAAACCCCTAAACTTTTAATATTTCATTTTTCATAAATGGCTACGTTAGTGCGTTGCCTAGATCTCGCGTTACCTATCCACAAGAATAGATTAAAATAATTTTTTACTATCATATTTCTGTTTATCTAATTCATAATACAAAATTGATAATTCATTTATAATAGTATAGATCATATTCGTTTATATCACTATCTGATGCTAAGGTTTTATTTCAGAAAATATAATTAATTCAAAATGTAGAAAGATACACAATTTGCCATTATTTGACTTTTAAACTGTACAAAGTATGATATAATGATCAGAATGCCTGTAACGGGTGGTATTTAAGAAAGAAATATTTTTTCAGATATGCCCTTCAGTAGTATTATTGCATATCTCCAGAGAGAGGTTTACATTGTTGTTCTCATTATTTGTGGATAATTCAAAAAGCCACATAGAAAATATATATGCTACCATGACGAAAGAATACAGAGTATACATAACTTGCAATTCTATATATTCAGCAAACAGCCCAAAACCGAAACTCCACAACATATCCGATTACACTGATTAAGGCTGTCCCAGTTCTCCATGCGATACTGACGCCCGTTCGTCTCCCAGACCATACGGAATAAATTTAAAAGGAATCCAGCTCAAGTCTAGAACGATTTGGCAAGCCTAGATTGCCTTAATTCTATCCATGAAAGTAAGCATTAATAAAAAAAATATTGTTCTTGTCTGCATCAGATTATATTTTGTAGATACTTATTTTAACAAGGAAAATTGTACTGACACCGGCGCTGTCCCTATTGAAGCTATCCATAAGAATTTCGAATTGCCGTCCATTATTCGATGTCAATACATCGATGACAAGTGAGGATATCATAAAGTAATCGTTGATGCCGCGCTACACTTTGATAAAAATTATAATCAAGTTGACTGGTGTGTACATTACTACAGTGAACATGTACATGATCATGCCCTAATAATCAAATGCCGTAATGTAAAATACTAATTTATTATTGTGTGATGGATTTAACTGGATCAGTGGTAACATGTGATATTAATATTCCATCAATTTCTTTCCTGGTTGGTCCATCCATGTCTACAAAATGAAAATAATACAATTAAAATGGAGCATAGAACAATTCTTAATTTCAGGCTAGAGCTGTGGAAATCTAGACTTTCCCAATCATTATAGACTTGAGTTGGTCTCATGTTTAACATTATTCTCTTGGGTCAACGTCACAGCTCATACCATACACTAACAAGACCAGCTTGCCCCCCGCCGGAGCTCCCGGATTTTGGTTATATCATCTAACATGGCCAACTCTGCTCTTAAGTAAACAAGAACCTAATCAGCGAGGGGTCCTTTATCATCCCTATGTGGCTGCTTATAAAAATCTGATATCTTTTCCCAAAGACCTGGTTAATAATATATTTTCTGCTGAATATTCGAAACAAATAGAGTGAGTTGGTACTACATGTACATATGTATACGGTTACTTGTGGGTTTTGCACTTATTGTGCATATATTTTGAAGTTTGTGTACGGAGGCTAGGTTGGCCCAATTGCCTCGGGCGCTGTATTCGCTACGCAGAGTTGTGTACCTTGGCACGCCAGAAACCTATGACAGTGTGTTCGAATTCCGGCTCGCCCCGATTATATTGTCAGCATTAATACCTTTGCTCGTTGGTTTCACCAAAGTGGTGAACGTCAAAGACCTGCATCATTTCGGGCTTTCCTCCCACGTCAAGCTGACACGGCATGATATAAGTGAAATACTATTCAAAGTGGCGTTAAACCCAACTCACCCATTACCCGTGTGTGCGGTTCCGTTTATTTACTTTAGGTTGTGTTGTGATTACTGCTGGTTTAGATTCGAAGTATGTTTAGAAGAATGTTCTAAGTTCAACCCAAATGTCGTGAATATATCATGCAACCGTATTACTGGTTGGGAAAATAATTGCAAACTACAGTCCATCCTGTTGATTTCCTATGCATCCAGCAGCAAAGCGCATACATGGTTGTCAAATCTTTGTCGAAATAACTGTCAAAGCAATAAACCATGCAGAACCGAAAACGGTATGAATCATGCATTACATAGAGTGAACTACTTGAACAATACTGTGCTCAAATCTGCACAGCAAGCACCATACATGTGATTATTATGACAACTAATTATAAATTTCTCATGTCAAACCCGTTGTTGTACATATGTTGTTGACGCGACTTAAACTTATGATCTCACACACTCATTCCTATTACTCGATTCCGGGGGAGAATAGGTCTTCAGCAACCCGTGCTTGCCGTAAAAGGTGACTATGCTTGTCGTAAAAGGCGACTAACGGGATCGGGTGGTCAGGCTCGCTGACTTGGTTGATGCATGTCATCGATCCCAATTGCGTGGATCGATGCTCATGAAATTAATCACTGTATTGTCTGGTCAAGACTCGATTATTTACAGACCGCCGTCATATAGCTGGAATATTGTTGAGTGCGGCGTTAAAAAACCAACCAACCAACCAACCAACATGTGTTGTTTATTGAACAAAGTAATTCTTTAGAAGCCGGGTATTTAATCGTATTGAAAAATAAGTTGCAATTCCTCCCTGAAACCCTTCTCGCTGGCTGCCTGAATAGGCATACGATACATTGCAAAGGTAGTGCGCAATAGAGCTATTCGGGTAAGGGGGATAATCACTCACTCTCTGTGATACAGTTTAAGCCTGTAGCAAAAGGATATATTCGCTAGTTTTTTTACGGTCTTGTTCTTACTTTGTACAGCCTGAATGGCTCCTGAAGGAGAGGCCACAACTCTTTAAAATGAAAAGTATCATTCTTCTTCCTTTTTGGGGGGCCCGCGTGGCCCAGTCGTCTAAGGCGCCGCGATTCGCTGTGCAGAGTTGCGTACCTTGGACACGCCAGAAACCTATGATATGTTTCTAGGTTTGTCAGCACCATACCCGTGCTCGTGGGTTTCACCGAAGTAGTAAACGTCTGAGACCTGCATCACTTCGGGCTTTTCTCCCACATTAAGCTGTCACGCCGTGATATAACTGGAATAATGTTAAAAGCGGCGTTAAACCAAACTCACTCACTCACTCACTCTTCCTTTTTTGTGACCATGGCTGCATCGACGCCTTTAAGATGCCAGAAAAGACTCAATACATTGACTTTGGCATTTCGTTTGTTATTTTGTCATTAAATCCCGATTGCATTGATGTACACAACAGTCGAATACAATTATTTTCTCTGGACATTCTATAAGGTCGACTGCATATAAGGCTATTGTATGTATGGTGTATTGTCACTAATATCCTAACTTTCATGCAAAAGATAGAGTGATTTACAGAATTCAAATGTTTGAGGACCGATTGCAAAGAGTTCTGTTCATGCTCGATCTTCTCTGGCTGACTTGATTCGATCATTTATTTCTGTTGTGTCTCTCAAACAAATCAATCCTCAAAGAGTACACTCAGTGCCAAATATGATGTTTTTCGCTTGGAATGTTATGTCTTCAAACGGATTTGTACAGTATGATTTAGCTGTAAAGTTCAGATTTGAATTCAGGATCAGTAATCAAACTACATGAAGAAATACCGCATTGAGATTGGATCGAAAGAAACATCCCCTCCAACTTAACTGAGCATTTTTTAAGATGTTTGAGTCATCGTTTTTAAAATAGAAGTAGCCTTCATGATGAACATACATGTAGGTCTATTTGAGGGTATCACGAAGGGCCACCCGAGGATAGCAATCTAAACCTTAGTGTGCAGTCCCGTCTGCTGCACAGTTTGGGCAGTTTTAATCTCTCGGCACATACAGTTTCTAGTTTCTTCGTTCAACAGTTTTCGTTAAACACGTGATTCTTAACACTGGCATGTAAAATGTGACTGTCTGATGACGGATGTGACCGTGGACCTTTCTGCTATTACTTGCGATGAATGTATTCATTCGTTTATGTGTTTGTTTACAAACATTATCAAGAAAAGATGCCTTCGAAATTATGTTTATTCATAAAAAACAAATGGATGTGGGATACATTTTCCCACTGGAACATCTAACATATTTCTTAATTTAAGGTAATCTTAAGGTACTTTTATGGCGCTCGGCGTTAAGGGGCTGAAACAAGGACTGGTCGGCTCGGTGTCAGTAAACTCTGAGTGGGGTATGTTAAACTGCGGCTTGGTATCTCAGTGAGCTGGCACTATAAATCAGCATCAGTCCGGACTAGTACAAGCAGCCGCACAAACACACAAACGTACATTCACGTCGCTATATAAGTGCAATTATCTTGGACGCGACGTTAAACCCCATTTCACCTCACCTGTGAGGTTACAATGTGCTAACGCAACCTCTCTCTACAGGAACAGGTAAGATTACCATGATCCATGAACAAAATCATGATGTGAGCCTGACTCACCAGTACGGCAGTAGCACATTGCCAAGCGACCAATAAAGAGCCGGGGTAGAATAGGTCTTCAGCAACCCATGCATGCTTGCCCTGAAAGGCGACTATGCTTGACGTAAGCATAAGGATCGGATGGTCAGGCTCGCTGAACTGGTTGATGCATGTTTGTTTATTCGTTGTCTAACGCCGCACGCAAACAACAAACCAGCCAGCCAGCCAGCCTTGCCAAGCTGTGTGTAGTCGCGGCAGCATATCAGGGATGTTATGGCATGCATGTGGGAAGTGGTTTGGCTGACGTCGCATGACAGGAGTACTGATATGCGGCGCCATGCAATTGACACTTCCTATTTTATGCAATTTGTATGAATGGTGGGTTCTTCCGGTAGGGCAGAACATGCTTCCCCTTTTCACCTAGTGTCATCACTGATTTTGTGTGACCCATTCATATACATTCCAAAGCTATTGTACCAAATGGAATCTTTTTCGGCAGAAATTCTAGGATGGTTATTCTCTTGCATTGACAGTTTACATTTTGCATACTTTTTATTCGTACAAACGTTTCTCTCCTTGTGAGAACGTTTGGAGCTAACATTGCTGATAATTCAATCAGCGATGGTAATACAAACAATTCCAGACTCATTCTCATTTCATATCAAACTATACACAGCTAGTGTCCACTAATAAATGTTTTCTCTTTCCTATTTTAGTGTGATGCACACTTTTATCCTCACGGCCTTACCCATATCTGATCACCAATCACAACAAATATCAATGAAGTATATTCAAGTTCAGCGAGTAGCTCTGTACTTGCAATTCACGCAAGATGCACATTTGTAACACTATTGCTGTGAAACTGATTACATGTTTGCTGATAATATCCTGCCAGCATCAATGATCACACTTAACATAAGTACAATGCAATCCCTTTCTGCTGAGGGTTCTAGGGGCATATGAATCAGTCTTAGAAGCTAATTGCAGCTTTGATCTTCTCCCAAAACTCCCTTTTATCATTTTCAACTGTTGGATACTTAATATAGGTGTCATAATTGATCTGGTCCCGGATATCTCTACTGAGGATTCTCGTGTCGGGTATGTCAGTATACCACAACACACACAGGACGTCTCTTCCAGTGTGGATGCTCTCCAGCTTAGCCATGTGGACTTCATAGTCACACCAGGCGCTCTTTGCAAAGTCCGGTGACAAAACAGCAATGGTCTTCCTGCTTGACTGAATAGCATTGATGATGTTGGCAGTAATGGCTTCCCCAACCATGAAATCACGGTGATGGATGCACAACCTCAAGCCATAGTGTCTCTCCAGTACAGTTCGCATGTCTTCGATAACGAACCCTCTGTCTCCATCAGCATAGGAAACAAAGGCATCATAAGTAAAATGGTCTTCACCTTCTCTCAGTCTCTGGTAGCCTCTGTACTTCCGTCTAGTGGTGTAGTATAGATAGCGCAGCTTCCATCGATATCGGTATACCATACCAGCTCCAAATATGAACATGGAAAATATTATTCCAACCACTGCTGAGGATATCAGAGGAATTACAATTTTACATCGTAGCCGGAGCTTCACTACAACATCTCCTATATCTAAAAATGTAATAACTTCCCCATTTGATAATCTGCATTGTGTACTGCCAGGTTCTTTTATGGAAATATATGGCCTGGTAATCCACTCTAATGAGTCTAGAGTGGGACAGTCACATTTCAAGATATTGCCCTTGATGCTTAGGTGAAGACTGTCGTTTCTATGAATCATTATTTGGTCAATTTGATCTGTTAGTTGTATTGGTATGTCTTCATATCTGTTTTCCGATATGTCTAAGGTATGGAGGTGCGTCATGTGGCTAATCTCAACAGTCCAAGAGGTCATCATGTTCCAACTTAAATCAAGAACCTGAAGTCTGGTAAGTCTCTTGAATATTGATGAAGGCAGTTCCCGAATAAGATTATTTGAGATTCTTAGTACTTCCAAGTTTGATTGGTTGAACAATATCTGCCCATTTCTGTCCGCTTGAAGAGCCACTGAGAGGTAATTTCTACTTATATTTAAGATTTTTAGGCCACTAGCAAACATGAAAAATGTTGGAGCTATATATGTACAGTAATTGTCAGAGAGATCCAGGTATTCAACTGTGTGAGATTCATGTAATGGCCCTATCCACCTTGTTAAGACATTGTGGGATAAATCGACTGTTCTAAGTTGGTTTCTATTGAAGTTAAGCTCACCAATGTGATAGTTCAATTTACTGTTGCTAACATTTGCATATGTTACATTTGGAGGTAGCAGTATTTTAATACTTAAGTCAATGATTATGTTTTTTTCATATTCTGCATTGTAATAATAACTATTATGATAGTTCCAGCACAAAGAGCTATTGGTACATTCTGCCTCACAGGCACGCGTGCATATTCGTGAATATTGAACCACTGGTTGAGCCTCAGATGAAGGCAGCCTAGGATTCTCGGAGGGAGTTGGGACTGTACCAGCATCAACAAGAGGGATATTAGATGCGTACTGGTTTTCAACATGGATTTTACGTAAATTTGTCAGTTCATTCAGACTCAGGAGATAGGATCCAAATGTCACTCTGTTGTGTTTCATGGATACCAGTTCCACAGTTTTTAAAAGTCTGATGCATTCCTGATCGATCAGTTCCACTCTGTTTGAATCTATATAGATCTCCTTTACATTAAGATCAGTGAAATACCTCATATTGTGATGCTTTATGTGAACTCCTATGGCAAATGTTGTCACAATCCTGTTGATCTTTAATACTCTTAGAGATGAAAACCGAAGCCCATATCCAGCTTCACCAAGGCTATCAAATCCTAGATACTGATTGTTGGAGATGTCTAGAGTATCAATATGCCTCAGTGGCCAAAATGCACTTGTTTCAATAGAGTAGATTCCACATTTGCTGATGTCCAGGTACCTGACAGACGGAATGTGAAGGAAAGATGTATTCAGCAGCTTTTGAATTGAACAGTAGCCCCTTTCCCCTGATACCGTAAGCTTAGTAAGATTCTTGAGTTTCGAAAATCCATTCCCAAACGTGGCATTACGTACACCATCAATGACAAGTGTCCGAAGAGCAGTAAGATCGCTCAGAGCTTTATCTGGGTACACTGAATCTGCGACCTTGCTGTTCTGTCCAATGTTCAGAGTATGCAATCTTTTCTGCTGTCTGAATATCCCGTCTGGATATGCTGTCTCGTTTAGCGGAAGATTGTTTCCATGGAGACTCAGTTGTAGCAGGTTTGTAGCTCCGATAAAAGTGCCCACTTGCAAACTTTTTAGTTGATTGAAGGATAGGTCAAGATGTTCCAATATGGTGAACCGTTGAAACCAACGACCTGACAGAGGATTAATTCTGTTATGAGACAAACACAGGTATGATACTGAATTTGGAATCGTTTCGGGGATGTAAGATAGATCTTTGTCCGAACAATTGGCGATAATTTTTCCATTTGATGCCACACTACACACACAAGGCTTGCAGCTGATGTTGAGATGTCCTCCTTCAGACAGAGTCAGGCAGCCAAGGAACAGACACAGGACGCAAAGTAGCATCTTAGCTGAAATCAAAAAGCAAATTAAAGCTGTCAATACTAATATGAGATGTACCCCATAATGTGTTCGTTTGTCATCTAGGATGCTCCGTTATAAATGTGGTTCTGTCATATGTTACATAATACACTAAGTTTTTGTCATATTGCGGCAAAAACCACGGAGAAGACGCCAGAAATGGGCTTCTCAGATTACATCCATGTGGGATAATCGAACCTGAGGCTTCTGCATGACGGGTGAACGCTTTAACCACTGTGCTACCCTAACACCATATTGTGTTGTAACTCGAATCTGATCAAGCACAAACATAATAATACTAGTAAAACTTGATAAATATATATATAACGCGTTCCATTTTAATTCTGGAAACCCAAAAGTCCAGAAACTTTACGGTCTTTACCCAGTCTCGGTCAAAGGTATTTACAAAAATAAACATGCTGTTTCCAAGGAAGAAAAAATGTGGATACATGTTTTACACATTTTCGTTCATATGTGGATATATTAAGCACAAAGGCACAAAAAATGTTTATGAAAGATGAATTAGTGCCTTGATATATTCAACGAGATGTGTATCATCGTTTAATGGGGTCATTCTATAAAAGTATGTTTGGAGGAGATATCAAAGGAGCCGCCCAATATGCACAGTGTCGTCCGGTGAACTACCACCCCACCCTGTCCATAAGAGTTATGTAATCGGTACACAAATATATTTGATGCGGTGTCAGTGTGGAAGGAGTTTGAATTACGTCCGCCACTGGCCACAGAAATCCTCAAAGTATAGTAACAATCAAGAAGGTCAATGCCGTACTAATTACCTAGTGACGCACGTACCACCGACTGTCAATCTGTCTGCTACAGCAACCATACCATCATCCCGGTCACAACTGGCATATTGACGGCTTATTCAAAATGTTAATTGTAGAAACGTCGTTAAGAGACTAATGTATGTCGTATACAGTCCTCATATTTGATTTAAAAAAGTAAGTACGTCAACTGGGAATTCAACTGGATGTTACCTTCCTTATATCAGCTAACAGCCCTGTTTGTGAAAATATGTACTAGACATAAGATTAAAAGACTAATAAAATCAATTGTAAGACCGCATAGACCATAAAACCGAATTAAATATGTCTTGGTATCATCTCTTGTGTATTAGATGATGGTAATGACCTGGAATGTTATAACGTTACATTAGGACGGAGAAACATTAAAGTGTTTTATAATCCTTGGGAACATGAGCCAAAAGATGTAGCAACATAGACATGCATGGAATAGGGAAAATGGTGAAAACAAACTGAAATAGATTTTAATAAAACATTATTGTACTAAACAACTTGCAAAAGCGGTGCCCAAAGTTGTTTGACCGTGTTATGTGTGTTGTAGACTGACGAATAGCAAGTAATTGTCATGCTGTGCGCATGGTCCCATATACAAATTCAGAAATACATCCGGTATGAAACTGAGAACTAAGATGCCAAGTACAACCTGCATTAACACACGGAAGCAATATACTTGTGTGTATGCCCTATCCTCTGAAAAATGTATCACTAAAGTATTTGCATTGTAATAAATATAGTAATGATAAAACTTGATAATTTGGTAGGTCTCCGACAGATATAATTTTCCGTTATTTTACACCTTTGATTGATACGGATTACGTACATGTAGTCTAGTCACTGTCTCTAGCGTATCTGCTTGTTAGAAATGTCAAATGTCCTGTTATAGCACTGTTCCTAAAATGAGGCAGTTTCTCTTTTCGGGTATAAATAGTTGATTCGTCTTGTCACGCAGGCATTTTTACTTGATCGACTGATTCACACAAACAATTCCGGCAGAGGGTTTTGTATTTTGTTACATACATGAATTGTTAATTGTAGAAGATGCTTACATCACTGTATCTCAGAACGCAAATCTGATAATATTCAAACATGTAATTAGTACACAGTTAATTGTTACATTATACTTACCGCCAAAAGAAACGCGAGCCATAGAAAGATATAAAGAGAAGTATGTATTTTAAGAGTGAGTGAGTGAGTGAGTGAGTGAGTTGGGTTTAACGTCGCTTTTAACAGTATTCCAGTTATATCGCGGCGTGTCAGATTAATGTGGGAGGAAAGCCCGAAGTGATGCAGGTCTCAGACGTTTACCACTTCGGTGAAACCCACGAGCACGGGTATGTACTTTAAGAAGAAATGTTTCAAATGTGTACCACTTAATGGCAAAACTTACAATCAGTCAAGTGTTACCACAGTGTCTTGTCGTAAGAGGCGACAATGCTTGTCGTAAAAGGCGACTAACGGGATCGGGTGGTCAGGCTCGGTGACTTGGTTGATGCAGGTCAACAATCTCAATTGTGTGGATCGATGCTCATGATATTAATCAATGGATTATTTACAGACCGCCGTCATATAGCTTGAATATCGCTGAGTGCGGCGTTAAACAACAAACAGCCAACCTTTTTTGAGGAGGTACACATAAACTGACCATTGTTATGAGTGAGGGAGTTTAATTTTAATTCACGTCGGCATTAATAAATCTTTTTTTTAAAACTGTCGCTGAAGGACAGTATAATAACTACCAATATTTCACAGATTGATTTAAAACTAGTTGTAGAAAATTAAAAATATCTTATTACTGGACAACGACACGGCATAAAAATAAGGGGTTCAGATCACGAGCAACAATGGTAGGGTCAGACTATTGTTATTTCTCATGATACATTTCCCTTCCTCCAGGGCTCGTTGTCTCTAAAGATAGATACACCGGACATTCCTCACACAGTTTCCATTTTGCTGTTGGTTGTATGACAAGGAGGTGTTTTACGTTACGTTCTTTGTACATATTTGTAACTTTAGATAGCTTGTTGAATTTCTTCCTTTAAGGAAGTTCTTTGCCGTCGTCGCATGGCAGGAATACTGCACAAAACACATTATTTTATCTGTAAATTGTGTGAGTGGCTGCTGCTACAGGTAAGGCATGCCATGCTTTTTCTTCGAGAACTGACCGCCTTCGTGGTCTAGAGGTAGAACGTCCGCCCGGAGAGAGGATGCCCCGGGGTTCGTTCCCTGGCCGGGTCATACCAAAAGACGTTAAAATATGGTACTTGTTGTTACCCTGTCTGGCGCTCGGCATTAAAGGGCTAAAACAAGGACTGGTCGGCTCGGAGTCAGTGTACTGTGTCTGAGTGGGGTATTCATGTTAAACTACGGCATGGTATCTCAGTGGTCTAGCATTACAAATTGGCATCAGTCCGGACTTGTACTAGTAGCCACACACACACACACACACACACACACACACACACGTGCATGCACCTCGCTATATAAGTGCAATAATCTTGGACGCGACGTTAAACCCAAATATACTACACCTAACCTTCGAGAACATTCGAGAGCACCTGTGTCCTCTCGTGATTTGTCGGATAATCATGACGGGTTATTCTCTGGCGTTAAAGTTTTATGTTTCCTCAAATTATTAACCTGTATGCAAGTCATCCAGTAAATGACTGGACTAAATATATCTCGCGGAACCATCGCCTTCGCGGAACACGCAATCTACCACATCACCGAGACTGGTGTCGTGATTCATTGAGTTGCCTGTTCCGAGAAGCATAGGGGACTTTGGGGAGCCTTGTTGTTAAAGCGTTCGCTCGTCACGCCGAAGACCCGGGTTCGATTCCCGACATTGGTACAATGTGTGAAGCCCATTTCTAGTGTCCCCAACCGTGATATTGCTGGAATAATTCTAAAAGCGGCGTACAATATAAAACTCACTCACTCCGACACTCCGAGAATCATGGGCTCCTGGGGGCTAACTTAAACCAGGAGTACCCATATATATACCGACATCTCTACCGTCAAAAGTTTTAGGACAATATTTCACAAAATGAAAGCAAATATCATCTGAAATTTCCTGAAACAGCAATAAGTGAAATGTTGAACTTCGACACAGAAAACACCCTTGTGAATTAGGGAATAGGAATTGTAGTCAGGACTTGTGCGCCCGTCCTGTTTCTTTAAGCAAATGAAATTCAGTTCTCTCCAATAATTATTATTGGCCTATTAGTGCCATATATGTGCTTGTGGTTTTCACTGACGTGTCAAACGAGTCTGCGCTTTGCGTGATATAACTATGCTTTTCTTAAGAGGCGACTAACACGATGGGGTGGTCAGGCTCTCTGACTTGGTTGATGCATGTCATCGATCCAAATTGCGTGGATCGATGCTGATGATATTAATCACTGGATTGTCTTGACCAGACTCGATTATTTACAGACCGCCGTCATATAGCTGGAATATTGCTGAGTGCGGCGTTAAACAACAAACAAACATCACTAACGTTTAACAAAGAGGCTGTCTACTGATATTGAATAAATAATATAATATGAAATATAAACAAATTCTCACCTGCAACTTGTGATTCAACACCCAGTCAAACAGCAGGCACAGTTACGCGTAGTTGTGATGGAGGGAGTCGCGGCGTCTACTAAATACATATTATTAAGCACATCCAGGACAGATCACATGACACCGCATATCCGTAGCCGGAACACACTCCTTGTGGGTAATTCCCATCAAAACGCCGTTGAATTATGGGCAGTTGAGGATGAGAAGAACTGGGCTTTTCCTAGGCTTCTCGTGTGAGCATATTGCAGTTATGTTACAGAGCAGAGTGTAGTTTACTGATGATTTAAACAGACACAACTTTTCGCGTTTGTCATGTATGCCTGGTTTCGGTCTTCGGATGTATTTTCAAATATGTATACTTTCTTTAAAAGTTCTAAAAAGCTTGAACTCCAGAATGTGAGAACACAGCTGCTAAATATTCCACCTCAAGAAGTCTAGTAGACATCTTACCACAGCGAGTACAGAACATCAAACAAATCACAACGTACAAAATGAATACACAATGCTTGTGTGGGTGATTAAATCCCAATGTATACTTTCTTTAACAGTTCTAAAAAGCTTGAACTCCAGAATGTGAGAACACAGCTGCTAACTATTCCACCTCAAGAAGTCCAGTAGACATCTCACTACAGCGAGCATAGAACATCAAACAAAACAAACCGTGGGACATCCGTGATCATACTGTGCCGTACAAGGTTGACCTTGTTTTATTCGTTTTGATTGGATAACCGTGACCTCTGTCACACAGGGACTACTTTTTCCATTCATAAAGAAATCGCGAGACGTCATTCATTTCACAACCACAAGGCAGAACTGAAGCAACCTCAGGAGAGCGAGAGGTATTTACAAACAAATTATTAAACCAAAGAAGATAGTCACACGGATCAAATTCGGTTTGCATGCTTTATAAGTTATATATAGAGCTTCTACAAACACTATATGATCGAGCTATATCCATTTACAATGTACGACTACCGATAAATAGATCGAGGATCCCACTGAGCGTGACCACCCGACCACTTTCGCAACTTTCAATTTGATTTAACGTAAAAGGATAAGCGTGGGGAAATGAAGTCAGTTTCAACTATCTGGTCAGATATCTAGACTTACTTGGGATGATCCGGTTGTGTCCAGTGTCCCCTTCGAAGCGTATTTTGTGGCACTGTTTCGGGAGTTGTTTGTTCACGACTGCACGACAATATCACTCAAAGTGAACATTTCCGATACAAATCATACGAAAACTCCGTAGAGGTGTGCCTGATTTCTGATTAGGTGGCCAAAATATCCCAAATGTGAACAATAACATTCCCTATCTCAAGCGTGAGAAGATCACGGATGTCTTTTCTGATTCCGATGTTGACTTTGCCCTTCGTCTGAAGGAGTCACTGATATGCAAGCAGACTTGAGTTTTCACGTCTTCAGTATAGGGTGGTACATATAACATGAATGTCTTTGGCGATCACTCTGATTCCGTCTTCCAAAATGGTACGCACGTGATATATATTCAGCTGATAGACCAATGAAACCCAACCATTTTGAATGCACAGACGGAACCCCGGCAGTGCGAGTGACGGACTGTTGGTCCAATATTCAAAGGGCGGCGCTAATGTGACTTCTAAAACTTTTTTATAGGTGTCCTGCGTACTAACAACATGGCGTAAACACAACTGCAGGCGCATGTTGTTAATGCGTATGCATAGAAATATCAACATATATCAATATTCATGCGCAACCAGATTTTGCAACCGGTTGCAACCGGTTGCAACCGGTCAACAAACGAAAGTTGTTATGGTTTTACACTTAAATATATATTTAACGTGGGTAATAAATAAACTACCACACTCATTCTCGTTAGCTACAATTTTTACGAAACTCGTAAACTTTATATAGTATATGACCTCGCTTTCTAACGAGAATGAGTGTGGTATTATCTATATACCTAACCTTGTTCTGTTCTGTTCTGTTGTAGAAGCGATTAATGTGAGTAGTGTTGTCAGGCTCAGTAGTTTGGCTGCGTGTAATTGTAACCCAACGGCGTTGGCAATCAGAAGTTAGCATATTATTCGTCATTTGTCATTCGTCATTAGCAACAAACCCGTGAAGATCCGGGGTAGAATAGATCTTCAGCAACCCTTGCTTGCCGTAAGAGGCGACTATGCTTGTCGTAAGCGGCAACTAGCGGGATGGGGTGGTCAGGCTCGGTGACTTGGTTGATGCATGTCATCAGTTTCAATTACGTGGATCGATGCTCAATGATGTACAATCACGGATCAGGTTCTACGGATATGTAGCCAACAGTACAATCACGGATCACGTCCCACGGATATGTAGCTAAGAGTACAATCACGGATCAGGTCCCACGGATATGCAGCTAACGGTACAATCACGGATCAGGTCCCACGGATATGTAGCTAACAGTACAATCACGGATCAGGTCCCACGGATATCCATGCAGCTAAGAGTACAATCACGGATCAGGACCCACGGATATGTAGCTAACAGTATTATCACGGATCAGGTCCCACGGATATGTAGCTAACAGTACAATCAAGGATCGGATCCCACTGATATGTAGCTGACAGTACAATCTGGGATCGGGTCCCACGGATATGTAGCTAACGGTACAATCACGGATCAGTTTCCACTAATATGCAGCTAAAAGTACAATTACGGATCAGGTTCCACGGATATGTATCTACTGGTACAATCACGGATCAGGTCCCACGGATATGTAGCTGACAATACAATCACGGATCAGGTCCCACGGATATGTAGCTAACAGTACAATCACGGATCAGGTCCCACGGATATGCAGCTAAGAGGACAATCACGGATCAGGACCCACGGATATGTAGCTAACAGTATTATCACGGATCAGGTCCCACGGATATGTAGCTAACGGTACAATCAAGGATCGGATCCCACTGATATGTAGCTGACAGTACAATCACGGATGAGGTCCAACGGATATGCAGCTAAAAGTACAATCACGGATCAGGTCCCACGGATATGTAGCTAACGGTACAATCACGGATCGGGTCCCACGGATATGAAGCTAACAGTACAATCACGGATCAGGTCCCACGGATATGTAGCTAAGAGTACAATCACGGATCAGGACCCACGGATATGTAGCTAACGGTACAATCAAGGATCGGATCCCACTGATATGTAGCTGACGGTAGAGTAACGGATCAGGTCCCACGGATATGTAGCTAACAATACGATCACGGATCAGGTCCCACTGATATGTAGCTAATGGTACAATCAAGGATCAGATCCCACTGATATGTAGCTGACAGTACAATCACGGATCAGGTCCCACGGATATGTAGCTAAAAGTACAATCACGGATCAGGTCCCACGGATATGTAGCTAAAGGTACAATCACGGATCAGGTCCCACGGATATGTAGCTAACGGTACAATCACGGATCAGGTCCCACGGATATGTAGCTGACAGTACAATCACGGATCAGGTCCAACGGATATATAGCTAGCAGTACAATCACGGATCAGGTCCCACGGACATGTAGCTAGCAGTACAATCACGGATCGGGTCCCACGGATATGTAGCTAACGGTACAGTCACGGATCAGGTCCCACGGATATGTAGCTGACAGTACAATCACGGATCAGGTCCAACGGATATGTAGCTAGCAGTACAATCACGAATCAGGTCCCACGGATATGTAGCTAACAGTACAATCACGGATCGGGTCCCACGGATATGTAACTAACGGTACAATCACGGATCAGGTCCCACGGATATGTAGCTAACAGTATTATCACGGATCAGGACCCTCGGATATGTAGCTAACAGTACAATCACGGATCAGGACCCTCGGATATGTAGCTAACAGTATTATCATGGATCAGGTCCCACGGATATTTAGCTAAAGGTACAATCACGGATCAGGTCCCACGGATATGTAGCTAGCAGTACAAACAATGGTTTCGACAGTGCAAACACGGATCTGGGAATACGCGTTGAAGTGTATAAACACGAATTTTGAGCTAACGGCACAAACTCATATCTGGATTCAACTGTTCAAACACAGATCATGACCAAACTGTCATCCGAGGACAAAAGACTCCAGCAAATATTAACTCTAAATGCTTCATTGGGATATCCATAAAGTGACACGCATTTTACAATAATTAACTCTGCCTGAGCTTTTCAACACAATGTTGTCAGAGGAAAACAAACACCACCCTGCCTCTTCCTATCGTTTTTTGTCTCTATCTCGTACTTTATCTGAGGGTCGTGGCGTTAATGTCTACAGGTTATAGTTTAGCCGAACTGCCTGGGCGACCACATGACAAGAATTACCTTCGGCCAGTTACATTTGAATACTTGTTTTATAACATATTTGGCCAAAGTTCAATGTACGTCGAGGAAAAGAATCAATGAAACTAATTCAAATGTCAAATGTTTACTCTAATGAATGAATGAGTGATTAAAAACATTATATGTAGTAGATTCATTTACATTCTAACCTTGTTAAGTCGTTGGGACATGTTCTCCAAATTCACAATGAAGGTAAATGTATCGTGCATTTGTTATCTAATGTGTGTAAGCAATCATGCAAAGTAAATTGAAAGAAGAGCACTTAAAATTTGATGTATGGTGATAACCGTGGCCTTGATTCAACATGCATACAGCTTTATATCTTTTCTAACAATGTCCAACACTTGTAACGAAGAAAATTTTACTCTAGAGACGCACTAGTGAGTGAGTAGCCCAGTTATATCGCGGCGTGTCAGCTTAATGTGGGAGGAAAGCCCGAAGTGATGCAGGTCTCAGACGTTTACCACTTCGGTGAAACCCACGAGCACGAGTAGGGCCCTGACAAACCAAGAAACATTATCGGAGCGAACCGGGATTCGAACCCAAAATCATAGTTTTCTGGCGTGCTCAAGGGACGCAACTCTGCACAGCGAGTCGCGGGTCTTAGACGACTGGGCCACCCGTGTCCCCAGAGGCGCAATTAGGTGCATAGTTTACGCTACAAAGGGACGCAAGTTTGCCTATCGAGTTGCGCCGCCTCAGACCCTTACTGACCTAAGATGTATGATAAGTTTTCTGAGATTGCTTACTTGGAAATGAGTGAGGCCAGGGATGTATCATCACCAGGCATCAGGCCAACACAAGACAGAATAATGAGGAAACCAAAAACAGACTTCATTTTGAATCGGAAGGGTTTATTAAAGCTACCACTGCTACAGCCGCCTCTGTTGGGTAGTGCGAGAATCTGACTTGATGTACACTCTCAACAATTAAGTCAGATCGCTCATGCATGCATCGTATCATTGTCAGACTTTTTACCAGGTTGTGTAGTCACAGTGTTTGTTTGTTTGTTGTTTAACGCCGCACTATATTCCACCTATATGGCGGCGGTCTGTACATAATCAGAAATGGGCTCCACACATTGTACCCATGTCGGAAATCGAACCCGGGTCTTCGGCGTGACGAGCGAACGCTTTAACCACTGGGCTACCCGACCGCCCCTGCTCTGTATAGGTATAGCACTGAAGATATGACGGTCATAATTAGGGTGTATTGGGAATTCACTGCACCGTTTAATGTACGTGAAATGTCTATGTTATAACATGGTAGACCAGAAAGTATCAGTATATTATATAGACTAATGATGGAAATGGTGCCACCAGCTGTAGATGGGATGTACACATGAATGTCACTCCGTCGTTTAACACCGTACCTGTTCCTGTTGAAAGAGGTTGCGTTAGCACACTGTAACAACAAAGGTCAGAGGTAAGGTGAACTGGGGTTTAACGTCGCGTCCAAGATTCCAAGATCTAACGCAATTCCCCGGACTGGTTGTTGCCTTTGTTATTGTTTTTTCACCCGTGAGTACCCGGATTAACCACTGTTATCTTGCACAGTGGATATGTCAAAAGTGAGTGTTTACATGTCAAGGTTTACTTAAACAAAGGGAATACACTCATATCATGGCGTGAAGTGCCGATGTCAAAACAACATACACAGTTCAAAGGGTTAACTGATAATACGTTGATTGATTGATCATTGTTATCAATCACTCAATGGATTTTTTAGGAACCGTGGACGTTATGAAAATAGTTGTCACGTGGGCTTTCTCAGCCGACCCTTGAGACTTGACACCTGTGTGAAACACCTGAATCAATCCAAGTGATCAGTTGAGAAACGAACACGGGTTGTAATATCCCGAAACGATATACATCTTTTAAAATATTTGATTGTTACAGAAACACGTGACATCGAAAAAGTTTCTTTGTACAGCTGTAGACGAGTGATTATTGTTCCTTTGTGTGGATATTCACGGATACATTCCTCGAACAAGGAAGCTGCCTAGAATTTATACACATAAATTTGGTTGGTTGTAAT